>NC_142803.1:21235906-21578474 GCF_049724085.1 Artemia sp. Qi Xiang Cuo | reverse complement strand
TTTATATGTTCCTTAAGAAATCATCATAAGTAAAAATTTCCCATACATTACATTAAGGATCGATGTAGCTCATTACATATATTAGAGTTAAGAGCGAACTCAAGGACTCAGGAACTGAACCCTGTGGTTCATCCATATTATCATCATTATTTCAGCCAGGAGGTAACTGAAATAACTTTATTTTTTATGTTACATTAATGAATGAACTGTAGCCCGTAGTAACTGGAGTAATAAAAGGAATCATTATATAGATGATCATTATAATTATATTCGTTAAGAAATCATCATACGTAAAAATTTCCTTTGAGCTAACTGGATGAGAGCCAGCTATCCTAACCATTAGACCACGTAGGATACATTATAATATCTGATTAATGAAGTTTATGATAAAGAACAAATTATGGACTTAGTTAGATACCTGATTCTTTGAGGATCGTCTCTTACTATTCCAAAAAAGAAAAAGCCATAGGCTTTTTTCTGTTTGTAATCCGGTTTCTTTACATGTATTATGAAAGATTATACGTTTTGAGACAATATCAAAAAAGAGTATTGCATAGAGAAACGGGATAGTTTAGGGAGAATATGTAAGTTTAATCTTTTCCGGGTTGCAGCGGTAGCTAGCAACATAGTAAGAAACGATCGCACCCCATAGTAAAAACTAAAGTAGCCTGTAACTCCTGAATATAGATTCAGATCAAAACAAGAAGTACACTATTAGAACCACCTTGTCCAAAACCTCTATACAGCAAACTTACCGTCCCTTGGCTTTAATAACAAGGAAAATATATTAGCTTGAAAATCAAGCAAAACGGCTGCAGCCACGGTATTCTCCACATACAGCAACTTTTTCCTTTCCGTTGTTTCCTCCTCAGCTTGCTGGGTACAGGAAAATAATAGAGAGCTTTATAATGGCTCATTTAAAAGGAAATTGCTAAATCTATTTTCATTTGTAATTAAAAAAAAAAAAAATAAATAGAATCAATTTTGACAAAGAAACTGCATTTCCATGTCCAAGCTTGATGAATGACATTATAATCGTACATAGGTTATAACCATATATGACGTAATAAGTGACTGCAATATTTATACACGTTCATCTCTCGAAAAGATAATTTTATTTTAGTTCTAAGTTCAGGATCGCTAAAGTTATTATGTAAACTGCAAAAATATTTATGGTGTCTGAGCAATAATTTTAATTTTTTAATTAAAATTAGAAAAATACCTGAAAATTTTTAAATTAGTTTTATTTTTTGTTAGTTTTTATAATAAGGAATACATTAAAAGACGACCATTTGAAGAACATATCATTGCATATATTGGACATAGTTAGCTGCTCGATTCCTTGAAAAAAAAATCTTATTTTTCAACTGAAAATAGAATAATTCCTGAAAATGTTAAATAAAATAATTTTTTGAAACTGCAAAGTGCAAAAATATTTATGGTGTCTGATAAATAATTTTCATTGTTTAATTCAAACTAGAAAAAACCTGAAAATTTAAAATTAGTTTGGTTTTCCTTTTGCTTCAATTGACTCGCTACGCCATTTTTTTACACCATTAATTTTATTTCATCTCAGTTCAAAGTTATTATTCTACCCTGGAACCAAAATTTTTTGGCTTAACCCATAAAGTACGTATCTCTATATTGTTATCCTATATTTCCAATGAAAAATGTTCAATTTTTTTTATTTTAGTTTTTAGCTCAGAATCGCTAAAGTTAATATGTAAACTGCAAAAACATTTATGAGATCTAACCAATAATACTAATTCTTTAATTCAAACTAAAAAAATACCCGAAAATTTTAGAATTAGTTTTGGTTTTTGTCTCCTGGAACCAAAATTTTTTTTGGCTTAACCCGTAAAGTACATGTCTCTATATTGCCGTCCTATCAATTGCTCTGCCTTTTTCTATAGCACTATAGTACAAAGTGTTATTTTTAATATTATAAAAAGCATTTAGATATAGGTATGTAAAATGCAGTAACTCTTTTAGGGGCTTTGACAAAAATTTGATTTTTGAATTGTAACTGGAGTAATTCCTGTAAATTTAAATTAAATAATATAATTTCATCTCAGTTCAGTTCAAAGCTATTATTGTATCCTGGAACCAAACTTATTCACCAGGGGACTATTTTACCTGTTGGACCAAAAGGATTTGCTTCAGTAATAGCTAACAAAAGGATTATTTCGCAACTGAATAATTAAAGTAATTTACAGTTTTTTTATTTTTCCTCAGTTACTCTGGTGTCCTCACTGAAGTAACTCTATATTAGCATATTTTCCCTACGTGGATTAGTTTGCGCCGATTGTACATTTTTGGGTTTTTTTTTTTTTGTGGTGGTTTTATTGGTTTTTAGTTTTATCTTGTTTTTTTTGTTGTTTTTTTTTGTGTGTCTTTCGTGCTGAAGACGCCTTGTTTGTATACAGGCGAAATATCCGCGTTGTTTTGTTTCTGTTGTTTTACTTTTCTCTCCACTGGCCACAGTCTCGTTTGTTTTTTTTTTTAGAGATTTTTCTCTTTGTTGGTTTATCGCTAAAGTTATAAACTGCAAAAATATTGATGTTATCTGAGCAATAATTTTAATCTTTTAATTTAAGAGATTAAAATTATTTTTAATCCCCCCAAGGTTCGGGGGATTTCCCGAACCTTGGGGATTTGTAAATAATGAACTAAACTTCGAGCTGAAGGTCATGTAAAGTAAAAAATGGTTCATCCCAGTTCTGGTGAAATGGAAAGAGCTTCTGCAGAAAAAGAACAAAAGGCTGCTGTTAATCTCCAAAAGGGAGTTCTTCATCAAGAAGATGTTATTACTAATCCTGATCACAAACTTGCAGCCATACGACGTCAATTAGAGGAACAAAAGCGTCTAATGGAACGAATGGCTCAATCATCCAAATCCAGCAGATCTGGCTCTGTTGCTTGGAGTGTTCATCGTAGTCCTGCAGTAAGTTTTCGAGCAGACAGCTCTGTGAGAGAAGAGCCAATGAGAATTCTTCTAGCTCGTCTTTCC
Organism: Artemia sp. Qi Xiang Cuo; assembly: GCF_049724085.1. Taxonomy (NCBI): domain Eukaryota; kingdom Metazoa; phylum Arthropoda; class Branchiopoda; order Anostraca; family Artemiidae; genus Artemia; species Artemia sp. Qi Xiang Cuo. The sequence goes on along the minus strand of NC_142803.1, from coordinate 21,575,464 downwards.
GAGTCCTATAATGGCTCCCAAAGAGATAACCCTTGGCAGGTTGAAAAAGAGCATCTATTAGCTGAAGAAAAAACTCAGAAAATTTCGTACCTTGAAGGTCTAAATAAAAGTCACGAATCATCGCGAGCAGATTTGCAAATACAGAATAACAGTCTTAACAGAGAAATAGCTGTATTGTATGAAAAACTGAATGAGGTACAGAGCAAACAAAGTATTGATGATTCGAACCGACATGTAGAGGAAATGGAAGAAACAATCTCCAAGTTAGAAGAGAAAGTGACTATGCAAGCTGAGCAACTTAAACAATTTGAAGAGTAAAATTGTATGCTTGAAAAGGAGATAAAGAAGAAATCAAATGCTACTACTGATTTAGAAATCGCAATAAAAGAATTAGAATTCCAAATAGACGACTTAACTGAGCAAAATGGTTCTCTAGAAAATCGACTTAAACAAGAAACAGCAGCCGAGGTTGTAAATGGATACCAAAAGAATACATCCCAGTTGCAAGAGGATCTTGATTTTGCTCGTCGAGAGGTGGAGTCATTAAATCAGACTCTTGTTGAGAAGGCTCGCGATTGGGATAATGAAAGGGTAAAACTCCCTGCGGAGTTGAGTTACATCAGTACCGAGTGTGAAAAAGTTAATAGAGAAAAACTGAATACGGATAATTTAATGACAACTTTAAAAGAAGAGTACGATGAAAAAGTGTCTGCCCTTTTAAATGAGCATAATGGACTTAAAGAAGAATTAAGCATCTCAAAAGTTAACTTCTTGGCGCTTAGAGAGTCTTTAAGTTCTTTTGAAAATAATGTAACGCAGTTGGAAACAGAAAAAGCTGTGTTGTCAGCTGAAATTCAAAAACTGAAAGACGGGCATTACAGCGAAAAACATGCAATTGATGAGATAAAACAAAGCTTGGAGAAAGCTAAAGCCCAAGTAGATGAGGACTTTGAAAAGATTATTGACGAAAAGGAGAAAATCAATACCCAAATAAACATAGAAAAAGAACAGAGTCGTGCTCTCGTTGCAGCTTTTGAAATTCAAAAAGAAGAATATTTGTCGCTTATAGCTAGCCTGAAAGAAGGGAAAAAAATGGAAGCACTTCCAAAAACTAACACCCTTGCTCAGCAACCGGAGGTACCGACTAGTCCGACCAGTCCAAATACAAGTCGTCGTCCAAACAAGAAAGGTAATAAAAAGAACAAAGTGCCATTAAAACAAACCGAGGCTCCAAAACAACTTGAACCTGCAGTCGAAGAATCGGCAACTTCGCTGAAAACGCAAATCGAAGTTTTAAATAGAACGATTGTTAAACAGGCAGAGGAGATGAGTGCGTATAAAGTAGCAGCTGATGTTGCTAAAAAAAAATTAGTCGATGTCGAGGAGGAATTAGCCGATACTTTAGCGAAATATGCAGATCAAGCTTCTGAAATAGTGACTCGGTATTCCTCCGAGGTTAATCTACAATTAGATTTAGACGCTGCTAAGCTAAAAATCGATGAATTAACAGCGAAATTAGAAATGTCTACTGCTTATATGGCTAAATATCAAACAATTATTGATAATTTAAATGTTGATCTTACAGACACATTGACTAATTTGTCTAATAAACAAGTTCTGTATGCTGAAATCAAAGCCGAGTTGGATGATATGAAATCACTTTATGAAGCTGAAAAGGAACTTAATTCTAAAATGATGATAGAGATGAAACCATTGGAAGAAGAAAAGGTGGCTGGATATAATGTGAAAGTACAAAAATTGCAAGATGATTTAGAAGTGATAACATCCCAGTATGTCGATCTGAAATCTTCTGAAAGTGACTTAAAACAGCAATTGTTATTAAAGAATCAAGACGTTTCTCATTGGACTTCTGAAGCTCAACGCCTAGAGGAAGAAGCAGAAGAAAAATTAGATAAAATTAATCAGCTTAGTGAACAACTGAATAAAACCAACGCTCAAGTTCAGCATCTTGAAATGCAGCTGGTGCAACAACAGCAGTCTGAAGCTTCACAGGCTGAATTAAGAGAGAGGGATGAGGAAATTAGTAGCCTTATTATGAAATATTCCAGTTTGCAATCTAAGTTGAATAATGTTTGTGAAGAAAATGAACAGTTGAAACAACAGATTTTAGAATTAAATCTGAACTTAGAAGAGAAATATTATGACTTGTATAGAGTACAGGATAGGCTGTCATCATATATCGAGGAAGTAGAAGAAATGGATAGAGTCATTAATTCGTTGAATGCTGATATTGTTGAAAGGAATAAAAAATTGGAAGTGCAAGAAAATGAGAAAAAGGAGTTGGAAGAAAAGCTTTGGGATTCTGAAAATACCTCTAAAGATGCTAAAGCAGAAAGCCGTAATTTCCAAGGTCAGATTTTGGAGCTGCAAGAAAGAGTAAATCAGTTGACGAACGAGAACTCCAGTCTGATGGATGACATAGAAAATCAAGCTCGTATAGTGGATCAATTAGAAACAGAGTGCAGGCAATTAAGAAATACTGCCAATTTCGAAAACAAAGAAGCAGAATATCTTAGTCAGAAAATCCGGAAGATTGACGAAGAAATGCAGCAACTTAAAGAAGAAAAAACTAAAATTGGAAAAGAGTCTGCAGAAAAACAGAGTAAATTAATGAAAGCATTAGTTAAAATAAGACAGCAAATGAATGACATTAGCAAGAAAGATGAAAAGATGAAAGAGCTTGAAGTAAAAGTTCCTGAACTAGAAGATATTACGGACGATAGAAATTCATATATTGAAGAGTTAAACCATAAAATTGAGAAAGCTCAAGAAAGTGTTAACATTTTATCAATGCAGAATGAGATGTTACAAAGGGACCAGAACGACCTTCGGGGAGATATAGTTGCCTTAGAAGACTTATTAAGAGAAAAAGAAGAAAAAATACTAAAGTTAAATGAAGAATTGCGATCTATTTCTGTATCACTAGAGTCGTCAGATATAGCTGAGAAATTGCGCAGTGAAATGCAGATAAAGGACGACCTGTTGCAACAGAATAAAGAGAAGCTGGTTGCAGCTTATGATGAGATAGAGGAATTGAAAAATAGTGTCTTAAGAGTTGAAGGAACTTTAGAAGAGATCAAAGCTAAAAATATTCTGTTGAATTCTGCGAAAGAAGATTTATTAGTTGAAAAAAAGACAGTTGAAAATGAAGTTTTGGTTCTAAATAAAAAATTAGAAGTGATTCTTAAGGCTTTTGAAGATAAGATTAGTGAACGAGATCGTCTTATAGCGGAACTTCGCTCAGGTATTGATGAGATGAAAAAACAACGGGACTCCGGTATTGAAGAAGAAAATGAATATCGGCACAAACTTTCTGCTAAGCGTGAAGAGAAGGATGCTGAAATTGCTTACCTAAGTTCTCGTCTTCAAGATTCAGATTCAGAAACAACAACGCAAATGAGGGGCTCTCTAGTGGAGGGTTGTGACGAAACTAATGGATGGGACGACAGTTTGATCATAGATGAACACATCCAGAAACAGGAATCTATGGCTTATTCTGCTGCAATTCCTCCCAATGATGACGGTTGGGAAGATGGATGGCAAACAGAAGATCTTGATGCGATTCCAGAACAGTCAATATTAACTGCTTTTGCAGAAAATGCTCACTCTCCTTCTTCAGATATTCTCAGTGCTGCTGAGCCAATTGGTTCGGTTGATAAGGAAGAAAGACTACTAAGTGAAGTTGCTTTGTTAAAAACTGAGCTGAAGACGGCATTTAGTTTAGCCGATAATATGAAAAAAGAAAAGGAGGTATTGCGTATGAAATTAGAAGAACAATCAGAATTGTTGAAAGACAGTAGCCATGAGATCGAGCCTTTGAAGAGCGAACTCATGAAAGCCTCCATTGTAAGCCAAGAATATAAAGAACGTGTAGATGATCTACAAAATAGGGCTGATGAAATTACTGAGAAACTAGAACACTCCTTTGCAGAAATTGGCTCTTTACGAGAAGAAGCACATAATTTGACTAGGGCGAATCAAAATTTACTTGCTGAAAAAGACTTGCTGCAAAAGGAATTAGACAAAACTTTCATGAAGCTTGAAGAAGCCATTTCTTTTTATGAAAATAAGCTCAAAGACTTAACAACTGAAAATGAAAAGAATGCACAGCATATTAGTAATTTAACAAGTGAACTGAATAACCTTAGAGAAAAGAGTTGCTCACAGGAGGAAAGTGAGAGTTTGGGGGAGAAACAAAAGGCCGGGGACCTGGAAAAGAAGTTTAAAAATGTCAATGCAAAGCTTGGTAAAGCATTATCTCTTTTAAAAGAAAGAAATAAAACAATTCAAGACCTTGAGGAAAGGCTTAAAACTGTTGAGAACTTTGAGAATATTATAGTCAATCTCCAAAATCAACTTGATCAAAAAGATCAGGAAATTCGAGAATTGGTGGCTGGAGAAATTAAAAGTACTAATGATTTGGAAACTAATTATGTCTTGGAAGAAAGAAATAAAATACTTCAAGACCTTGAGAATACTGTTGCCACTCTTCAAATTCAACTTGAAGAGAAAGATAAGCAAATCGAAAAATTGAGAGCCGAAACTGTTATAGATCATGCTATGATATCAGAAAGAAATAAAAAAATTCAAGACCTTGAAGATCTGCTTACTACCATGGAGAACTTTGAAGCCACTGTTAATACTCTTCAAATTCAGCTTGGTCAGAAAAATAAGAAAATTGAAGAACTAATGGCAGAAACTGTGATTTGTCAGGGGATTATTTCAGAAAAATGTCAAATAATTCTAAATCTAGAAGATGGGCTTAAAACTATGGAATGTTTTAAAGACAGTGTAGCCCAACCTCAAATTCAACCTGATAAGAAAGGCAAAGAAAGTCAAGAAATGATTGCTGAAAGCCAAGAACCAGCGGCTGCAACTGTGAATGATCAGGTTTCGGGAAATCAATCTAACGTTTCGACCAATCCTGCTGTTGTTCTGTCCAAATTTGACAATAGTCAGTCCGCTTTTAATGAGACCTCATTAATACTTGCCGAAGGAATAAGTAATTGTACTGAAGATGAGCTTGAAACTCTACGAAGTAATGTTAAACAGTGGGAAGCTTGGTATAATGAATATTGTCAATTGCTTATGCAAAAAGATGAACAGATTGTGCAATTAAGTAGTGACGTTCGGTGGTATAGTAATGAATTAAATAAATATCAAAGCGGTGAAAGTGAGTCTCAGGCAGTGTATGGTGAATCGGATTTGGAAGTTGCAGACACACTCACTGAGACGGCGAAGAACGTTGATACTTTAAAACCAAACGGTGAAGTAAATCAATTATCACAACAGCTTGAGTGTGCTAAAAGTGAATTGGCACTCTGGCAAGCTACTAACTTTTCTCTTCAGCAAAGATTGGAGGATGCCAATGACTCAGTTAAGCATATGAAAACACAGCTGCAACAAGCCAATTTGCGGGGTGACCAAATCTCTCTTGAAAGGGAGAATATTATTGGCATGAGAACGCGTATATCTGATTTAGATCGAGCGTCAGAAGTACTTGGATCACAGCTGAGGCGTGCAGCACACGAAAAGGCAAAATTGGAAGAAGAACTGGCGGTTAAAGATGAGCAAATTCCACAACTTCAGCAGTCACTTGGTGTGAATAAGGCCAAATTTGAATTGTGTGAAGAGCAAGGAGAAGAGTATAAAAGGAAAGTGGAAGAAAGTAAACAAAATCGCATTCAACTGGAATTTCAGTTGAAGCAATTAACTGAGCTACTTAGTGAACGTGAGCACGAGGCAGAAGAATTGTGGCTCAAGTTGAACCAAAGTGATGCCCATTCCTTTGCTAGTAATGATGTCTTGAATCAACTTCAAGAAGAGAACAGTGATCTTGCAATAGAATGCTCACAGCTGAAAGAAGAACTAAGGCATTTGAATAGAAAGTTGGAAGGATTGCAAGAGAAGAGCAAGGAAGTAAATACTGGTGATTGGAAGAAGCTTCAAAATGATTACCAAGCACTGCAGCAACTTTATAAAGATCTCGAAGGTGAAAAACAATTATTCAAAACCGAATATGAAAGCACATTACAAGCTTACAATACGTTGGAATATCAGAACCATGATCTTGAAAAGATGTTTGAAGCTGGAGAATCAAAAATTGTTTTTTTCAAAGAAGAAAATGAGCGAGTGACTAAGGAGCTCCTGGCCTTGAATTGTGAAAAAGATTCTACATTGGAAGAATCCCAGAAAGTAAAAAAAGAGAATACCGTCTTAGAGCAGCAGATTAATAATCTCAAATCAGTTCAGCAGGAAATCTTCGCCTCTAAAGAAATTGAAGAAGAAATGAAAAGTGAAATAGAAAGGCTAAAATCAGAATTAGAAAGTAAAAAAGCTTCTTTCGAAGCTAATGAAAAAAAGATTAAAGAGCTAGAGGAAATAGTCGTGGCTTTAAATGAAAATGTCGAGAAGCTGAAAACCAAAGTAGAAGACAAGGAAGAAGGAATCTGTGAATTGGAAGAAAGGTTGAAAGCCTCTGCAGAATCGAACATAGAAACTGTAAATCAATTGCAAATTGAAATTAATGACTTCAAAGAAAAAATTCAGGATATTGAAAATGTATCCGAAGAACGACTAAATAAGATTATTTCATTGCAAGCAGAACTAGCTATTTGTTCTTTGACCGAGGCAGATAGAGATAAAATAAGTAACCTTGAAGCTAAAATTGAAATAAATGAAAAAGAAAAAAAGATGCTGAAAATGAAGTGCTTAAATTGAAAGAAAAGTTTAGCAAAGTTGAACAAGAGAAAGTAAACCTTCAAGCTCTGTGCAAATCTTTAAGTGATGATATGATGCTGATAGAGGAGGAAAAGTATAATTTGGAGACAAAGCTAGAAGACATTGAAAAGAATTTAGCAGAATCGAATAAGTTTGAAGATGTTAAAGCCGAAATCGAAAGTCTTAAAAAAAAAATAGATGAAAGAGATCAACTAATGGTGAAAGCAGAAAACATTTCTGAAGAAGTAAAGAAAACCAATGAGGAGCTTCAAGGAAAAGTTTCTGAATTGGAAAGCTTATCCAATCAATATCAAACTAACATCGAGGCTAATGAGAATGAAAGGGTTATACTGTACCAACAGCTTCAAGAACATAAGAAGCTGTCTAAAGAAATTGAAGAAGAAATGAAAAGTGAAATAGAAAGGCTAAAATAAGAATTAGAAAGTAAAAAAGCTTCTTTCGAAGCTAATGAAAAAAAGATTAAAGAGCTAGAGGAAATAGTCGTGGCTTTAAATGAAAATGTCGAGAAGCTGAAAACCAAAGTAGAAGACAAGGAAGAAGGAATCTGTGAATTGGAAGAAAGGTTGAAAGCCTCTGCAGAATCGAACGTAGAAACTGTAAATCAATTGCAAATAGAAATTAATGACTTCAAAGAAAAAATTCAGGATATTGAAAATGTATCCGAAGAACGACTAAATAAGATTATATCATTGCAAGCAGAACTAGCTATTTGTTCTGTGACCGAGGCAGATAGAGTTAAAATAAGTGACCTTGAAGCTAAAATTGAAATAAATGAAAAAGAAAAAAAAGATGCTGAAAATGAAGTGCTTAAATTGAAAGAAAAGTTTTGCAAAGTTGAACAAGAGAAAGTAAACCTTCAAGCTCTGTGCAAATCTTTAAGTGATGATATGATGCTGATAGAGGAGGAAAAGTATCATTTGGAGATAAAGCTAGAAGACATTGAAAAGAATTTAGCAGAATCGAATAAGTTTGAAGATGTTGAAGCCGAAATCGAAGGTCTTAAAAAACAAATAGATGAAAGAGATCAACTAATGGTGAAAGCAGAAAACATTTCTGAAGAAGTAAAGAAAACCAATGAGGAGCTTCAAGACAAAGTTTCTGAATTGGAAAGCTTATCCAATCAATATCAAACTAACATCGAGGCTTATGAGAATGAAAGGGTTATGCTGTACCAACAGCTTCATGAATATCAGACATACTATGCACAGTTAGAACAGCAATTTTTTTCACTACAAGAAGAATTTAATAAGAAAGTTGTTGCAATTGAAGAATTCAGAAATTCAGTTGAGGAGAAGGATAGTCGAATCACTTTACTTGAGGAGAATCACACTGAATTGAAAATAGCCCTTGATAGTAGTCAGAATGAAAAAGCTCAGGGTGCTTTTCATCAGCTTGAAGATGCTTTGACAAATGATAGACGAATTGCTGACAAGTTAAGATCTGAAGTGGCTGACTTGACAAAGCAATTGAAAAATCTAAGTGAACAAGCTAACGACCTACGAGTGTCTAAACAGACCCTAGAATGTGATCTAAGACTGTCGCGAGAATCAGGGGATAAATTGAAATTAAGACTTGACTCTGAGCTAAATATGAATAAAAATCTTCAAGAGCGTATGTATGTAATGTCAAAAGAATTAAGTATATTAAAAGAAGAGGTTGTACAAGATGCTGGGCAAAAGTCAGATAGTTTGTTGTTGCGTAATGAAACGAGTTTGGAAAAGACGTACGAGGAAAGGATTACCAACCTGACGAATGAACTGAAACAAGTTAAGCTGGAAAAGCCCAAGCTTTTGAAGGACTTGAAAACAAATAAAATGAGAAATTCAGCGGAGGTACCTAATAGTAATGAAGGGAAAATAGCAGAAGCCTTCAAAGTAGAAAGGGAATCATATCTGCATCGTGTTGATACGATTGAAGCTGGTAATGAAAAGCTGATTGAAATGAAAGAAGCGCAAGATAATGAAATTCAAAGACTGCATGCACGAATTGATGAACTGAATAAATTCCAGACAGATATAAGGGTATTAGAGCATAAAGTTGATGATCTTGAAGCTGAAAAATCCGGGTCAGAGGCTTTGATTCGTTCGCTGGAAAATGAGCTTGCTGTTGCGAAGTCTCAAGTTGCATCGCTATCAACTGAACTCTCCCAGCTGCACTCTCATCCAACTTTGTTTCTAAATTCCTCTGATGAAGTTAGTCAGATTAGGGCAGAAATGAAGTATTTACAACTTACTATTGATACTCTAACTAAAGAAAGGGATGATTTGAGAAATGCTTTAGGAGAGTATGGACACAAGTCGGCAGAGATGGACTCGGCTTTTAGGGATGATAGCCATAGCCAATGGGAAACTATTGATTTATCTTCTTCTTCCCCAGAAACAGGTCTTCGTCAGCTTGGTGATAACAACTTAAGAAGACAAGTGATGTATCTTGAATCACGGATTTCGGCCAAGAATGCTCAAATAGTGGCCTTATCTACAGATTACGACAACTTGAAAAAGTCGTTTGATGTTAAAGAAGAATCAAGTGACCAAACTAGAGTAGTAGAAGATTTACAGAGGACTGAGACTAGGTTGAAACAAGCATCAGAAGAATTAGCACTAAGTAAATCTCAACTTACTGAGCTACAGGCGGAGTTGGCCAGCGAACAATCATTAACCGAACGAATCAGCAGTGACCTAAAATCGAAAGAGGAGGTTATATCTAAGCTTTACTCAGATGCAAGCCAATATACAAATTTCTATAACTCAGTTCTAAAATTGTACAATGATTATGCCTCAATAGACCCTGAAGTCGATCACTCAAGTGTTGATCTTGACTTCCTTATTGAGGAGCTCCAAACTGCTTTTGAAGATACTGGCCGTACAAGGAGCTTAGAGAAGGAGAGGAACCGATTGAGGGTGGATGTAGAAAGGCTTAAAGAGAGCCTAAAAACTGCTGAGAATGATCGGGCTCTTTTGGAAGAAGAACTGTCAAAGGTTACGGAGGAATATAAGAACCTTGAACAAATTTCATCTCAGTATTTGGAATTACTGCAGCAAGTCACTGCGACTGGGACCGTCCCGTCTAATTTGATAGAGAGCGTTGAAAATTCTGAGACAATACCTACTTCTAAGAGTATATTACCTACAACTGAAGAAGTCGATTATCTGCGACAAAATAATCAACTTCTATCTGAAAGGGTTCAAGAGCTGACACATCTTCTCGAAAGTTCAGAGCCTCAACTTCAATATGCCGTAGGTTCAGGCGCATCTGAAGACAACATGAGACATGAACTAGATGAATCTATGAGAAGTCTTCATGAAAAAGATGTAAGGCTGGAAGAATTCACTTGGGAGGTAACGAAGCTTTTAGAAGAAAGAGATACTTTACAAATGAAGCTATCTACTGCTTTAAGACAAAATATGGACTTGCAAAAAACTGTTTCTAGTCTGGGAGCAAAGTCAGATACTGGAGATGAGATGAAGACTCTTGGAAATAAACTGGAAGAATTACGAAAATTAAATTACAATTTAGACATTCAACTACGCCGACAAAGGGAAGACAGACGACGAATTGAACAGCAGATGATGGGGACGTCCACGTCAAGCAGAATGCAGAGTGGCCAGCGTCGGTCTTTGCCTCAGCGTCGGCTCCATAGTGTCACTTCTCCGGTATCTACGGATTTAAGTCGGGGTGCAGCTCCTGCCCCAAGTGAAGCTAGTGACTTCAATTTGGAATTGACTTTTGACAAAAGTCAACAATTTGGTGAATTAAATGATTCTTCGAGATCGTCATCAAGAATTCAACACATATAGTCCGCCATATTGTTCGTGTGGTTGTATTAGGCAGAAACTCGCAGTTGTACTTATCTACAAATTTGTAATCCCTGGTTGGGTTATCCCTGGCTTATTTACACTTTCAATGATTTTTTTTTTTTTTTTTTTTTTTTAGAACATCGTTTTGCCAAAAAGTAAAAACATATTTCAAGTAACATTTTATGAACCATTTTTGAAGTTAAGTAACGATAAATATGAGCTTAAAGAAATCAGAATAAGGCATTTGAACTTACTTTTTTAGTGAGAGCAATTATGACAATTTACGAAATTATAAGATAATTGATGATAATGAAACTAAAAACAGTGAGAAAAAAAGTAAGATTAGTAATGTAACGTCATATGCTTATAAAAAAGAAACATAATTAACCATCTAATTATTTAAAGGGCGTTCTGTGGAAGAGTAACTAGCTGCGAGCTATATTACGTCACTGTGTAACATAGTCATTAAAGCCACTGGTTTATGGGACGATTTGCGAATATTAGCCTGATTTTTATTACTTTTGTTTTTAGTTTTGTTTTTTGGGTAAACAAATTTATTTATCTGTAAAAAAAAATATGTGAAAATTTAAAAACCAAAAATGTTATGTGTTTATCCAAGGCATTTCTAAAATGAAAAATAAAGGGTATATCAACCACATCATACAGATAAATTAAATTATTAATGGGAATTAAATTTAAACTCAAATAAATCATAAATTTTTCTAAAATAACTTGAAATCTAATTTAAGCAGAACCACTAATATAATGCTCAAGCCGCTTGGGGTCAAGCTAAAACAGAAGATGCATATGAAAAGGGTAAAAAGAGTATTCTTCAGTCCTAGAGAGAGAAAAAAAGAGAAATAAGGATGAATTTCAAATTGAAATCCTTCGACAAAAAAGAAAATGGCCTATATTGGACCAGAAACATGACCCTAAGAAAACCCATTGAGGGTATATCCACATAATGAACCAAAGATGGCAGCATAATAGCTGTAAACAAAATTAAGTTGTTTTAAAAGTAAAATATTGAGAATTGGGACAATTCTTCTTTAAATAGGGAGCATTGTGGTAAAGCTTTCTAATTTAATTTAAAAAGGAACAAACTCTAGCCAATAGTAACTAAAATATTTAAATAAATAATTACATAAAAGCTCAATTTAGTTCATTAAAACTGGGGATTATATAAGTTTCATTGGTATTATTGTTGTAGAGATATTTTTCAAATACAATCAATATTTTTACAAAGAACTTTTACCATTATAAGAAGCTTACAGACATAGTTATGTAAAACTAGAATAATTCATGAAAACTTCAAATAAAATAATCAGTTACTAACCGTTCCTTAACTCTTACTATTATGGCCAATCTTGATTAATGACGTCATAATTATAGGTAGTATCCATATATGAAGTAATGAGTGAATGCAGCATTTATACGCGCAATTCCTGTAGCAAACAATTTTAACACATTTGTCAATTTAAAGTCTAAGCAAATCTACTATTAATTCGATTCTTTATGTATTATGTATTATAAGGCTTCAGTTACTATGGGTTATATTTCGTTCCTTAATGTAACTAATATTAACCCGGATTATAAACAGGAAAAGGCCTATGGCTTTTTCATAGTTGGAAAAGCAAGAGACGATTCTTGTGCTATATTAACTTTTAGTTAGTATGTGTCGTGGCTTTATCTTTACTAGGTTTCAGCTATATCCGATGAAACTTACATAGTCCCCATTTATAATGATCTATATCGATCCTTTATGTATTTGATCTGACTCTTTTTTAGGATTAGGGGTTTTTATATTTCTTAACGTTGGACGTGATCGTCTCTTACTAGTTTGCTAGCTACCGCTGCAACCCGGATATATATTTAAAATCAGCGTAACATCCGATTCTTTTGATGTATCTATTGGTATCAAAATTCCGTTTTTTAAAGTTTCGGTTACTATTGAGACGAGTCGCTCTTACTATACAGTTCGTTACCACGAACTGTTTGATCATATTGTTAATTGTATCACTATAATTAATGACGTTATAGTGCAAGTGGCTAGCACAATCGGCCGTTAACCTAAAGGTTGATGGTTCAAGGCCACCTGGAGGTATTTTTCTAGTTTGAATTAAAATATTAAAATTATGGCTAAGGCACCGTAAAATTTTTTGCAGATTACATAATAACATTAGCGATTCTGAATTGAACATAAAATTTCTTTTAACTTTTCTTTCGTGTCTTAAAAAGACATGGCTTATACTTAAATACATCATAAACCATTTTGATAACACCTACTTACGGGAGCAGCTTGGCGCAGCGGAAGTACACTTGGTATTTTACCCAGAGGTGGATGGATCAAAATCTCATGGAACCTTGCTGGGTCAAAAACCAACCGCTCTTTCTTAGGTTTCGATTCACCGACCTCTGAAGCTGCTCTTTATAATGACAAAAAATAAAACTAATTTTTAAATATTCAGGTATTTTTCTAGTTTAAATTAAAAGATTAAAATTATTGCTCAGATACGATATATATATTTGCAGTTTATAACTTTAGTGATTCTGAACTGAAAACTAAAACAAAATAATTTTTTCATTTATTAGGTCACGTCACTTATTGCGTCATAAATGGTTATTAGTACACAATTGGTGTTAGATATTATCACTTATTAAGTCATATATGGTTATTAGTAGATGAAAACACATCAAAAATGCAGTTTTTTTTGTATAAAGTAATTCAATTTTTAATTTTTTTTTTGTCTTTTAATTAAAAAAGGCACTAAAACTTTTACTTTCCGTTTGAATGAGCCCTTTTGCGAACTTCTCGGACCAAGGGTTCGATACGATCACCCCTGGGGAAAAAAACAAACAAATAAACACGCATCCGTCATCTTTCTTCTGGCAAAAAATACCAATCCCACATTTTTGCAGATAGGAGCTTGAAACCTCTACAGTAAGATTCACTGATACGCTTAATCTAATGGTATGATTTTCATTGAGATTCTATGACTTTTAGGAGGTGTTTTTCCCTTTTTTTGAAAATAAGCCAAATCTTTCAGTCTCGTAACTTTCGATGGGTAGCATTAAACTTGATGAAAATTATATATTTAGCATTAGATCAAAATGGAGTAGATCTGCCTTAATGCTGAACATTTAGTCCAAAATTTGCAAGTCTTATTAATCCATTAAATAGCATTATATAATCCATTTAATAACTTCATTTGGAATAAAATTAACTTTAGAGTCCTGAGGTTTTGCATTTTATAAATTACCTAAGAACACTTGAGTTTCTTACGCATTAAGTTACAGCTGAGCAGTATATCGTGAGCACACAGAATAGTGTAAAAGATCAGAGACCAAAATTCTGAACAGAAGATTGGTACCTTATTTTACATCACTATCATCATTTAAGCTTACCGTAAAAGAACAATGCAGGGCTATCACGCAGTCACTAAACTTTTTCATGAAAGTGCGAATCATAAGGTTTGTCCCACTCACACGAAGAATTCACCTTTTTGACTTTACAGCATTTTTTCATAGAAAGTAACTGAAGTAGTCAGACATGGAGCTGAGAAAGCCATTTTTTAAAGCTTTTTTTCTTTTAATAATAAATGAAAATACTTTTTGTTTCTTTAACCAAGCAAATAAACAAGTATACACTATTGTATTTGTAGACACTAATTTGTATGTTGTTTATTTGGCATTTTCCATATGTCTTCTGCTATTGGTTGAACTTTGCAGACTTTCGTAAAAAGTTAAATAAAGTTCAACTTTGTTCCGACAGCAATAAAGTCAACAAAGTTATTTGGGAAAACGGTTTATCAACCTTATGGACAGCTTTGTTAACTTTATTGACGCCGTGGGAGCCCCGCATAAGGCAAGCGCAATAGCGTTTAACGGTATTTCAGAAACCTCCCTAAGAACTAGACTTAATTACTTGTGACTGGAAATATCATAATGGTTCCTCAAAAATTAAAAATAATAAATGGAAAATAAGTGAGCGACAAGAAAATTATATCAAGCATTTATCTCCACGTCCAAATCATAAATGAGACGGAGTTTCGATTTATGTTTTGTTTATTTGACAATTTTATTATTCATAAAGAAAAATAAACACGCTAAGACTTGCACACCAGTAAGGCTGGCTCGTCTGAAGTAGTATTAGATTTTAAGACTTTCGGCTGTTTTTGCTTGAATTTCAGATTGAGTAGTCTCTAGACCCCAACAAAGCAAAAGGGAAGAGTCAGAAGCCTTCGGATCAGCATTATGAAATGGGGAAATCTACATCTCCAGCACCATTCTTTAGGTTCAATATGTATACATAGTATTCTTTAGTTGACGCATTTTGGGGATGCTGATGTTCTGCCAGATCGATCATGGGTTGACGTCTCCAGTCTGCATCAGTCTTTGCTTGCTCCCGTCCGTGCATGCTAGATTTGTCAAGATAGGTTGATAGAGCTCTCAAGCCGTTGTCTGGCCGACTTAAGCACCAACACTATGCCAAATTCAAAACTAGCATCTCTAATGTTGAATCATGCTTATTTGGGCGATAATTCAGTATAAAATTATTGAGCAGCTTTATAAACTACACCCAGTTCTGTTGGCTTGACCAATGGATCAAGCACGACCAGTCATGCTATCACATGCTTCCATTCCCAGGTAGCCATGTCCAAATGGCAAATATTTTACATTCCCTTTTTCATCGATTCTCAATATGTTTGAAACGGTCCTTACAAAGGACAAGTTGATAAAGTTACTAGCAAAGGTTTAGGCTAGTTACTGTGCTTTTTGCCTTATCCGATGAAACAAGCCATCCTCGGGCTGGAACAAACAGTTAAAGTTGTTGGACAGGCCGAGTACATAAGACATAAAATAAAGCTGTGCTTTCATCAGGGGGCTCTGAAGCCTTTCTAAGATCTTTTATGATTTTGAGTTTTATCTTCAAAATCACATTCGTGAAATACAGCTCTGGACAAGTCAGTCTGGACTTGTCCCATTTAAAGATAGTATTGGGGCCACGATTAGTGATAAGGAACCTGATAAAGAGAGATGGACAGAACATTTTGAGAATATGTAAATCCACAATAAAGTTGAAGGAAGTGGTTTAGAAAAAAAAATCTTTTTTTGCTATTTGGAAGTGAAGTAACATCTATTTTGGAGAGGAGTTAGACAGCACTAAAAGGATTAAAAAATCGTAAGGCTTAGATGCTGATAGTATGGTAAACGACCTTTTGAAATTTGGTGGTTGCGAAATTAAGTGTGAATTAGTGAAGATTATAAAATGATTTTTAGAAAAGGGGAAGTGCCTAGTGGTTTTATGAAAACTTTAATTAAACCCCTTTATAAGAAAGGGGTAATGTGGTTAATTACATTAGCTTGGTTTCTACAGCAAATTACTTTGCATGATGATGCTTATTAGACTAAGATATGTCACAGGTAAAGTTTTAAGAGAAGAACAGTATGGTACGGGAGGGGGAGAGTCTGTGTTTACCGTATTTTCACACTTAGATTAACAATTGAGAAGAGTTTGAGACATTAGAGCCCTTTATTACTCGGTTTCATTGATTATAAACAGGCAATCCATTTACTCAATTTAAGAGCTTTAGTGAAGATTCCATCCTCGTATGGAGTAACTGATAAATACATTGAGGGGATTAGTGCTAAGTACGAGAAAGAATTTACTACAATTAAGACAGGAAGTTAGGTTAGTAGCTGTTTTGGTGTTGAATCAGAAGTTAAGCAGGGTTGTGTCCTAAATATATTTATGTGGATTGTTTCGGTGGACTTTGTCCTATGGAATAGGACAAAGGCTATGGGTGAGCATGGAATCAAATAGATCGGTAAAACTTTCCTAGGCTTATATTATGTAAATGATTTGACAGTCCTAGATAAAAATGTTAGCAACATGAATGAGTTTTTAAAAGATTTGAAAGTTCAGGGTGCAAGAATAGATTTGAAAATTAATGTTTATAGGACTACGTTACTTAGACTTCGAATAAATGTAGCTAAAGACGTGACGTTGGGTAAAGAGAAGCTTGATCAAATACAAAGCTTCACTTACTTCGGTAGCATTATTAGCAAAGACAGTGAAGATTTAAGATGTAGAATAGTCATGACTCAAGATGTTCTTTCACAGATGAAAAAAGCTTGAAAGAGTGTGAAGACAAGTCTGCAAACCAAGATTAGAATACTGAAATCTACGAGGTGATGGTTCTAAAATGTGGGCGCTTCGAAAAGCAGAGCAAGATTTGTTAAACGTTTTCCATAAGAATTGTCTTAGAAGAGTTTTAAGCACCTTTTTACTGACCGTATGCTAAACAAGCTGTACGAAAATTTGGCTATCCCACTCTCCATGGCTATAATGAAATAAAGGTTGCAATGGCTAGGACCCGTTTTACGGATGACAGTGCCAAAGATTTTTCTATTTGGTCATTAATCTGGGGTCAAACAAAAAAAACAGGTCGCCACTAAATGGGGTGGGAAGATGATATAAAGAAGCATTTAAACGAAAATAGAACTTCATGTGAGTGTAGCGCTGAAATGATCGGGGATTAGATGTCACTTAGATCGAGTCAGATGAATATTGTCCTTCAGATTGATCCAGCAGCATGTTTACCATCCTTCACTCCTTGACCGATGGGACCCTAATGAACAAGAAACAATATTAATATGTCCCCTCCCAAAGCCAAACAATTTTTTTTTGTCCTAAACGTTTTGAAACTTAGACCCACAAGTTCTTCAACTTCGGGAATTTAATTTACAAAAACAATCTGAGTTTGAGGGCACGTGCCCCTGAGAATAGAAAAAAAAACTTATTTCCTGATCAGCTGTAAGCTTTCAGGATCAATTCCTTGACCAAAAGAACCTAATTTTTTGGGGTAGGGGTTACGTAAAAAAAGCGAACCTAAAAATTTTAGATCGTACCTTACCCGGTTTTGTAAATCCAAATTTTCCTACAAAGTTGATTTCATCCGGCACACAGGATAAATCTCAAATATATACTGAGATAATTTCAGAATTCGGACTAAACATAATTGGAACTTTTCGGCAATTTAACATGAGAAAATGGGGATTAAAAAGTAATTACTTACAGTGTAGCGCCTGGCAACATCATTGAAAAAGTAGAAAATGTTGTGTATTCACTGTGAATAATATTCATTACAACAGGATTAAATCTCAAATTCCTAGGTAAGCGATAATTAAGGGGCGAAAGCAGTCCAATTCGCTTGGCTGTCTCTTCAACGTTAAAGAAATTTTGCTTGTTTAAAGAAACAGATATATTAGAGAACTTAAATTGTGGTTCACCTGATTTGGGAGACTAATGGCTATCATTTGGTCAGGTTCACTTTTTTTTCTTATGCTCCCTCTATTTTTAAATGCATTTTTGTACAAAAACTCTTTTGGCTTTGTTCAAGAAAACGATACTAACAACTTTAATAAAATTCATACTAGCTTGTAAATATTTTCAACTCAAACTATTTGTTCAGACAGTTTATCTTGATTTTACTCAATTAAAGGCTTTTTTATCCTTTGTTTTTTTTTTCGCTGCAATCGATTTGGAGTTACGGAACCCTCAAGTTGAACAGGGGTTGTTTAGTTTTTGGGTCAGTGTTTCAATATCAGGCGCCGTGTCCTGTGCATGATACCACTAAACTTGGATAAACATGCCGTATCCGCTGTATGCCGTTGTTCAAAACCAATCGAAATATATCAAGAATTGAGCAAGTTCTATTCAAGAGATTGAAAAACTTTTTGAGCTACGGGAAAAAAGCGCAATAAATAGGACTTAATTTAATTAATGTGCAAACGGGCAGGGAAAAGTTAAAACAAATATACGTGAAACGTGGAAGACCAAGACTTCCAAAGTATTTCCTTGACTTGGAGGAAATATCTATGCAAGAAGAAACCATTATAGAACCACCAAGACTAAAACCAATTACAGCGGGCCGCAATTTAACTTCTGAAATCGTGAAGACTGCTCGTTGGATAGTCAATGTGCCTTATTTTCTGAAGAGCTACGAAGATCTTGTAATCAAACATATGTAAGTACGAACTTTTAATTTTATAGAAAAATGATATGGTTTCCCAGCCTGACCCCAAAGATGGTTAGATTAACCCCCCACCCCTCCAAAAACAAAAAAGCAAAACAAAGAACTGTAGAGGTTCAGAATAATTTAACGGTACTTATTAAGAAAGCGGTAAGTACAAGTGAATTGTATTGCGAGAACAGATAGGCATTTTATCGGGTAATGCCTGGATGCTGTATAAACATAGGTTACGTATTTAATATATTCTATGCTTTACCACCCCCATCCCCTAATGTACAAATATATAGCTTAAATTTGATTCTGAACTATTATATTTTCATCCTATTTTGTTTTATTTCATTAGTATTAATGAAACTTCACTTCTCGTGTACTTACCGCTTTCTTAACAAGTACCAATTTAACGCTTGTGCTGGAGTGCCATTTTAGGGGTATTTTCCGTACTAGATTTGAAACTACTATTTTTTAGTATTTTTACTGAGAAAAAAATAAAAATAATCGGTACTTGTACGATATAACCCTGACAGTGACGGATCCAGGGGGGAGGGGGTGTTTGCCCCCCTGGCGTAGTCTAAAGTAGTGTAATTTACTGTATTAACTCAAGTTTGCGTTAATTAAACTTGCTCATAACGTAAGTTTATCGGATCAACCAATTTTGCGCCCCCCCTAAAATATTTTTTTCGGATCAACCTAGTTTGCGCCCCACCCTAAAAAAATCTTGGATCCGCCCCTGACCTAATATTCCTCATCTAAATAGAACCTGATTCTCTGACGCTCAATCCGAATGAAATATACCTAAGTATGATAAAAATGTAATACTTTATAAACGAATTTAGGCTATATATTTGCTTATTAGGGGGGGGGGGGGCAAAGCATAACGGGTCAGCAAGCATAATGTGTTAGGTAGAATTATTCCCCCCTTAGGTGCAAATATATTGCCCAAATTATATATTTCCCATCTATTCTGTCACTTCTCTTTGCCTTGTCTCATGATAAGCTAAACGAAACTAGCGAAAAAAAAACCGATTCTACAATATATCAACGGATGAGCTACTTGAGTGGTCACGTCTATACCAATCAAGCAACCTACCTAAAATTCTCATAAATCTTAAAAAAAATGTATGTTGGTATCTTATTTTCTTATTAAACAAGGTCTCACCCTTTCCGATGTTTTCAAAAATTGGTGCCCCTGCATTTGTGCAATTTACTTTTATTTATTTATTCATTGTTGGATTTAAGTTTGATGTGTGTCAGAGTAAAATGCATAAATAAAGACTTGGACTCACAGATGCCTTGAATTGCTGCAATAAATTTGATTTATTTTTGGGTGGAATCCCAGTATGTGACATGCTTTAGAGGCTACCATTTGAGATATTCGCATGTTTTAACTAAGGGTGACCAAGATGCAGCTTGACAAAGGGATAGTTATCCGTACGAAACCAAAGGATCCATGTACTACTTCTTGGTTCCCGTAAATAAAATTCAATATCGACTATGTATCGCAGTTCCTACCATTTGAAGCCAGGGATGGTTGCAAGGACCCAAAAATCACATGATAAAGTGCAGTGCCAATTTTGAAACCAAGAGCTCAAGCTATCGACCTTAAAATTTAAGAACAAGACTTTCTGCTACCCAAGATGCTCTTAATCTGGTCGTTACCCATAATCTTATCCATTGTTCCTTTTATTTGCCTAAAACCTGGAAGCTTATTTTTTTTTCATCAGTCCCTGCTCCCTTTAATCCAAGTCTGAACCTTTTCTAATCGCAGATGGAACAAAATTATCATGAATATGTGGGGAACTACCAACCTTTTTCAAGTACCGCTGTTTACGCTAAGGTTTATTAAGACTTGGGATATTTTGGCATTAAAATCATCCTTCCCTCCCTAACTACAAAATAAATAGAGACCCCCATTCTAGAGATTCAAAGAAATTTCTAGTCCTTTTTTTATAAGTCGAAATGTATTGCAAACCAACCAACAAGGGGTGGGGTATTAATTTTCGGGGGGTGTCTCATGGGGGGAGGGGTATTTTTCAGGGGGGGGAGGAACACCTATACTAATTTCCGTTTTTACTGCTGTGACAAATTTAATCTCATCCCATGAATTCTCCCCCCCCCCCAATGGCAAATTCTTAGCCAATGTCTTCTTTCAGGTGCCAAGACATACAACTTATCGCAAATATGATGTTCGACAGAGAGTTCAGGGCTGGATTACGTTCACGTTTCATTTTCAAATGTGAATCATTCAGTGAAGACGTTACTTTACACACTGAAATGCCACCAGCACCGAAAAAGACATCGAAACCATCTCGCCAATCACATAGTTTAGAATCAGATTTAAAACCAGAAGAAAAACAGACTGAAAAAAGCAAAAAAGGACCAATTTTAGGCTACAACAGAAAGAGTAGCCAAAAGACGAAAGGTCAGCACAAGGATAATAAACGCAAACAAAGAAGCAGTAGTTGGTGCAATAAACAGTGGTATGAGTCATGCCCAAATTCAGGAGCTTTTTTCTACACTTGGTTTAAACTTTATGTCACAAAAAGTTTTTACAAAATATGAAATGGACATTGGTGAGAACTTGGAAAAAACACTTCATCAATATTTACTGAACAATGGCAAGATTGAGCGCAGAGTGGCTATTAAAGCAGGCGAAAAAACCGAAATGCATGGTTCAGTGGAGACTTGTGTTATAGTTGATGGTGGCTGGTGCACTAGAAGCTATGGCAATAGGTTTTCTGCGTTGTCTGGTTGTGGAGTCGTCATTGGTTTTTATTAAAAAAAGCTTCTACATGTTGGGATTAGAAATAAATACTGTTGCATTTGTATGAAGCATCGAAGGAATGAAAACACTTTGCTTCCAGACCGTACGTATTTTATGAACTGGCAGGGACCAAGCACAGGTATGGAATCTGATATTTTAGTGGAGGCATTTCAAATCGCTCCAACTATGCACTCTTTAAAATATGTTAGATTTATCGCTGATGGTGACTCTAGCACCCATGCACAGCTTACAGCCAAAGTACCGTACGGTAGATATATCGAAAAAATTGAGTGTGCCAACCATGCATGTAAGTGCTTAAAAAAGAGGCTTTACATGAAGCAAAAAGAAAACCCCGAATGCAGGAGGCTTCTTAGTAGTTTAAAAATAAAGAAAATGTGTGACTTTGCAAGAAACGCAATTGCACGCACAACCAAAGAAGGGAAAGGGGTCAAAGACCTTGTAAATGAGCTGAAAGCAATACCATTGCATTTCTTTCGCGGTGATCATAGACAGTGCCCAGAATGCTGCAAAATGGCAGGAAAAATTGTTGAATTCAGCGAAGAAGGTGCCCCACGCAATATTTTCCTTAGTCATGTGTATTCAGCCTTTGACACTTTAACTAGAAGAGCTCGATTTCTCATCGGAAACAGTACTAGCAACCTTGCAGAGTAGTTTATGAGCATAGTTGCTAAGCTTATCGGGGGAAAAACATAATGGTGACAAAAAGAGCCCGATACACAACGCATGTTACCGCTGCGGGCATGAAATATTCTAAGGGACATTCTGCCCGTTTGCATATTTTTCGCAGAAGTTTAGGATCTACATCAAGCCGTTTGTTTAAGCGAATTGCTGAGCAGCGGGACAGAAAGGCCATAAACAAGCAGACGAGGAAAGCTAAAAGACGTCTGTCTGGAAAACCATTTACAAAGAAAGTTTCGAAACCCAACAAAAACTACGGCCCAAATGCATGTGTTCAAGATTTAGATCTTGATTCTCTTGAAGATGCAAAAAGTGATTTTCTGAACCATGTTCAGTGTAATGACTTAGAAATTCATGAAATAGAAGAAGCAACACGACTTCAGATAAATTGTATTGGCAACAGATGGCTAGAATACAGAAAAATAGGATAACTGCGTCAGT
This sequence comes from Artemia sp. Qi Xiang Cuo, assembly GCF_049724085.1. Lineage (NCBI taxonomy): Eukaryota > Metazoa > Arthropoda > Branchiopoda > Anostraca > Artemiidae > Artemia > Artemia sp. Qi Xiang Cuo. The sequence goes on along the minus strand of NC_142803.1, from coordinate 21,552,968 downwards.
AGCTGGAATAATTTGTAAAAGACGGACAAAGACTGTTGCACCGTTAGTGCGCCAACTGCTTTATCCCAAAAACCACCAGACTAAAGCAATGGATCATGGGCAAATTTACAAACAAATAGCTATACCGGCTTTTGTGGAAAAGGTGGCCTGCAAAGCGCATCCTTCAGGACTTTTTGTTCATATTAAATACGGTTATTTTGCAGCCAGTCCTGATGGAATAGCCACCTTTTTGTCTGGTGATACGGTGGTTTTGGAAGTGACATGTCCTTTTAGTGCCAAAAGCTTAAATATAGAAGAATGGAAGCTATCCCAAAAAAATATTTATTTTGAAAACAAAAATAATTGCACATTACAGCTTAAAAGGTCACATAATTATGTCTACCAAATACAAATGCAATTAGTGTTGTAACATAGATTCTGGCTATTTTGTTATTTTTTTTCGGCAAAGGCGATCCGTTTATTGAGAAAATCAATCGTGACAAAGAATTCTGGCAGAAAAAAATGCTACCAAAATTACAATATTGCCAGAAATAGTTGACGCAAGATTACCGAGAAATATGGAAATACGAGAGCCGTTTTTATAAAAAGAATTTGAACAGTATTAACACTCACAACAGACAAATAATTGCTACTATACGAATTAATTAAAAAAAACAAAAAAATAATAACAAAAACAAGTAGATAATTGCGAATACCACACTGACTTTCCTTGACGATAAATAAAAGTTCAAATAGGGATAAATCGTTTTAATAGACAGTAATAATTAACAAAAAATACTGGATATTTCTGTAACATTTACAGTGACTGTCATCAGCTGAAACACTCACATCTATTAAAAGGATTTATCCCTATTTGAACATTTATCTATCGTTTTTAACTGAAGTTTTTTCAAGGGAAATTAAGGAGCAACGTTAAAACTTACAACGGACAGAAATTCAACGTACACGAAGTGGGTCGCCCCCTCCTCAACACCTCGTTCTTCACCCTAAAGTTTTTTAGCACTTAAAAAAAATATATTTTTATTGTTCTAAGTAAATGACCTTTGTGTTTTATGAGTGTTTATTAACTTTATAATTTAAACATCCAATTAAATGGCCCTTGTATTTCATGAGTCGTTATTAACATTATTATGAAGATTGAAATTTCAAAGATTGTCTGAACACCAGTAATAAAAATAATATTTTATGTTACTTTTAATTTTTATTTTTGCGGCTTGATTTCAGTTAAAAAATAAATTATATTTTAATTTCTGGTGGTTTTTAAATAGTGCCAAGAAATCCGGCTTCACTTCCACGGAAAAATTCCCCCCTCCCAAAGATAGATCCTCTAGACAATTTAATCCTGGTGAAAAATTTACCCCGGACAATTGCCCTTAACATCTCCATCCTTAAAATTTACTCGACAAAGGGAAAGTAAGACAATAAAAAGAATTTCGCATAGGAATTCTGGCAAATTTCCCTAGAAAAAAATTTCCTTAGAAACTTTCACCCCTCTCCCCCCTCGGAAAAATCTCTCCTGCAGTAAAATTTCGTCTGCGCAAAATCCCCAGGGCGGAAAGTTCACAACTCCTCCATCCCCGAAAAAATGTATGCCAACTTTGTACTAAAAAATACTGTTCGTAAACAATGAGCAAATTTTATAACTTAAAGATGCATCCCCAGGTGCTGTAGGGGCCATATTCTCTCCATGGTAAGGGCAATATATCTCACAAGTTTGATTGAACGATTTAGGGAAAAGGGGCGGTGAATGTCAGGGGGAGGGCTAATTGCGCTCCAATATTTTTAGTCACTTTAAAAGGGCACTAGAACTTTTAATTTCCATCGGAATAAGTCCTTTTCCAATAATATAGGTCTACTGGTTCGATACAATAACCCCTTGGGAAAACAAACAAAAAATAACAACAAATAAACACGTATCCGTGATCTTTCTTCTTGCAAAAAAATACAAAATTTCAAATGTTTGCAGAAGGGAGCTTGGAACTACTACAACAGGGTTCTCGGATACACAGAACGTGATAATATGATTTTCATTAAGATCTCTTGACTTTTCGGGGGTGTTTCTCCCCCTTTTTTAGAAATCAGGCAAATTTTCTGAGGCTCGTAGCTTTTGATGGGTAACACTAAATATCAGCATAATAAGCCGATTCTCTTGTTTTAACTATTGACACAAGCATTCTGATTTTTTGGTTTCGGTAAAAATTAAGCAGCGTCGCTCCTTACTTACAGTTCGTTACCACAAACTATTTGATTCAAGTTTAAACTAGACAAAAATCTATGAATAGGCCTTGCAATTTGTACTTAGCATTAGAAGCTTAAAAAATAAGTCTCTGTAGTTAATTTGTGACGGAATTCATAATGTTTTAACCTTTTTTCCATGACATTTCAAGGAAAATTTCAATATTTCTTCGGATTCCGTTTTGATCGTCGATTTATTAAAACTAACTTTTGTTGGATGGATGCTAGACTGAGTATTAACTTAGTTGTATCTTTCTTCTGCATTTATTTTTTGGGGTCATTGTCTTTTTTTTTGTAATACAGACAAATTGTTCAAGTTTGTACACTTCTTTTTATTTGTGCTTTTACGACCTGTAAAAGCTACTTTTTGCGATCGTAAGAACTTTTGATATTATGGAACAACATTTTTAAATGATTTATTTCGGTTTACGAGGGTTGAACAATTAGCCTATTTTCATCATTTGTGTTAGTTGAATAACAGCTTAATAAAGGTATGCTTCATGAAAAACTGTTGTAATTTGTATTAGTAAATCTGATGTGCATGTGTAATGCATCGTATATCATAAATGGGTAAAATCGTTTTATGGCAAAAATTTATAGTTTTCTCAGTTTTTTTTTTTATCTTTATTTTCATAGTGCAACTTTTTTTAAATTGTGTTAGAAGATTTTCATCAGATTTCTAATGGATAGGTAATCTATTAAAATTGAATTTTTTGTAGGTTGAATGCAAAATTGTGCTCTCTTTTTTGATAATCCAACTTTCTTGTACATTTTTTCTTTTTTTTGTGCGCGCATTTTTTTGTGTTGCAGATCCATTTTTCAAAATTCTGTTCTAGGTATTATCTATATTTTTAATAAAAGTAAGCCCTTTTTCTTAGTTCATATCAGATTTGTTTTCATTCTTTTAGCAACCATATATTTTAAGTGACGTGTTTAAGTTCATGGGGTAGAACTATACCACTGGTTTTTAAAATGAGTTGTGCTTCTGAATAGGACGCTTCACAAAAAGCTGTAGTAAAGTTTTTCTTAATCAGCCTTATGTGCTGGTACACCCTCCAGAGGATATAGGCAGACCATACTGTCAATATGATCTTATTCCTATAAATAAAAACCTGATTCCATATCATCATGTGGTGAAAACTATTTTTTCAAAACAAATTTCAAAAAATTACCCTAATCAGAGACAAATTTATACAAATGAATCTGTCCATGGTAAGAGGTGTCCTGTCCAGCTTCATGCATTCCATCCCTGGACCTTAATCTTTATATTCTCCTTCCATTGGGATCCTTTTTTGTCTACTGAACTGTGTACCATCCACATTGCCCTAGATATTTTATAGGTTATTGTTTAGAGTCTGAAAGTATTCTCTCTTTAACTGACTCCCAATCTGCAATACATTTGCTCTCAAGTTTAAACAGAATTGTTGATTATAAGGGCACACTTCTTGTGTGCGATCACCGAAGAAGTGTGATTTTTGTATCTTGACCAAGCCCCCTCCCCTCCTTTTTCATACATTAAAATTTTGTTTAGTGTCATATCGGGAAAATCTAAATATTGGTTATTACAAGGTCTAAGAATTTAGGGTACTTGTGCATAATATGGTACCCACAAAAGAAGTCAAGTTTGGTTAATGCTAATAAAAAAAAGGACGAATATATATTAGTTTATAAACAAATTTGGGCTATATATTTGCACGTTGGGGGGTGGGGGGGGTGGGTGGTAGAACATAGCATATATTAAATACCTAACCTAGGTACCTTCCCCCCCTTAAACCCCAAAAAACAACAGTTTAAATATTGTAAACGCAATGAAAACCACGCTTTGCATTCCATTTCTCTATTGCAAATACCCGCTTGTCGGGTTTCGTGTCTGGTTTCCTTAATACAGTTATAGCGGTGGGTACCAGACAGCGCACAAGTACCGAATTTAGCTACAGAAATAGGGTAGGCCTACCATAGAGGCAGGCAAATGAAAAAAAAGTATGTTTGCGGTTTAAGGACTTCTTGTATTCGAGTTTTGTGTTTTATGTTTCAGCAATGGTAGCATAGGGGCTAGATCAAAATTATATATGGAAGCTTTATTACCCTAAATTCTGGACGGAAGAAGACCTCATAATATGGCAATCCGAGAGCCATTTCTAAACGAGTTGACGGGTAAATAAAACTGCACACATGGCTTCAAAGATAATGTAATTCGGAATTAATGTTTATTTACTGCGTAGGCCCTACACTAAAAAAAAGCCTCAAATGCTGAAAACGAATGAATTTATACATATGTATGTTATTACTATATACTGGAAATAAATTTATACTTCTTAGCTGTCGTTGTCATTGAAATTATCCCGTCTAGATAATGCTAAAACCGTGGTAGTTTCTTCAAAAAAAAAATTGTTTGTTTATATATATTTTGGTTGAGTTCTTACGAGTCTGACAAAAATTCCAGAGGAGTTAAACCACCTCTCAATACGGCCTTACTTCTGAGAAAATGTTTCAGTTTTTAACGAGTTGGGCAAACCCAATGAAAAATCAAGTTTCGAATTAGGTTTTTAACGAATCAAAATAACCTCATTTCTTAAAATTACCAGTTTATTTAATATCACCTCTGACTCATTCTTTTTATTTTCCTCCGTCAAGGTACAAGGCCTTTTTGCATAGAAACATTTGCTCCAATCTATTCATTTGAAAACTTCAAACAATTCTTACTCCCTTCTTACTAGTCAAACCACGCATTCTTGATGACAACTAGTCATCTGTAAGAGTTTGCTAAAATGTTACTGATTCTTGCCACTAAATTAAGTAATCTCTATACTTTTTAATTTTCTGGAAAACAATTCAGAATCGGTAACCCGGAGATTATTCAGCGAAGTAACGACCCTTAACAGAGAGACATGAAAACACTACCTTAATAAATGTACGTCATTCCTTTTAAAACCCGTTAATTTTCAAAGCCACCTATTATCCAAGTTGAATTGTATGCTTTTTGTGCGTCGACACCGGTCGCCCCTTAATCAGCTTTCTTTTCAAGAATTATTTGAACGTAAAAATCCGATCTCCATAGCGCAGACCTAGGTTAGCTTGGGAAAATCTTGACAGGTTTATTAGGCTAGCTGACTAAGCCGGTAAACCTACGGGCAAATACGGAAAAAGTTCCAAAGTTGCCGACACTTTAGCAGCACAATTCGTGTTTTGACAGCTATTCTTTGAGCAAAAAGTATTTTTATACGTAAAAATGGTATTTTTAGACAAAATAAGCCAAGCAGCATTGCTACCACACTTTTGATATGTCGGCCTACGGGGGGGGGGGAGGGTTGACAGAATTCTGTTTTTATCCTCGTAGACTGTATTCTCAAGTATCTGAAAAGATAAGTATGCGGCATTTTAGACCAACCAAGCCACCAAACGGTAGATGACGTTGATGAAGTAATAAAATTCATCATTCACTGTCAGCGTGGATGAGGACTTAGCAGATATCAAATGGATTCACCATCGTTCCATCCTCACCAATTAAATCACGAAAACTTAGGGAAGGGGTGGCAAAATACATTTTTCAAAATTGAAGGGTGTTTTTTTTTCCAACGAAAACACCAGACACATTTTAATATTCAAAATTAGGGGGAGCAGTATCCCCCCCCCCAAAAAAATGACACCCCTACGCATTAGCAGAGGTGACTTTCCCGTCTGACCCTTTCAGTACGAGGCACTGTGCCTTGTTCTCCCAATTGTTTCACCCGGTTTTTGTTTAAGGGTTTCTGATGGGTTTTCGACCTGTTATTAAAATATTGTTATTATTTTTTCGACATAAAAGAACAGTGCCCCCCCCCCCCCATTTGCAATGTCCTTTGCGAAATCAGACGCAAAACAAGAATAGAAGAAATAACAGCATGCATAATTGCGAACGGAAGATCCAAATTTTCAGATAAGGCAACTCTGGCATCACCGGTAAAATTATGGGCCTTGCTACTAATTATTCTTTTTAGCTTAGGCCTCAATAAACCTTCGTTTTAGCGAAATTGACACGGAACTGCAGAAAATATTCAACATATCAAACTCAACATATAACCTCTCCATATCAACCATTCAACCTCTCCTGACAAACCACATATTTTGAATCGGTTAAAGCTTTGATGCCACCCATTTCCCCTGAATAATCTGTTTTCTTAGCTAAACAATCAAGATCCTAATTTAATAGGATGCATATGGTTCAATAACAGAAACCAGAGTTGAGAAAAAGTAGCCATCTCTACAGACTGATCGAAAGGAGGCTCTAACTCCTTAGTTTCGACAATCTTAATACTATGATGCCACCCATTTCCCCTGAATAATCTGTTTTCTTAGCTAAACAATCAAGATCCTAATTTAATAGGATGCATATGGTTCAATAACAGAAACCAGAGTTGAGAAAAAGTAGCCATCTCTACAGACTGATCGAAAGGAGGCTCTAACTCCTTAGTTTCGACAATCTTAATACTATTTCGAAGACGGCCTACTATGAGCTAATATAATCACAGGATAAATTGATCTATTTAGAAGTGGTTATAGCCTAATTTACTGTTTTAAAGTCTTCTTTTAGGGGGGGGGAGGGGATCTTAGCCGTCTCCAACGAGGGATTTAACTTGTTAGCCGGTTTGACCCTTCTCCTACAAATCTTCTGTCAGAATTTTTTGTAAGCACGTCTATACAGAGGTAGAGGGGCCCATTGGGCCCAAGCCCCATCCCTGAAATATTAAAATTTTACTAAAATTTCCCATATTTTCGGTTAAAACTCCCCTATTTTATGTACCCTAGAAGTATAAGAGGTACGAGAGACATACTACTTGAAAAACCTATTTCCTAAAAACTTCTTAAGCTTTTCACATTTGTAGCTCTAAGGGGTAGATAATGTTGTCGAAACCCTATGTCCATTAGCAGAGTACACTGTTTCCATGTATGATTAGTTACAATTTCAGTTATAAGAGTTGCAGCTCTTCATAATAATTAAATGAACTAATTATACACAGTAATGTCAAAACACTACTACAAAACAATTTACAAAACTCAGAAGCTCAGGGAAATGCAACACAAGGAAATTTTATTCCCTCACATTACAAAAGTCACAAAAATTAACTCTGTGGTGCAGCAGCCTCACTTCCAGCCATATTTCTAAGAATATCGGAATCACCAGGATCAGTGATAGATAAGGTACAGACTCTGAAGTATTTACCACAAGCTGTTCCTAATTCAATGTTGGTACCTGTGTAGTGATGAACACCAATCCTGGCAAGCATAGCATAGTACTCAATCTCAGATTTCCTTAGAGGCGGAGTGTTACTAGCAATGATAACTAGCTTCGATTTTCCCTAAAAAGAGGGAAAGGAACTTCAGTGTTCGCTTTTATTTTCAGTTATCATTTTATTTACAGACAAATTTACAAAAAATAAAAGCCCGAGAAACTTTAGGTTTGTTAGACCAACTCTGGCTTGTTGCCCTGGTGGGTGGTGGCATGTTGTCCTCCAAAAACTAACAAATAAATTTTATTTAATTACATTAAAAAAACCCTTTTTTAATGTAAAATTAAACTAAAATGTTAATTTTAAACTACAACTTTAGGTTTGTTAGGCCAACTCTGGCTTGTTGCCCTGGTGGGTGGTGGCTTGTTGTCTTTCAATCACTTTTGACTCTTGTTAAGGGCACTAGAATTTTTTATTAGCAATTGAATGAGCCTTCTCCGAAGTTTATACGACCATCCATTCCATATGAAGTTACCCCTGAGAAAAATAGTTTAAATAATAATACATTGAACCCTTGTGGCTCTTTACTATAGGCAACACTAAAGCATTGCCTGACTTCAAACAGGTAAGTAGAACTGTCAATTTCTCTTCTAATGAACATCCTAAATTATCCAGGATGAATATGAGGAGGGGGGAGATTTTCTGGGGGAAGCACCTAGACTCATTTTTTGTCACTAAGAAGTTAGTTAAATAGATTTTAAATTTTTAGTTCTTATGGGCTGTGGTTCGTTCTAATAATTCAGTATTGCATATCGATAGTAGCATATAAAACTGTCAGACAAATGCCCAAGATTTTATTTAGGGATGGAAAAAGATTCAAATTTATAGAAAAAAGACAACTACCGTTGAGAATCATGTAACTTAATACTGAATAATCTTTAGCTGGGACTTCCATGATTTTCCATATTTCCTACCACTGCAATCATGATCAATGCATTGTCCTTGTTAATTTGTCACAGGGCCAAACCAACTGGATCTGGGTTTTGGCAACATCAGGATTCGAATCGAACCCACATTCCCAAGAACATGGGATTACAAGTCCAGTGTGCAATGCACATTGCCTAAAATGCTTCTTTCATTTGGCAGCCCGTTTTGCATTTAAGTTATTCTCCCGTCTTCGAAATTAAAATCTCTGCACCTGCCCCCCCCCCTCCAAGAATCAAACCTGTGGGCAAGGATGTAACAGCTGGAATATAAATTATTCAACCCACCAACATAGCAAATTCAGATTATATTCTGAAATGGTTGCCAAAAACCTTTGGCTAAACTGTCCCAAAGTATGAAAGAGCAGCCCAATATACGTTCAGTGGGATTAAAGTGCGAGTGAACGTACACAACCCTATTGGTCCATCTTTGAGAGTATATTAGCAATATGTTCTCATATTGCTATTAGGTGTTCTTATATTAGAACACAGGCTTCAGAAGTACAAAAATGTCATACAGGGCCACTAGATGTGATAGTGACTTGCGACTTTTTATTCAATTTATCATCATAAAGTTACACAAAATAATTAAACATCCATCTCTTTTACTAGGCACTTTATGTTCAATTATCTTAAAATGCAATATACCAACTAACAAGCCTTATTTTTCTAATGAATATGAAATCTAAAAAATAATATCAAATAAAATTTCAACAGCATAACGAAATTCTTGGATAATTGTTATGATTAATAGTTTTATCTAATATTGATATTTCTGGCATTTATTTCGAAGTAATTGCAGTGCACTTGCACACTTGTACCTGACCCAAAAGAAGATGTCCCAACAACCACTTTTTGGTGTGAACGAAAACCACTCTTTTCGTTTACACCTATACAAATCAGCGAAGTTAAAATATAAAAAGAAAAAATTTTTGCCAGCAACTTGGAGCAAAAATAAATAAGTCCCCAATCCCTCCACAAATCCCCCCTTCAATGTGCAAGTATGAATTACAAACCCTATAAGTCATTGTCAAAAAACTCTTAACTCAACTGGTAATTTAACTAAATTTGCAGAAGAGGCCATGGGAAAGAAATTGTAAACAACAGATTTGGTCAACAAAGTAATTTGTTAATTTATTGTCAATAAACTCTTATTCAAACTGCTCATAGCCTAACTTGACTAAACTTGCAAAGCAAACCATGAATTTTTTTTAAATTTAATTGCCTCTTAATTAATTAATTAAATTAATTTAATTCTTGGTCAACCTTCCTAAGACCATAGGTGGGCGTGCCTTGTTCGCCTCTCATTCCAGGCAATCTAATGCTCCTATGTCAATTTTAAATTCTTGGTCAACCTGCATGATACTAGACAGGCGTGACTTTCCAAAGACTAACAAACAAGTATGTGTCCAATAAGAGTCATACTTACTCCCCGCATTTACCCGTGCCGCAATAATTTAAACATTTGTCCTGCAGTTGCTGCGACAATCAGTTGTGTCTTTTCTTTCTACAAAAGGCTATATTTTGATTCCAACTGAGAAATACTTGATTTTCAATTCAAAATCAACGAAAAATGTATTGATCTAGTTTCAATTCCAATACAAATATGTAGGAATTATTATCCAGACTTACTGGCTTTGAGACCATAGAATGTTCTTGAATATATTTTAAAATGGATTTAGTCAAAATTGCCATTTAGTGGTTGATAGCCGAAAGGTTTTTTTTCAGGTTGTTAGGGAGGAGGAAATCCCTTACCCTGGGTGCAGTTGTACTGCTATACCTATTTATATAAATAAATATATATTCAACCATTGTAAATAAAAATTTTACCCCCTCATGACTTCATATAGGGGGGGGGGGGGTTCCACCAAGGATTTTTCATAGAATGATCTACCAAGCAAAATATTGCAAAAAAAATCATTTAAGGTTTTCACTCTGGGCACTTTCTATTCAAACTTATACAAATGAGTGACATCCACCTCAATCAAAGGCACCCTATTTTTTCAGGGGGGAAGGGGGGCTGCAAAAGAACTTCATGTCAGTTGAAGATAAAATAAAAACCACTTACTGATCTGAGAGTCCTCAATGTTTGCCTGTACCCAAGACAGTATTTGCCTGATTTCATAACAAGGGCAAGGCGAGAATTGATGGACTCAATTGCCTTTTTTTGTTTCTTCTGTGAGGCAGACATCTTTGATGATTAAATCTGCAATGGAAATAAGAATTAGCAAGAATATCACAAAACCAGGAATTGAAAATATCATTGGCCTTTACCTAAAGGGCAGGGCTTTATGATTTCAAGCTTCTTAGCACTTGTTTAGTTTAAAAAAAAAAATGTAATATTAGCCTATTTTTGGGCTATAATATGCATTATACCTTTTTAGGTTAAGAGCTGAAACACAGGACCCCTATTTATCATCCCACATGAAATTACATAAAAGGAATCCACAGTCCAGTTCTCCCACTTTTCTCTGGGGGTGGAGTGGGGGGCATGATAGCAAGATGTTCTGTCTTCTTTACGTACAGGTACATTTGATTTTTCAAATTTTCTTTGGCCACTTTGACAAATTATAGTAAGGAACAGATGGAATTGTTTCATATATATGAGGAGTGGGGGCAACCCCTGGAGGGAGGGGTATAAATTGATCTCTTAGCTCCCTTCTTTCGTAATAAGCCTGAATATGTATCCTACAGGGTGATAGCTCCCTCCTTATTGCAGGAACATATTTCCTTTGTAGTATATAAAATAACATCCATAAGCTTATGCACATAAACGTTGGAGAGGTGGGAGGGGGATATATTGACCATTGTCAAGAAATTGACCAGCATTGCAGAGGCAAGCATTATATGGAACTCTGTTTAATTTTTTTTCTATGTTAAGCAGTTCATTGGAACAAAATGTAAACAAGGACTAACTCGTGCTAATGGTAAACACAGTTCTAAAAAAGGAGCTAAAAATTCTATAACCAACTTTTTATTTTTATTTAAAGTTACCCAACAAAAGCTACAAGCCTGAGTATATTTGCTCCTTATAAAAAAAAGGAAAACACTAAAAATGGCGAGTTATTTCAATTGAACTTACACAATAGAATTCAGCATGTCAGAGAACTCTGAAAAAGAGGCTTTAAACTCTTATCTACAAAAAACGTAAAACTTCAATCACTTTTCAACAAAATTTTAAATGTGAATTTAAAAATTAATTTGTGAAATAACATGAATTTGCTATCACCCTTTTGGTGATTTGGTGACACCCATTGGCAAATTCATGTTTATTTGTAGTCCCTACCCCCCATGGATGATCATGTTGAAGCAATGGTCCTAGAATATCAGGAGAAGGATATTAAAACTGAAATAGAAAATTTTATTGATCTTTTAGGGAGCAGAAAACACCATCACAGCAAAGTAGCATTTTTAGCTATTTACAACACAGAAAGACAATTCTGGCCTAAAAGGTGCCAGAGGCTAACCACTCAGCCTCTTGCTATCTATACTAAAATTTAACTTTTTGTCCCAATTCTTTAAGACGACTGCTAAAACAGTAGGGGGTATTTATTTGGGATCAGAAACATTTTACAAGACTAGAAAACTTAGCACAAAGAGCAAGGGGTTGAGAGGAGGGCGGTTCCTTCATATACAGAATAATTTATGTACGTTTTAGTAACTATCTCTACTTTAATCTTAAAATAATTATTTTAAAAGAGTCCAATAAGTATCTTTACTCACATTTTATCCCGTAATTTATGCTCCAGCCCAAGGAAAGTAGCAAAATAATAAAAGAGTGCAATCATTACTGGTAAATCTTTATCCTTTAATCTTAACGCGGATTGCATTTCTTGTAATAAAAACAAGGGCGTTGTATTAAAATATATTTGAAAGGTCATCCAATATTCCCCTAATCTTCAACAAAATTACTTATTGGCACTCAATGTTACACTCTAGTCTCAAAACGTTTCACCAAGTCTCAAAGTATGATTTTTAGTCCCAAAATTTCCAACTTTACACTTCAGATGAATATGAAGTAGGACTTACTCCTAATGGCATATAGGGGGTGAAGGGGCATATGATTTTGAAAATATCTTTTAGGAGACATTTTCATGCCCAATTTTACAGTAACAGAGGAGTTAATGACAGAAAAATTACTTTTTATGCCATTTTTGAACACAAAACAGAAATTGCAACTGAAACAGGGTCAACATACTATGTAGTAACAATTTTAAAACCGCCAATTTGTTTAGAACCTTGTTTTCATATAAAAGCCTCAAAAATTCATTTATTGTCCCAAATTTTCTATAAGAAGTCCTTCAAATAGATATGGTGGTAATGGGGGTTGAACTGAACAACATTAAGAGCTGATAGATGAGAGGAGTGATAAAGCCAACCCCCCTTCTAAAAGAATATAAAGTTCATCCAGGAATTGCATCCAAGGTCCTATCTTTAGCTTCTTTACTATAGTTAAACTTGTCAAATACATAAAATGTAAAATTTTTAGTGCAAAAACAGTTACATTCAAACAAACAGAACCCCACCCCTTTCAAGTATCCTCTTCCGCCCCCCAAAAACACTTGAATCAGGATCTATGGCTGCCTGACCCCTCTTTTAGAAACACAAATTTTGCCTTACCATACATTATAAGTGCTGAGAGGGGTGACAACTCAAGTTCAAGTTCTTAAATATTCAATTTTTTGTACAAAACTATCAAATTAATCACATACAGTGAGGTGAACTCATGTGTGGTTCATAAACTGAAAAACAATAGTTTTATTATATCAAAGCTTTGTGAAAAAAGTCAAACTTGAATATGTGAGGATTTATTTTACAGGGAAAAGCACACTCATGAATGACTGCTATTTTGAACCAGCGTTGTAAAGAATATAATTAAGTATAACGAGCAAGGGCTGAGAGTGATGACAAACCCCAACCCCTTAATATTTAGATTAGCTAGAATATGGTTTTAAAAGCAAATAAATTTAAAACAAATATAGGACCATATTAAAACTTGAATCAAACATATGTTACCCTATATTTACAACACTTGCTCTTTTATCACACTGCTTTGAAAATAAGAGCTTAATTATTTGCAATTCCTTTAATTTGCATAGGCAATTGGTGTTGTAGTTCAAAAAGTGCTATATCTGCATTATTTATCCGCACAAAACTTCTAGTCAAGCTCCAGTTTGAAGAACACAAGTTAAAGGGGTGGCAGCCCTCCTCCTCTTGTATATCATGATTGTTTGAATTTTTGATGATCCTCTTTGCCTCCTTATTTTTATTTGTAGTAAGGATGTTGCACACATCCATTCCTGAGCATCTACATCAGTCTATGTGATATTGAAGCATATTTGCTTTTTATTAATATGCTGAAGCTTGTGGTGAATATTTTGCCCACCTTCAGGATTTCATCTAATTCGTCACTAAATGAATAATGATTAGCAAGGGCCTGGCCTGCAAAGAGTTAGGTAGCATGGTAGTCATGCTACTTGACAGTTTTCATGGAGCAGTGAAATTTTTCAGCAAATGCCAGTGCTTTGACTATCCCCAAATTTGATGGCAGATTTTGGAATTTTATCAAGTTCTGCTGCTACTGGTCGTTTTGGAACTTTTTGCAAACCTGGCAAGGGCAGACAAAATTGAATCCTAATTAACTACTCAACCAGAAAACCATGTATAAAAATTACAATCAGTTTGAGGAAATGAACTGTAAAAGGGAGCAACTCAACCCTATAGTAACCAAAACTCTTAAAAAAGGATTTTGAAAAAAATTAACACATCAAAAGAATTGGCTTCTTATAAATATATAATATTCAATTCTTATATAAATATATAATATTCAGCAATTGTCAAATGCTGAGTCAGAGAAAATTTTCCTGATTTATGAAAAAAGGAGGAAAGTCAGGAAACTTCCCCAAAAATCAAGTATCTTAATGAAAATCACACTATCAAATTCAGAATATCAGAGAACCCTAACATAAGGGTTTGAAGCTTCTATTTATAAAAATGTAGATTTTTTTTCCAGAACTAAGATCAAGGATGTGTGTTCGTTTGTCTTATTTGCAGGGGTGATTGTATCAAACCAATGGTTCTAAAAGATTAGAAGAAGGCTCATTTGAACAGAAATTAAAAATTCTATTGTCCTTTCTGAGTGAAAAAAAAGACTAGGGGGCTATTTGCCAATTACTTAAATGTATTATTTGTTACTGAGAATATTTGGACAGGGAGGGAGTTGAAATTTTCTGCAGCAGATTTTCAGAAAGGATTCTCCATTGGGATGGAAGTTTATTGGGGGAATTTTACAACAGGTAAGAACTATTTTTATTTGCCTTACTTTCTCTTTGGCCACTCAATTTTACAAGTGGAGAGAATGTTATGGAAGAAATTTTCAGCAGGGATTTTTCTCTGAGGGAGTTCGAGAATGATCAGAAATTAAACAAAAACAGGTTTTTCCAAAATGAAGGTAATGAGAATTTTCAGCAAAGAAGAAATTTTCTAGTGGTATTCTACACAGAGAGGGGAAATGGATTACCTCATAACTTGAAAAATGGTCAATAATTAAACAGTTTTTTCTTCAACTGAGTAAGGAGCAACACTAAAACTTAAAACGAAAAGAGATTATGTTGTGTACAAGTGGACTACCTCCTCTTCAATCCCCTGGCTGTCATACTAGTTTGACTTTTAGTCCCAATTCTTTAAGAACAACTCCTGATAGACAAGGGCTATTTAATCAGAATAAGATTTTTTTAAAGCACTAAAAAGCTTCAGTGGAATTGGCCAAGGATTGAGGAGATGATAGTCCCCATGATTGAAAAAAATTCTGTTTGCTTTAAATTTTAATGCAGCTCCTCACTTCCATTTGAAAAAAAACAACTTACTAATTATTTAATGTTTTTTTTTTTGAGGAGCATCATTTCTTTTCCAGTTATATCAAGATCATTATTAAGTCATCTTTTAATCAAATGCAATACAAATGTGCTTACCCTCTTGTCACTACCACTGGTTCACAAACATTAAGGAAAACCATTCTTTTATGACAAATAAAACTGACTTTCCTGAAATGGTAACAAAAGGCCTCTCTTCTCGGGGTATCCAAGAGGCAATAGACCTAAGGGGTTAGCAATTTTAACAACACATGATTATCCTATAATGTTTTTTTTTTTTTTTACAAAAATAGATCCAAGATGCAACAAAAAAGAAAATAAGAAATGATAGCAAGGAAAAATAATAACCTCCAGAGCTATAACTTAAGATATACTTACTTCAAAATGATCTTTCTGATTGCAAACAAATTCTAAATCCATTATAGATTTTTCTAAAGAATACAACATATCAACTTTTAACCATTGGCTTTTTCAGCATTCCGGTAATAGTGATTACCTTGTCTAATTTAAGAAACATAAATGATTTAAAAATGATGCTAATTTAACTCATGTTTCAAAATGTTTTTTTATTACCTTACACAACATTTATATTGTACCAGATAAATTTAAATTTATGTAAAAAAGTCTTTAGTATTTTTGACACAAAAATGATGCCCCATGAAGATTGAAAAATTGTTGCCTGAAAATATTTTTTGGTTTTTTGACCCCTCTTCCATCCACATAGGATAGTCTTGGCTTGTTTTTATTATAAATTTGACAAATATTAATACATCTCAAATTACACTAAAAATCTTCACCTCTATTGTTTCGATATGGTGAATTCCTTCTGCTCAATGCAGAACAAGAGAAAGGATGCAAAATTATTTTGAAGGTAGTTGACATTTGTGTATATGACATTTCTCTGTATAAACAAGTTGTGTACATGGCAACTTTTATGTAGTGTAAAATCCTGCAGTCTTAAAACAATTAATAGCAAATTTTTCTAGCACTAATTATATTATAGTCACATTTTGGGAATTTTTTAATGGTCCAAACAGTGGCACCAATTAGGAGGGGGGCAGGGGGCCATGGCCCTTTTAGAATTTGAAAATTACCTTTCATTTATATTTTGTAGCCATTTTCTATCTTAGTTATGTGCTATATTAAACCAGCAAGACTGGATAACTGGTTGTTTTTATTTGTCACCTGTACATTGTTTTGCACAGCTATTAAATAGCACTTTTTGATGACCTTGTTTTGAATGTCCTGTCTTTTCCACTCTTGTACCACCCTAATTCTACCATTAGGAGACTTGTTTTGAAATGTCTAAGTGTTTCTATGCTATTTTATTACCCAATCTTGGACCAGCAATGTGATTTCTGAGTAAGATTTATTCAAAACCAAACATCAGCTGGTCAGTAATTCTTTGTTGTTTCTTGTGAAGAATTTGTAATCAAACTATGAGTAAAAAGCGACAACAAACTTTGGATTTTTTTATGGTGAAAATGTGGAAGAAAAATGAAGAAACTGGCAATAGTGACAGTGCTCAAAGTGTTAGGTTAGTGGAGACAAATTCCACCACCTGAGAGTCCTTTGGAAAGAAAAGGAACAATAACTGGCTCAACCCTGACCACTACCCTTCAGGTATGTTTGCTCAATGTTGTTTTTTTGGAATATTCATTAAAAAAAAAAAATCCAAAAACAATCCTTACCCCCACCCTACATTTTCATGAATGCCTTGACCCTTTCAGGGTACCTGCAAGACTGGGGACCTTGCAGTCAACCCTATTCCCACTTGAGGAGTGGTGCACCTCAAGGAAATTATAGCCTAGTAAATGACACAGCATTTGCACAGGATTCTGACTAATGGAGAATTCTTCTGGGCTTGGTATGTTTTGATGGGCATCTTTGGGCTGAAAACTTCTTACTATATAAGTTATATGTTATTTGATTAATCAATGTGGTAACAAAAAATTTTTCTGCATGAATATATAAGTCTTCAAATTTAAGAGGCTTGATACTGTCTCTGCAGGATTTTGACTCTTGTTGATAGAAGAGCATTGCCAAGTGCTGAAAACCATGTTGTGACCAAGATGGGCCCAGGATTGCACAAAGCCTCCATTCATGGAGGTCCCAGGGACTTCTTGCTGTCTGGTTCTAAGCCGGCTTAAGCACTTTGGTCTAGACCTGAGAAGATATGTGATCCCCCTCCTGCACTGGTATCTGGGATCATTGCTTTTCCTGAGGCAAAAATAATTTCAATGATTTAAAGAACATGAAAATTGGAACTTGGAATGTTATGACATTAAAAAATGACTATTGTATTGACATTTTGACTGACGAATTCAGATGATTCAAACTGGATTTATTAGGAGTTTCAGAAACTCATATCCCAGGGATAGGAAGCATGAAATTAGGTGATATAGAATTTGTTTACTCAGGCAGGAAGGATGGGGTACATAGACAAGAAGTAGTGTTCATGATGAATAAGGAAGCTGCTATGCCTTGTTTAGGCTGGGAAGGTATTAATAATACAATACTAATTGCTCATTTTATGACTAAAAAGTTCAGGGTATCAGTTATAGTAGTATATACCCCTGTATAACCAACTGATTGAGATACTAGTGACTCAGATGAATTTTACTTACAGTTACAGGAGCAAATAGACAGGGTCCCAGGTAGAAACATGATGAGAGCAAATAGACAGGGACGCAGGTAGAAATATGATGTTTTTACTGGGAGATTTTAATGCCAAGGTCAGTAGAAACAGGGATAGATGGTATCCTAGCATAGGAAAATTTGGTGTAGGAAAAGAAAACAGCAATGGATACAGACTTTTTCAATTTTGTAGGTATAATAATCTAGTTATAACCAATACAGTGTTTGGTCATAAAATGGCTCATAAGTTAACATGGTATTCACATGATGCTAAGACAGCAAACCTTATTGAGGTTAAAAGTAAAGATCACAATCTAGGAGTGTCAATTTATAGCTGAAATATTGGAATGGTAACTTCCTCCCAGGAAGTAATGATGTTGGAAGACTCCAGGATGAGAATTTGAGAGGAAGTTTCCAGGAACAGTTGAATACTAAACTTAAGAGTTTAAAATTTGATAATGTTGAAGATGGTTGGAATAATTTTAGAAAAATAATTTGTGAAGTTACTGAAGGTGTCTCAGGGAAGAAAGCTAGAACTGAGGCTAAGAATATTAGTGACAAAGCTTTATGTTTAATAGAAAGGAGATAGGACTTGTACAAGAATTATATGAGTGATAGATAGACCATATAAAAACAAAGGGAATGTAAAGAAAGTGGAGAAAGCATTAAAATATGAACTAAGGAGGTGTGAAGTGGAGGCCATGGATAAAATTGCCAAGGATCTGGAAGATGCAGCTAGACAGAATAATAGTAAAATATTGTACTGGCATGTTAACAACCAGGCCTGACCCAATTAAAGATAGGAATGGGGCTGCAATTAGAGATAAGGAAAAAACTAAAGAGAGATGGGCTGAACATTTTGAGAATTTGCTTAACCAAGATAGTTACAGGAAAAGATATAGAGGAAAATGAAAAAGTTTGTGATACCTTGGATGTGTGAAGGAAGATTTGTTTTGTGAGGAGGAATTAGCAACAGTACTAAAGGATTAAAAATTAATAAGGCTCCAGGTACTGATAGGCTGGTAAATGAGTTTCTGAAATATGGTGACTCTGAGGTTAGAAATAAGTTACTGAAGATTATGAATATGATTTTTGAAAAAGAGGAAGTACCCAACAATTTTAGGAAAACCTTAATTAAGCCACTTTATAAGAAAGGTGATAAAAGTGAGTGTGCTAATTATCAAGGCATTAGTCTGGTCCGTGTAGGTAGTAAACTACTTAGTAATATGATACTTTTTAGACTGAGAGATGCCATAGACAAAGTTTTAAGAGAAGAACAGTACAGTTTTAGAAAAAGTAAAGGATGTGTCAACCAAATTTTCACTCTTAGGCTAATAATTGAGAAGCGCCTGAGTTTTCAAACACCTTTGGTCCTCAGTTTTATACATTATGAGTAAGCATTTGATTCTGTTGATAGAAGAGCTTTTAGCAAAGGTCCTATCCTTGTATGGTATACCAGACAAGTACATTAAAGTTATTAGTGCTATGTATGAGAATAACACTACTGCAGTTACGGTAGGAAATGAGGTTAGCAGCTAGTTTTGTATTAAATCAGGAGTTAAGCAGGGTTGTGTTCTATCCCCCTTTATATGGGTTATTTTTATGGACTTAGAAATTAAGGAGCACTGGAAAGACAATGGGAGACCACAGAATCAAATGGGGAGGAAAAAGTTTCCTGAACTTAGATTATGCTGATGATTTAAGCATCCTAGATGAAAGTGTGAGCAAAATGAATGAAGTTTTAGATGTTTTATAAGTTAAGGGTGCTAGAATAGGTTTAAAAGTTCCTGTTAAGAAGACTAAGTCACTAAAGCTAGTAATAAGTTAAGATGAAAAGGTTACGTAGGGCAATGAAATGATTGATCAGGTGGGCAGCTTCACTTACCTTGGTAGTATTATTAGTAAAGATGGCGGGAACAGTGAAGATGTTAAAAGTAGAATAGCCAAGGCTCAGGCTGTTTTCTCACAGTTAAAAAAGTTTGGAAGAATAGGAAGATAAGTCTGCAAACCAAGATTAGAATATTTGAAGCTACAGTGATCAAATATGGCTCTGAAGCATGGGCACTCCAAAAAGCAGATTAAGATTTGCTAGATATTTTCCAGAGAAATTGCTTAAGGATTGTTCTGGGTACCTGGCTGACTGACTGTATTGCAAACAATAGGCTATACAAAAAATGTTGTTTAATACCTCTCTCTAGGGCTATAATGAAAGAAAGGTTGAGGTGGCTAGGGCAAATCCTTCAGACAAAGGATGACAGATTGCCAAAGATTGTTCTTTTGGGCCAACCATCGAGGGCTAAATGGAAAGCAGGTTGGCCTCATCTGGGGTAGGAGGACATCATAAAGAAAGATTTAAAGAAAATGAGAACTTCATGGGCAGATGTAAAAAGGGAGACTTTGAATAGAGGAGCGTGTGTAGCTGTGTATATATTTGCACATTAGAGGGGGGGTGCAAATTATATTTCTGATGTAAATGGGAGGTAAGTATAAACTTTACCCCCACCCCACTAATGTGCAAATATATAGGCCTACCCTGAATTGGTATATAGAGGGGTGTGGGCTAAAGTTCATTTGTGACAAAAATGATTATTATATTTTGAAAGAGCATAAAAAAGGCATTGACTGGTATATTCACTTTATTCATAAGTCAATAATATGATTTGGTAAAAATTTACCAGACTGAGAAAAATGTGAATTAAAATAAAGGGACACAAGATACATGATTAAAACAAACGTTCTGCATATTACCAAATAAGAGATACCACCAGATGGCTGACCATAGACTTAGGATAGGCTATGTGGTCTCAATAGCTGTGAAGTTTAACTAACATTTTAGGCCTATAGGCTAGAAAATTTACATCTCTTCAAATAATTTTCAGCTTGTAGAACTTGCTCAGTGAAACAAAAAGCAAACTATTCCAGCATGGATGCATTAAGTCATCAGCAGACAGGGATGGGCTCAATAAACCATGGCCCACTGGATAGCCTACACATATACCTTAGAGGACTCATTGTAGAAGCTGGTGGACACAAGATTTGTCTTATCACTAGCAAATGAAATTTAAGGTAAGTGAGAGATATATTACTATAGCGTTTAAGTGTTCTTGCAGATTGCCAAGACTAAAGGATATGTGGCCCCATTGGCTGTGAAGTTTAATTATCACTTTATGAAACATTTTATCCTATTGGGAAGCTAGATGATAGGCCTAATACTCTGTAATTATTAATATGTTTTCTTCTTATATGTGAATCTTATTCTCACGACATTATAAATTTAAATGCATATATAATCATACGTTCTCCAGTGATTCTATTCCGACGCGAAATATCTTTTCTTGAGTAAGGATACGTTTTCCGTTCGTTTTAGGGCACTGTCATCTCTAATAGTTTTATCATAGATGCTGCTAAAATTGAATTTGAACAGAAGAGGTAGTTGAATTTAGGTTGCATCCTAATGTGCGTTTGTCAGGAGAACTTGGCAAAGTGACGTCAAATCCTGAAATTCCTTTTAAAACAACCTAATTTTGCCGTCGTAGCTGGGGTTTCAGTTCTGTACCCGAAGGAGAGACAGGGATACATAATCGTTGCACTCATATGGGGGGAGGCAATGGATATTCAAAGTAAAAAATCCATTACCATTAAGGTATAAGGGTAGAACGTCTTGAATTTTTGGGGAAGGTAACTAATGAAGCTTCATTACTGTTTATTATTTTGGTAAAATTGCAAAAACAATGTAAGAAAAAGCTGATTTCCACAGAATTTTCGCAAGTGTTTTCGATTATACACTTGTACGCAAATTTATCAACCCTGACCTAATATGATACAAAAATTAACCGAGATATTCAGATAATATTAAATAGAAACTTGTTACACGTCGTAGTTTTTAATGCAAACTCTGTAAATTTAAACATAAGGGGTATATTCACGTAAAAAGTCCCTTAATGGTAATAAGGTACCAGTCATGAATTATAATCAGGCCCAGATAGACTAGGTGCGGGGCCCGATTGGAATTTTATTTGCGGGGTCCTCTCTATAAATTAAATTTAAACTAAAATTCAAATTCAGTATATATATATACATATACACACACATATATATATATATATATATATATATATATATATATATATATATATATATATATATATATATATATATATATATATATATATATATATATATATATATATATATATATATATATATATATATATATATATATATATATATATATATATATATATATATATATATATATATATATATATATATATATATATATATATATGTTCTCGTAAATGGCTCCATATTTTTTCGGGAAAATTGGTATATAGGGATCTTCTCGCATTAAAAAATGATCTAGATTGGTCAGTAGTCTGAGAAAATTCGTTAAGAGCCTTAATTTTAGTTGTATGCAAATGATGTCATTTACGTCATGTACTTCATGACATCATATGATGTCATTCATATTATAAATGATCAAACGTGATAAGATGTGAGATTTGACAACTTGAACCATCAGTTGCGACAACACCAACACGGGCAGCTACGCAAAGGGCATTGCTAAATTGTCTAAAGTAATCAAAATCCAAAATGAAGAAGATAGACAAATACGGTTAGCAGATATGCGACGGCGAATATTAAAACACGTCAAAGTTAAACATGAAGAGCACAGATATGGGTGGTAATAAGATATGCGGAAACGAGAATTAGAGCGTGTCAAAAAAGAAAATGAATAGCAGAGACACGGGCGGTTAGAAGATAATGAAAATGAAAAGCAAAGACTAGGGCGGTTAGAAGATATGCAAAAAAGAGAATTAGAGCGTGTCAAAAATGAGAATGAGGAGCAAAGACACCGTTGGTTAGAAGATATGCGAAAACGAGAATTAGAGCGTGTCAAAAATGAAAATGAATAGCAAAGACACACGCGGTTAGAAGACGGGCGACACCAAGCATGTCAAAAATGAAAATGAAAAGCAAAGATACACACGGTTAGAAGACATGCGACACCGAGCATGTGAGCGAATCGAAAATGAAAACAAAGAGCAAAGACACACGCGGTTAGAAGATATGCGAAACCCAACAAGTCAAGCAAGTGAGCAAGTCAATGAAAATCAACCTAAACAGCGAGAATCAAAACGTGTCAAAATTGAAAATGATAGCGATGATGATTGGGTTTGGGTTTTTGACAAGAATAACGGCATCAATGCCTAATATAACTTTGTTAAAAAAAAAAAAAAAAAAAAGGTTCAACGATATGTAGTCCATAATGAAGAAACACAAGCCGAGGTAAAACTAACCAAACAAATTGAAAATGATAGCGATGATTATTGGGTTTTAGATTTTGACATGGATAAGGTCATTAATGCCTACCATACCTTTGAAAATCAAAAACCTGGACTAGATAAATCGTTGGAAGAAAATAAGTGTCTGCCCCACCGCCTGAACCATTGAAAGAAAGAACGGTTCGGCAATATATCTTTCATAATGACAAAAGACAAGCCGAGGCAAAAGAAGAAGTTTTCGTCCCACCACCTGAACAATTGAAAGAAACAAAGGTTCGGCGATATGTCTTTCATAATGACAAAAGACAAGCCGAGGCAAAAGTTAAAGGTCCAATAAAAAAAAAAAAAAAAATTTACAAAGGCACTACTTCTAATTTAAGATCCATTTGGACGTCATGACATCAAGAAAAGGCTCAAATTGTCTGCGTTTAGAAGACAAGCGACAGTGACAATCAATATTTAGAAGCCTGCCGCGTACCGAGTGCCGGGGCCTGGCGGCGAAGCCGCCGGGCTCCCAGTACTATACATATATATGCACATAAATATATATATTATGTACGTATACTTATGTATATAGTACTGGAACACCAACGGCTACGAGGCAGGATTTTATATATTGATTCTCATTGTCACTTGTCTTCTATACGATGCTTTTGCCCCAGGGAAGCAACAGGTTGATTTAAATCAGATTCCATTGCTCAAATTTTCGTGTAACCTTTAGCATAGTTGTTTGTGTCCTTCCAAGAGATTCATTGGATTTTGAGAGATGACATAATTTAAGGAATATGCAACGACTACTGATGGTTGGATCATCGCTTACGTTTAATGTTAGCTAAAACAAAACATACGTTCAAGGTTCGCATTTGTCTGTGGAACTCTTTAGAGAGTAAGTAATGTCCCATAACAGGCCATACCAATTCATTTGGGAGTCATGGAGGTAACAATGCAGTTCAATCAAGCAAGCAGCAACTCTTAAATAATCATCTTTGTTGGCCACTTTGCCTACGGGAAAATGCAGCACTTTACAGGGAATACATACAACGGTGACGGGTCTCAATGACTTGTAATTAACACTTGAGTAGTTTACGGTATCTTCGTAGGTTTTTACTGGGTTTTACACCACAGTTTGCTGGCATCGAAGATTGCGATGGCGTTGTTCTTCCATTTTTTATATGTTCCGATTCCCGATGTTGCTTTATCTTGTCTTATTTGACGGTTCAGTTTGTTCATTTTGAACTTTTTTTTTGTCCTTATTTTGATCTCACGTAAATTTACGTTTTTGTCCTCTAGATATAATGAAACTGCTGAAAATGCCTTTTGAAATTTACATCACCGAATAGGAATAAATAGATTTACATATTTCCGAGTTTTTGTTTTATCGATTTTTCTAAAACTATTTGACTATCTAATTTCCTTTCGTCTTAGCTTTCAATCGGGAATTTCTAAACTATTAAATCTTTCCTATTTTATTGTTGGCATCACGTAGTTTATTGGTTTTAGCCTGGAAAATGGTCTCTCTCCAGAAGCAACGCTCACTGGAATTGTAAGAATATTTCACAATTTCGAAAAAATTGTTCATTTGATAGCAGTGAGGGGCCCGATTGGGCCCAATCGTTCCAATAGCCCTTTATTTGGCCCTGATAATAATGGAGAGGAAAGCTGGTTTAAAGTCAACATAAAACTGTCGCAAATGCCAATACAGAGTACTGGAAAATTAATTGTTATAAACAACTTTCATTTACAAACCCCCTATTCTCTCCAATCTATTCATAACTTCAATCCATCCCTTAAAGTTCTAATTTCCTTTAAAGTAATTCTTATGACCCCCCCCTCTGACCAGGAATAGGTTGCCAAGAATTTTGTTATCCTTCAATTTTGTAATCCAGCTATCAAGAGAGCAGAGCGTTGGCCTCAGTAGGAGAGGAAGGTGTAGCATTCGCAGATGTGTTTGCCACAGGAGGTTGGTGCTGTGGTGAGTTGTTAGTAATAGTAGTTAAGAAGAGTGTTCTCTGAAAAATTTAATATATTCCTTGGACTTAGTCACGTTTTTATATTACTTCCTGAGTGTACTTTATATGGGATCACCATAAATGTAATTTATTGAGGTATCCGCAGTTCAGGGTAAAGATGGGTTATTGTAAGAACTTGAAATATGTGAAAGGTATGAAATTTTGTGTTTTCTCTTGAAAGAATGGAGGTCAGTTACTGTAGGGACTTAAAATATGGTACTAGACCTTAAATATAATCGCAGATTACTTATCAAAGGTCTTGTTTCACGTATAGGCGTCATTTTTAGTTTTTCCAATAATATAATCTTTTATCCTCCCCCCCTCCTGTGGAAAGCTTATGAAGAAGCTCATAATTATGCACAGCATGTCCACGGAACCCATTACAAGCTAAAACCCACTGCGTTAGTATCAAACAGGAATAAAATACACGTAAAAAAAAGTAAGTCTTACCCGTGTGCGGTTCAAGACTGAAAAGCTCTTTGACAGTTGTTTTCTTTCTTCCCTACGATGGGTTAAAGTGGGACGGGGTTAATTATTTCAAAACACCTCTCTATTTGACTTAGAAAGATTAGGAGGCAAGCCGAAGCCCTAACTATTTTTCTTGTAAATTTGGGCCTCAAAATTCCCTTTCTCTCTTAGATGAGACTGAAATTCGCAAAGACAAGCAGGACCGGATTTAAAGCTTTGACGCTTCTAGGCCCAAGCGTTTTTGCTGCTATGGTTTTGCGAAATATTTGGGGAAATTTCTAAAAATTCAGGGATAGTGGAAACACTGAACAGAACGCAAACGATGAGCCACAAGTACTGAGAGAGGTGGAACTGAACATGTAAACATCTGAGGGCTTACCTTTACTACATATGATCTATATTTACTGCAGAGTGACTCGAACTTCAATCTTATTCTCCTCGTCAGTTACTTTTTGGGTCTGTAAAATTTCTTTTTCTGAGTCGTTTTACTCTTTACTACGTATTATTAATAGACACTTCTCGAGAAAACAGCTACATGTTTAGCTGTGTACAGTGAAAATTTGACGAGGTTTGAAAGAAATCAGATTCATTTTCCTCACTAAGAAGCTGAAGCGTGTCAAAGGTAAGTGATTCGACCTACCTCTCTATTCAGGGGAAAAACAGAATAAGACTGGATTGACATTGTTCATTGGCAATGTTACCCCTTTTAACGCTTTCTAGTCTCTTGAAAGATTCCTGCTAAGGCTTCTCAACCCCGTTTTTCATACTACTACTAACAAGTTACTGCAACTCCGAGCCGCCTGAGGCCAACACAATTGCGTCCAACCCTCATCCCCCCCAATCTATTCAAGGCTTCACTTTTCATTTCCACCCATGAATTTCTAATTTCTTTCAAATCTTTCCTTATGACCTCTTCCCAATCCTATTTGGGGACAATTTGCTTTCCGTTCGGCTCCAAACGAGTGGCTAAAAAGCACACTCTTTGGCAAATTGTCATCCTTCTTCCGCTAAACATGCCCTAGCCATCTCAACCTTTATTTTACCGTAGTCTGAGAAAGTGGATTCGATCCCAAGAAGTGGGATTTGTTACAGCAATTTTGTACGATATATAAAAGTGAACTGAGAAACTACTATACATTTCTGATAGATTTTAGTACTGGCCGGCAGATAACCTCAATCAAGCAGTACCAGTCCACGGACCACAGGCTGAAGAGCATTCGAACAGACTTTAAAATAACTACTACATATAGTGTCTAACAGGGGATATGCGCAATAGCGCTGCCTAAGTAAAGAACGATGTTGGCACAATGCATTTTTTTTTCTAGACCAGGGCATTTCGTACCGAATGAATTGTCGTAGAAACTTCGAAAAGGGCTCATTCGATTGGAAATTGGAATGCTGGTGCCCTTTTTAATAGTCGAAAGTGAATGGAAGGCAACTAAAACCCCTTCCACGCCCACCATTTCCCCAGACACTTCCAATCAAAATTTTGAGATAGCCATTTTGTTCAACGTAGTTGATTTCCAGATAGAAAGATAGAGGACACTCTCCCCACAGCCCTCAGGGCAAGGGTTGTAAGTTATCTCCTGGGGGCATATGAAGTTTTTATGGAAGGAATTGTCGTAGAAACCTCAAAAAGGGCTCATTCAATTGGAAATTGAAAAGGCTAGAGCCATTTTTAATAGTCGAAGGTGAATGAAAAACAAATAACCCCCCTCTCACACCCACCATTTCCCCAAAAACATCCAATCAAAATTTTGAGATATTCATTTTGTTCGACGTAGTTGAAAGTTCTGAAAATTAGGTCTTTGAGGATGACACCCTCCCCCCCCCCCGACCCTCAGGGCAAGGGTTTTAAGTTATGCCCTGGCGTTATATATGTTTTTATAGAAATTTTCGTCGTAGAAAATTCAAAAACGGCTCATTTGATTGCAAATTGAAAGGGCTAGTGCCCTTTTTAATAGTCGAAAGTGAATGGAGAGTAACTAACCCCCCTCTCACGCCCACCATTTCCCCAAACACATTCAATCAAAGTTTTGAGACAGCCATTTTGTTCAAAGTAGTTGAGAGTTCTGGAAAGATGGCAAACCCCCGAGGGCAAAGGTTGTAAGTTATGCCCTGGGGGCATATAAGGTTTTTGTAGATAGTTTTGTTATACAAACTTTAAAATAGGCTCGTTCAATTGAAAATTGAGATGACAAGTTCCCTTTTTAATAGTCAAAAGTGATTGGAGGGTAACTAACCCCCCTCTCACGCTCACCATTTCCCCAAACACATCCAATCAAAATTTTCAGAGAGCCATTTTGTTCGACGCAGTTAAAAGGTCTGGAAATTATGTCTTTGATGATGACAACCCTCCCCCATAACCCGCAAGACAAGGATCGCAAGTTATGCCTTTGGGGCATTAATGTTTTTATAGAAATTTTTGTCGTAGAAGCTTCAAAAAGGGCTCATTTGATTGGAAATTGAGAGGACTAGTGCCTTTTTTATTAGTCGAAAGTGATCAGATGGAAAACGTCTCCCTCACGCCTATCATTGCCTCAAATAGTTCCAATCAAAATTTAGATATAGCCATTTTGTTAAGACTATCAAAAAGGTCTGGAAATTATGTCTTTGAGGATAACAAATCCCCCCAGCCCTCAGGGCAAGGGTTGTAAGTTTTGGCCTGGTGACATATAGGGTTTTTATAGAAAGTGTGGTCATATAAACTTTAAAGGGGGCTCATTGGATTGGTAATCAGACACTCTAGTGCCCTTTATAAGAGTCGAAATGATCAGAGGACAGCTAACCTCTCCCCTCTACACACACGTCATATTGTCCCGAAGTGCACCTAATAGAAATTTTGAGATAGCCATTCTATTCAAAATAGTCTAAATAACATATAACAAGGCTTTTAGGGTTGAAACGAAACCCAGAGACTAGGGGCAAGGGTTGTAAGTTATGCCCAGGGAATGTATAAAGTTTTTACGGAAGGGATGGTTGTTTAACTTCAGAAGAAGCTCAGTCTTTCTCCCTGAAAAAGCATATGTCAATATAAAAAGAACAGAAATTAATCAAAAAAACTTTTTGCACAAAATAAGTTTTTCGAAAAAAAGTAAAGAACTCCATTAAACCAAAAACGAAAAAAAATAGAATCAATCTACCAAGCATACAACTACCACAAATCGGTATCAATAAATAAATGAAACTGAAAACAAACAGAAATTAAAATAAGATAAGAGTCAAATAAGAGTCAAACTCAAAACGAGCAGAAATTAATATGAGTAGGGTTCTAAACCCCAAGCTTTCTAAGAGCCAGAATATAATTTGTACTTTCTAAAAAAAAATTCTTTTAAATGTTTTCACTTTTATAACTTTAAAAAATCAAAAATGAATTAAAATTTTAAGGAATAAAAATCAGCATATGTATTTTAAACTGACAATGCACATTTTTTTCAGTAAATTCATTTGAATTTTTTTCAGTTAAGTACAAATTATATGCCCTGGGGACATATAGGGTTTTTATAGAAAGTGTGGTCATGTAAACTTCGGAGGCTGCTCATTGGATTGGTAATCAGACGCTCTAGTGCACTTTTTAAGAGTCAAAGTGATCAGAGGGCAGCTACCCCCTCCACCCTACACACACGTCGTATTGTTCCGAAATGCGTCTAATAGAAATTTTGAGGTCTAAATACGTATAACAAGGGTTTTGGGGTTGAAACAAACCCCAGAGATTAGGGACAAGGGTTGTAAGTTATGCCCAGGGGGTATATAAAGTTTTTATGGAAGGGATGGTAGTTTAACTTCAGAAGAGGCTCAGTGTTTCTCCCTGAAAAAGAATGTCAATATAAGAAGAACAGAAATTAATCAAAAAAACTTTTTGCACAAAATAAGTTTTTCAAAAAAAAAGTAAAGAACTCCATTAAACCAAAAATGAAAAAAATTAGAATCAATCTACCAAGCATACAACTACCACAAATCAGTATCAATAAATAAATGAAAGCCAAAACACACAGAAATTGAAATAATCCAAACTCAAAACGAGCAGAAATTAATCTGAATAGGATTCTAAACCCTATGCTTTCTAAAAGCCAGAATATAATTTGTACTTTACTGAAAAAATTCTTTTAAATGTCTTCACTTTTATAACTTTGAGAAATAAAAAATTAATTAAGATTTTAAGGAATAAATATCAGTATCAGTTGAGAATAGCATAAAAAGAAACATCAAAGGATCCCTCAGATTCCATCAATCAATTTGTTTTTTTTTGTTAGTTTTGTTATTTGTTGTATATTCAAAAGAAAATAACAAACTGACAGAAATTAAGTTACTAACCCAAGGATGGCCGATATGGTACAAACATCATGACATTTGTAGACTGTGAAACTGAGACTAATACAAACAAGTCCAAAAACAAACTTTTTTAATGATTGGGGTAAGTAGGCAGGGAGGTAAAATCACCGAGTTCTTTTTATGAGAAAATTCAGTTGAAAAGTTCTAGATTTAAAAAAAATTCAAAATTAAACTACTTTTTATCCCAGGCTTTTTTGCTTCCTTTGCCCTGGAATGGGAAATTTACTAATGCTACAAACTGTCACGTACGAGGATTTAGAGGGAGGGGGAAGAGTGGGGGCACCAGCCTTGACTCAGTTTTGTAAATCTACTTATATCAAATAATAACAATTGAAAGAAATATCATTGCTCGTTTTCTCTTTAACCTGGCGGGGAAGAATTCAAAATTTTAAGTGTTTCCTCTTACGCTTGATTATTTGGAATAATTTTTGGCATATTTCAGAATGGACTGATTTCAAAAAAATATTTTAAAAATCAACGGCAGAAAAAAGCATATTTTTGGCATTAGTATAATTTTTAGGGAACGTCCTTGCAACTGTATAACTTTAAAAGTCAATTAAGTACTTTGACAAAATGGACTTGGTCAGATTGACTTCTGAACGCGTAACCAGTTATAGTTTCAGAGTCAATATAACGGTGTATATAGTTTATAATCTTTTGTTAGAAATGAAAATGAAAAATAAAGAAGCATATTTTGAACTAAATAAAAATCCATCGACTTTGTAGAGTAGACAGACTTGATTCCCCGAGTGTTTTCAGGATTATTGGATTATAGAAAAACGCGTAAAAAAAAAATAAAAAAAATAAAAAAAATAAAAAAAATGGAAGGCCCTTTTCCCATCCTGCGAATAAAGCACAAGTGTGAAAAAAAGAAAAGACCTTTCCTTATTTATTTATCTTATTTATTTTTATTTATTTTTCTCTTAATTTATCTATTTTTTTTGCGAAGAAAAAAATACATAAACGAACATAAAAAAGTTTTGAGTCTAATCGAATAATTTTTTATTACAATCATATAGCCTTAAAGGTAATCCTATTACCTCAACTAGATAAATCAATTTTTCGGAACTAACTGACTCACTGTTTCGAAGAAAAACTCACGAGCTCATCGAACTCACGAAGTACGGTAAGAATCAAACAAACAAGGAAATAAGTATATAGAAATTAAACTTTAAAGTTAACTTGGCAAAAATTTTCATGGTCCATTTATAAACCAAATTGATAAAGTCCACAATTTGGATTTTTTGAGACTTTTATACCAAAGTACTTGACTGACTCAAATCATTGTAAACTCATAAGGATGTTCTAAAATAACCAAAAAATAGAAGAAAAAAATACATTCAGGCCATCCAATACTAAATACTTTTTTTAAGATTGAATTTCACTAAAAGAGATTTGGATACGTTTAAAACTTCAGACTCATAAATAAAAACCAAACAATCGATAATATAGAATCAAACCTGAATGTGTCATTTTTGACATTTCTAATTATTTTTTTAAACTTTTTTTAATTTTTTTCCCCATAATTCTTAAATATTTTAATTTGATCGATTTCTCGTTTCACAGATTCCCCACCCATTTGGCTTTTTAAGTCACTGGGCTTTATCAAATCCAATGTGACCAACACCCAACCCCCAATTAGCTACCACACTTTAAAGAAAGGAACAAAGTAAAATGGCATACAAAAAAGGGCCAAAAGCATGTCTGAGAATGCACTTGAAAACAACACTAAAAGCAAAAATAATAATCACAAAGAGGGTTTTTTTGCTCTCTTTTGGCACATCGCAAAACATTACAAAAAATACCAGTTTGAATCCTGCTATACGCGGGATTATAACAAAGAGGTTTCAGCATTAAGATAGATCAAGTCAAAAAAAAAAAAAAAAAAAAAAAAAAAATATATATATATATATAATGCCAGGAATAACTAAGTTTAAATCACTTGCTTTCAATTATAACTGTTTAAGTAAATAGTTCTAAGACAAGTTTACTAGAATATACAAGATAGCCCTCCAGCGAAATCTGGGAGCAATACACAGAAGCAGATAAATTCCATGCATTTCTGGAAATAGGTTTTTAAAGACCCTCTGATGACTACTCCGATATCTGGTTTAATAATAAATAAAAAATAAATATATATAAGTTTTTAAAAATTCTCTGACGACTGATCCAGTATCTGGTTTAATAATAAATAAACAATTTTGTTTAATAACAAATATTAACTAATAAACAATGAATATCCATATTTAAAGGGAAGGGGGACCAAGAAATGTTCCCCCACATCTATAATGAAGCATCAAAATTTCACAAAAATTTTGAAAAGATAAAATTAATCTATTTTAAAACTGAAAATCTTCGATATTCTAAAAGGGGGTGGTTCTGTGTATTGTTCCCAGATTTTGCTGGAGAGTAATCACGTATATTCTAGTAAACTTGGCTTAGAACTATTTACTTAAACAGTTATAACTGAAAGCAAGTGGTCTAAACTTAGTTACTTCGGGTTTTACATTTTTTTATTGACGTCATCTATCTTAATGCTGAACCCTCTTTGTAATAATCCTGCATTTCCTAATTTATGTTTGAGTCTTACCGTACTTCGTGAGCCCGACATTTTTGTTAGAAACAGTGAGCCAGTTAGTTCCGGAAAAATTGATTTATCTAGTTGAGGTAATAGGATTACCTTTAGGCAATATGATTGTAAAAAAAATTATCGTTATTAGCCCCCCCCCAAAAAAAAAATCTTGGGGGGGGGGCAATGTGACAAGGGCGCCAATAATTGAAAAAGAGGGTTATCACAAAGAAAAACGTCACGTAAATTAGGCACTGAAGACACTAATAGGCCTACTATCAGTTCAAAATAAATGCAAATATATTTCTTTTATCTTTTTGGCCTTTTTAATCTTGTTTGGCCTTTATTTGGCAAGATAACTTTTTTATTGGCCTAATTTCGTTGGTTTCTTTTGGCGTTTTCATTCATCTATTAAGTTATGTACTGAATAATAATGTCCATATTTAAAGGAAGGGGGACCAAGAAATGTTCCCCCTCAGCTATAATGAAGCATCCATACTTTAAAATTTGCGAAAAGATAAACTTAATCTACTTTAATACTGAGAGTCTTCGACATTTTAAAAGGAGGTGGTGTACAAAAAAGTAGTTAACTTAAATTAGGTTCTCTGTGATTTTAATTTTTAGAAAAAGTAACAGTTTACCAAAAGCCGCAGAAAAAAAAGAATTATATTTTGAACTTAATTACATTTAAAATAAAAATTTCTTCACAAACGAAGGAAATACTTGAATGACCGTCTCCAAATTTTGGCTATATTAAATTTCCACGGAGCATGGTAAAACTATGAAAAATTAAAGGGAACCTACTATACACTGAATGACTGGTAAGTTTTCAACCACTAGCCACTGTTGCCATATTGAACCGCTTCCTCTATTTGGGCTAATAAAATCTAAAGCTGTTTAGCGATCTTTTTAAAAATCATCCCACCCATCTAGGAAATAAAATCGGTAAGCGTAAAACAATGTTTGGGGCAAGTCAGTTACCAGAGAATTCGGCAGCCAAGTCAGAATTTTACCTGCTCAATTGGAGAAAGTTAATGTAATTTGGCAACAATGCTTCTAGCGAAGATAATACTAAACTAAACACCCCCCCGCCAATTTTTTGTGAATATCACATTTCAAAGGAGCAGAGCAAAACTAAAACATAAAAAAAACAAAACTGAAAGAGCTAAACTGGAAAATTAGCTTTTGCCACTCAATGCTTTCAAAACACTCCCCCAATTTTTAGGAATATTACATTTCAAAGGAGCACAACAAAACTAAAAACACAAAAAGAACAAAACTGAAAGAGCTAAACTGAAAAATTAGCTTTTGCCACTCAATGCTTTCAAAAACACTCCCCCAATTTTAGGGGATACCACATTTCAAAGGAGCACAACAAAAATAAACGTAAAAAGAACAAAACTGAAAGAGCTAAACTGGAAAATTAGCTTTTGACACTCAATGCTTTCAAAAGACTCCCCCAATTTTTAGGGATACTACATTTCAAAGGAGCACAACAAAACTAAAAACACAAAAAGAACAGAACTGAAAGAGCTAAACTGAAAATTTAGCTTTTGCCACTCAATGCTTTCAAAACACTCCCCCAATTTTTAGGAATATTACATTTCAAAGGAGCACAACAAAACTACAAACACAAAAAGAACAAAACTGAAAGAGCTAAACTGAAAAATTAGCTATTGCCACTCAATGCTTTCAAAAACACTCCCCCAATTTTAGGGGATATCACATTTCAAAGGAGCACAACAAAACTATAAACGTAAAAAGAACAAAACTGAAAGAGCTAAACTGAAAAATTAGCTTTTGCCACTCAATGCTTTCAAAAATGCGGTAATACTTGAGCCAGCAGGTCGTCCACTTTGAGGGCTTGGGTCGGAAGGTACAGGTGTCAAAATGCCACCCGAAGATCGGACCGCAAGATTCTGGTTAACACGAAACGCCAAACTGAAAACAAATTCATTAATAAAATGTGCGAACACTATAGAGAGCTAGGTTCTCGTACTCTAGACTGGGTACTCAAACCCCAGATCGGGTACATATGGTACTCAAATTCTAGATTGGGAACTCAAGAATTGTTGCTAATAGGAGTAGGGAAAGTCCAGCTTTAAGGAAAAGCCGTACCAGACAAAACTTTTGGGGATTCCTCATGTGTTGGCCGTTGTTTCCACGGTTACACTGTTTAAATAATGACACCATTGCTTACAAATCTTTTTTTTTCTGTCGTCGTTAGTGGGGCGCTGAAATATTATAGGGAAATATTTAAGGGCTCATTTGAAAGGAAATCGCTATATCTAGTACCTTTTGGAAGTATTAAAAACATGACAGTAAATAAGATGCAATTTCTAATCAAAACTACATCTTCATATACAAGATGACGTAACAAACGTATCGTTTTACAAGATAATATATCTATACATATTGTATTTTATCTTATCTCTTTAAACGAGAAATAATTCCATATATGTGTGTGTACTTTTTCTCGAAAACAGCTGCATTTTTTTTTCTGGGGAAAATTGGCATCCTGGGAATTTCTTGACAAAAAAAAAAGATCTACACAGGTCACGAGCTTGAGAAAATTCGATAAGAGCCTTAATTTTGGAAAGAAATCTCCCGTGAGCGACGTTATATTTATGAGCACATTTCAAGAGCATACATGTGTCATATTTGCCTCAGTAGTGGTTGTATCGTTTTTAGTGTCTATGATGCAGGCGAGATTACACAAGAAACATACAAATGACCAAAACAATAAGAAAATTGACATCAGACGTATGAATACATTTTAAAAGCATACACATTTTACACTTACCTCAATAGTGATTGCATCGTTTTTGGTGTCTATGAATCAGGCGAGATTACACAAGAAACATATAACTGACAAGAAAAATCAGAAGATTGACGTCAGATTTATCAATTCTAAAAGCATACATACGTCATATTTGCCTCACTAGTGGTTGTATCGTTTTGGTTTCTATGATGCAGAAGAGATTACAAAAGAAACATACAACTAACAAGAAAAATCAGAAGATTGACGTCAGATTTATAAATACATTCTAAAAGCATACATACATTATATTTACTTCAACAGTGGTTGCATCTTTTTAGATTTCTACGATACAGGCGAGATTACACAAGAAACATACAACTAACAAGAAAAAATCAGAAGATTGACGTCAGATTTATGAATACTTTCTAAAAGCATACATACGTCATATTTGCCTCACTAGTGGTTGCATCGTTTTTGGTGTCTATGATACAGGTGAGATTACACAAGAAACATACAACTAACAAGAAAAATCAGAAGATTGACGTCAGATTTATGAATACTTTCTAAAAGCATACATATGTCATATTTGCCTCACTAGTGGTTGTATCGTTTTGGTTTCTATGATGCAGGCGAGATTACACAAGAAACATACAACTAACAAGAAAAATCAGAAGATTGACGTCAGATTTATGAATACATTCTAAAAGCATACATACGTCATATTTGCCTCAATAGTGGTTGTATCGTTTTGGTTTCTATGATGCAGGTGAGATTATAAAAGACACATATAACTAACAAAAACATTCAGAAGATTGACGTCAGACTTATGAATACATTCTAAAAGAATACATACATTACATTTGCCTCAGCAGTGATTGTATCGTTTTTTGGTATCTATGATTCAGGTGAAATTACACTAGAAACATATAACTGACAAAAAAAATACGGAGATTGACGTCAGATTTATCAATACATTTTAAAAGCATACATACGTCATATGTACCTCAGTTGTGATTGTATCGTTTTAGGTGTCTACTAAGCAGGTGAGATTACACAAGACACATATAACTAACAAGAAAAATCGGAACATTGACGTCAGACTTATCAATACATTCTAAAAGCATATATACGTTATATTTGCTGCAGTAGTTGTTGTATCGTTTTTGGTGTCTACGATGCAGGCGAGATTACACAAGAAACATACAACTGACAAGAAAAATCAGAAGATTGACGTCAGATTTATGAATACATTCTAAAAGCATACATATGTCATATTTGCCTCAATAGTGGTTGTATCGTTTTTGGTTTCTATTATGCAGGCGAGATTACACAAGAAACATACAACTGACAAGAAAAATCAGAACATTGACGTCAGATTTATGAATACATTCTAAAAGCATATATACTTCATATTTGCCTCAGTAGTGGTTGTATCGTTTTTGGTGTCTATTAAACAGGTGAGATTACACAAGACATATACAACTAACCTAAACTTTAAGTAATGTCACAACATACTTATGACTACTGTCTAAAATAATACATATGTTACATGTACTGCACCTGTTATTGCCTCGTTTTTGGTGTCTATGATGCAGGTGAGATTACACAAGAAACATACAACTAACAAGAAAATTCAGAAGATTGACGTCAGATTTCTGAATACATTCTAAAAGCATACATACGTCATATTTGCCTCACTAGTGGTTGTATCGTTTTTTGTGTCTATGATGCAGGTGAGATTACACAAGAAACATACAACTAACAAGAAAAATCAGAAGATTGACGTCAGATTTATGAATACTGACTAAAAGCATACATACGTTATATTTGCCTCAGTAGTGGTTGTATCGTTTTTGGTGTCTATGATGCAGGCGAGATTAGACAAGAAACATACAACTAACAAGAAAAATCAGAAGATTCACGTCAGATTTATGAGTACTTTCTAAAAGCATACATACGTAATATTTGCCTCACTAGTGGTTGTATCGTTTTTGGTGTCTATGATGCAGGCGAGATTATACAAGAAACATACAACTGACAAGAAAAATCAGATGATTGACGTCAGATTTATGAATATATTTCAAGAAAATAAACTACATCCATTTCCCCTCCCTCCCCCCACAGAAGTGAACTTGTCGTTTTTATATCTATGACGCATGCAACAATATAAAAGAAACATAGCTAAGTATAAAATACCAAGCGTAATTAGTCCATTTACAAAATGCGCTTTAAGAAGTTTCATAATGCCTAGAGGACAAATGAACAGCCTAGAACATTAAATGTGACAAGACCAATCCGAACAGCTCAACATCCCCTGCAATATTCTCTGAAAGTTTCAACTTAATACTTAACTGTACCTGAGGTATTACAGACAGACCATTTTGACAGGTATTTTATACACACCATTTTAACAAGCTGGATGTTCATAGTATCTTTTGGTTTAGTTCAACACCTAAAAGCTTCAACTAAATACCATTAACCGATCATGCGATATTGCAGACACGTCTTTTTTACAACTGGGATGCACATAGTTGTATTTTGATTAAGTCCAACATCCACCTCAACATTCTTTGAAAGGTTTAACTTAATATCCTTAACTGTACCTGAGGTATTGCATACAGGTCATTTTGACAACCAGGATGCATATGGTGTCTTTTGAGTTATTTCAACATCCTAATCGATATTTCTTGAAAGTTTCAACTTAATAATCTTCAGCCGTTCCTGAAATATTATAGCCGCGCCCATTCAAAACTGTGTGCACACAGTATCTTTAAGTTCAACATCTCCCTCAACATTCTCGGAATATGTCAGCTTGATACCTTCCTCGACTGTCCTTGGAATATTGAACATATGCCATTTTGAGAACCTGGATGCATACAGTGTCTTTTAGCCGTTTCTAAGATAAAAAGAGATACGCCCAGACACACGCGACAAGCACTTTTTAACAAAGAGGATGCACCTAGTTTTTTTTTTCTATTTAGTGCAATTCCTTCAACATCCCCTTAAATTTTCAAATTAATAACTATAGCCATTCATGATATATTGCAGATAAGCTCTTATGACAACCTGGATGGATAATGCGATTTTGACAATCAGGAGGCAATTAAACTCTTTTGATTTACTTCAATAGTTCTAGTTGTTTGCAGAATTTGCAGTCACAGTCGCAAGTAGTAGCAGTTGCAGTTACGAGTCGTCGCATTTGCAGTCAGAAGTTGTCGCACTCGCAATTGCAAGTAGTCACAGTCGCAAGTAAAGTTGAGTAACATTCGTATTCACAGCCGCATGTAGTTGCAACAAGTTGCTGGCATAAGTTGTCACATCCGCGAGTACTTGCAGTCTAAAGTAGTCGCAATTTCAAGTACTCATAGTCACAAGCAGCCATGGTCGTAGTGTTGTTGCAGTCGCAAAAAGTCACAGTCGTAAGTAGTCGTACTTACAAGTAGTCACAGTCGCAACCGCAAGTAGCCTTAGTCACAGTAAAATTAACAAGCAGTCACAGTCACTAGTATTTGCAGTCACAAGTAGTTACAGTCGCAGTCGCAGATGCAAGTAGGAAAAGTGCACAAGCAGTTTCAGTTCCAAATTCAATGAGCCCCCTACAAAGCTTATATGACCCCCCTTCCATTTTAAGCGGTTCAGCGAAAAAATAGCAATTCATTGAAGCCTTTATGGCTCTTTACTATAGGCAACGCTACAGCGTTGCCTCTGAAAGATAATTGTTGGCAATTTTCTGCTCGTGTGCGTACACACTTGATGC
Organism: Artemia sp. Qi Xiang Cuo; assembly: GCF_049724085.1. Taxonomy (NCBI): domain Eukaryota; kingdom Metazoa; phylum Arthropoda; class Branchiopoda; order Anostraca; family Artemiidae; genus Artemia; species Artemia sp. Qi Xiang Cuo. The sequence goes on along the minus strand of NC_142803.1, from coordinate 21,513,853 downwards.
TTACCTACTCATGGTGCTGTTACCGACTGGAATCGAAAAACTTTTGTCATTGGCTATTGACTATATTAACATTTTGTTGGCTATTTTAACTAAAAGACCAAAGTTAATTTTCTGCTCATACCCGTCCACAGGTGATGCTTACCTACTCATGGTACTGGTACTGGCAGGAGTCGAAAAATTTTTGTCATTGGTTGGAGTCATCTTACCGAAACGAGGCATTGTAAGTCTTGGCGTCTGTATGTCAGATCCATCCTAAAACAAAAAGACCTTGAATTCACCACTATATAGATAAATCAGTCGAACCAGTTTAGCTTAAGCGAGTTTCTATTAAAAAGAAAAAAGAAAAATCATATACAGATAAAGCTATAGCAATAAATTTATATCAATAAATCTATAGATAAATCTATATAGCTAAATCATATAAAGATAAATCTATATAGATAAATCAGCCGAATCAGTTTAGCTTAAGCGAGTTTCTATTAAAAAAAAAAATCATATATAGATAAAGCTATAGCAATAAATTTATATAAATAAACCTATATAGATAAATCTATAGCTAAATCATATAAAGATAAATCTATAGATAAATCAGCGAATCATAGCTAGTGAGTTTCTATTAAAAAAAATCTATAGATAAATCTATAAATAAACTATATAATAAATCTATATAGATAAATCTATATCGAACCAGTTTAGCTTAAGCGAGTTTCTGTTAAAAAGAAAAAAAAATCATATATAGACAAATCTATAGCAATAAATCTAAGTAAATAAACCTATATAGATAAATCTATATCAATAAATCTATGTAAATCTATAGATAAATCTATATAGCTAAATCATATAAAGATAAATCTGTATAGATAAATCAGACGTTTAGCTTAAGAGAGTTTCTCTTAAAAAGTAAAAGAAAAATCATATATAGATAAATCTATAGCTATAAATCTATATAAATAAACCTATTTAGATAAATCTATATAAATCTATATCAATAAATATATAGATAAATCTATATAGTTAAATCATATGAAGGTAAATTATATAGACAAATCAGACGAACCAGTTTAGCTTAAACGAGGTTCTATTAAAAAGAAAAAAGAAAAATCATATATAGATAAATTTATAGCAATAAATCTATATAAATAAACCTATATAGATAAATAGATAAATCTATATCAATGAATCTATATAAATCTATATCAATAAATCTATATAGATAAATTCTATAAAGATAAATCTATATAGATAAATCAGACGAACCAGTGTAGCAGCTTAAGGGAGTTTCTATAAAAAAAAGGCTTTTATCACGTCTAATCTATATGTATTATATTCTACGCTTCTACTATATCTACTACAAGGAACCGGAATCTGTCTTATAATCGTTCCAAACCTTTGAAACTTGCACATATAATATGGTGAGTTGAATCAAAATCTGAGTAATAAAAAGCAACGATAAACGTTCCACCCGCTTAGTAACTCATGACGTTTCTTACTATGGTAATCAAAATTCCCAGGGCGAATGGTTGGAAAAGCCCCATTGGTATGTAGCATTCATAAAAAAACTAAATAATTTAAGTAAAAAATCGACGGGTCATATCTGCAAAGACACAAATTTATTTTTATTTAAAGAGTTTTAACTGCGTATAGAAGAAAATTGCTTCATTCCAGGTATCATTTTTTATTTTAGCTCAAAAAATAAAACAATGTGAAGAAAAACGTAAAAATTCTAATATAAATACAATGTAACGTGTCAAGCAATCCATGCAATAATCGATTTTTCCACGAAAAAAAAAATATATCCACATACTAATACTTTTATAGCTAAATTATCACAATGTGTAGGTTTTCAATTAAAGTACCGAGGAAAGTTGCGAGGATTCAAAGTGACTGAACTCATCAAGCCCCTCTCTTTTTGTTACTGGACCTGGTGTATCACAGGGTTGTAAACTCGAAAAAATATATGTCCCAAGGACGTATTTTATGTCCAAAGGACATATTCCTATGTGTCGGGACACGATGACGTAGTGGGGCAAATAAGGGACACATTCTTCAAATTTATGATACAAAACAAAATACTTCCCTACTGGATATTTATTTTTGGAAAAAATGTCACTAGCACCAAATTAGTACTAAAACTACTTATTTCTATTAATTTTTACATTTTATGCAGTATTTTTTGGAATTACTTGCTCTTTCTCAAAGACAACTATCTGCAAATATTCTTGAAATTCTATACAAGCTTGTATTCTTTCATCTATAAACCATTTTATTTAACATTGCTTTTACGCTACAGTCAAGATAATAGGCAAGCAGGCAACGTTTTCGTTAACACTCGCTTCCGGTTTTCAATAGTCTGTAAGAAACATCTATCTATTTTTCAAGCATTACGAACAAAAATTAAAAGCGGCAAAATGAAAAATTTGGATACTTTATGATCTGAAATTAAACAAAAGCCAAGTGCCCAGGAGGCAGGACGAATTCCGTCAGTTTGAAATATTTCAGGGAAGGGCGATATGGCCACAATGTATTATTATTATTTTTATTTTCTGACGAAGCTACTTCGCATAGAAGGAGTTGTCGTAGAAGTCTCGAAAGCAGCTCATTCGATTAGAAATTGAAATTTAGCGCCAATTTTAAGAATTAAAATTGATTGAAGGGCAATCAAAAGAATGAAGGGCTGAAAATGGCATATTTTTGGATGCTCAGGAGACGTATTCATGGACTGGAAAGTTGGCAACCCTGTATATATCGTTCCGATTGAATGCTTAACAGCCACTAGCTGTGACAGGCTAAAATTCCCATTTCATCTACCCCAACCCGTGCGTATTCGGGCTATTGATATTTATTTTCCATTCCAGCTATAACCTCCTGAGACTTGAATATAGAAATATTTTTCCGATTCTGTTGATTTCTCTATAATGAGTTGAACATAATCATCATTAATGCTAATAAGTTAAAAAAGATATTAGATGAGATGATAAATGAGATACTCAGAACCTCTGGAGAAATCTCAGAACCTCAGAAATTTTTCTGGAGCAAAAACTGGTTGTTGCAATTTAACGCCTGTTCAATTACCTTGCTCAGATATCTTGAGTAAGCTTATAGAAAGTAATGTTCCAATCACTGGCGCCAAGTCATCAAATTTTGAGCGGGGGGGGAAGGGAGGAGGAAAATATCTTTGTCTAAATCTAGGGGGCAATTATTTCGTTTTCTCAATAAAAATACCAAAAAAGAGTATTTTCAATAGAATACCAAAAGGAAGGTATTTCTCAAAATCTTGGGAGAGGCAAAAAATCTATGAGGGGGGGGGGGTTAAAAGCCCTTCGCCCCCTCCAATCAGCAACACTAGTTCCAATAAAGTAGCAAACACATATAATATGCAAGAAATTGGAACAAAATAAAAAAAAATGATAAAAATGTACAATATAATAATTATTTGATCTGTCTAAAGTTCTGAAGTTTCTACTAAACACCCTTACCAAGGTAAAAAAAACATTCATGAGTGATGGGCGATTAATCATCCCGTCTTACAATCAAGTTGTATTTTGAAAACAGAAAACGTACCCACTACATGGACTTTCAGCAATTCTCTGATTGAAAATGAGCTAATCCTCTTATCCTAATCCTAATCCTTATCCTAATCCTCTTATCCTGAGCTAATCCTAATCCTATATATTAAAAGTCGACGCTTTATTCTTTAGAAATAGTGTCAATGCTATCTAAATTATCACAATTTTATATATTTGTGGATTTATTTTGTTTACAATGAAGTGTTGATCATTTCTATTAGGATTTCAGACTGATTTATTATTCTTTTACCTAAACCATAGAAAGGAATGGAATTAAAATCTTTTGACGTATATCAGCCACAAGAGCAGCCAGAAAAGTTTTCTAACAGTGAGGTGAGCCAACGAAATTTCCAAAAGTACGAATCAATCTGAAAAAAAAAATCATCTTGAAAAACTTTAGTAAAATCGAAGTTTATTGACTCGAAGTTATTATATGTTTTCCTTAGTTGTCAGTTACTATAGTACAGTAATGGTGAGGCTCTCCGTCGGACTGTTGTTACGACTGATGTACAGTACAACTGCTGTTAATCATATATAGTTTTGTTTTAATATAATAAAATTTTGTAAAACGTTTTTCCAAAAATAATGTCTATTATTACTGCATTTCCATTAATGAAAAACAAACGAACGGAAAAATTAATTGATAAATCTACATAATTTAGAATCTTTATTTGGAGGTGGAACAAGATAGAAAATGCCAAAGACAGCTTCCTGTTGCATTTTTTTACGGTAATTTTTAGTTGGAACTACTTAATTAATTCTTTTAATTAACTAATTAAAATTAATTAATCAATCTCCTAATTCAGAATCATTATTTGAAGGTGGAATAAGCTAGAAAAGGTCGAGAACAGCAGTCTGTGACTTTTTGCGATAATTTTTGGTTGAAAATAACTAATAATTTTTCTATTAATTAATAAATATAAATTAATTTTGTAAAACCTTTTTGAAAAGAAGTGTCTATTATTATTGCATTTCCATTAACGAAAAACAAAAGAACGAAATTAAGATTAATTAATAAATCTCCTAACTTAGAACCTTTATTTGGAGGTAAAATAAGCTCGAAAATGTGAAGGACAGCTTCCTGTCACTTTCTACGATAATTTTTAGTTGAGATAAATTAATTAATTTCGTTTATTAATTAATTAAAATTAATTAATAAATCCCTTAGATTAGAATCTATAGAAAAACAAAAGAACGAAATTAAGATTAATTAATACATCTCGAAATTTAGAACGAATTGTAGGTGGAATAAGCTCAAAAATATGAAGGAGAGCTTCCGGTCACTTTCTACGATAATGTTTAGTTGAGACTAATTAATTAATTTTATTAATTAATTAATTAAAATCAATCAGTAAATCCCTTAGTTAGAATCTTTTTTGAAGGTGGAATAAGCTAGAAAACGTCAAGGATAGCTTCCTGTCACTTTCTATGATAATTTTTGTTTGGAAATAATTAAATATTTCCATTCAAGGTTTTATTATTAATACCATATTTACACAACATATTAAATTCCCGAAAGAGAGAAAACTTGACGGAGTCGGGAACAAAAAATTAATTAATTAATTAATTAATTAATCATTAATTGATTAATTTAAATTGACTAATAAATCTCTTAATTTAGGATCTTTATTTTAAGGTGGAATAAGCTAGATAATGTCAAAGACAGTTTCTTGCCGTATTATTGTGAAAATAAACCCTGTGTTTTATTTTGCATAAGCTGCCACTTTACAAAATGTGCAAACTTTTGCACATTTCGTGCAACATCGCAAAATGCCACTTCGCAAAATGTGCAAACTGGTTAAGTTGATCTATAGGATTTCAAATTTCAGTAAGTGTCAATAAGCGTGTCATGCAAGAGCGTATCCAATATTTTCTTCAAGGGAGGGGGTCATTTTTAAAGGAAATGTGCAAAAAATCGTAACAAAACATACCAAAAATTGCTTAAAATGCATTTTTTCCTACTTTGCTGCTTCAAGTCGCTCTATAATCCACCTCGACGTCCTTAAATTTGGCCACTGTTGCCCCACTTTAAAATTTATTGTCTTAGTCTAAATTGGTCATTTGACGTTTTTCTTTGAAGTTTATTTTAGGTTTTTCGTGTTTTTCTCCTAATTTTTATTCGTATTATAATCTCGCCGGGGTCACTTTGTTAGCTTGTATTTCTTTTCTGTTTTTCTGTTTCATTTGCATCATCTTTAGTTTGATAGTATATTTAAATATCATTAAGCATGTAAGCATGAGATAGTTTAAAAAAAGGGATTTCAAACTGAGACCAAATTTGAGGAGCAGATATATAATTTGGGTTTATGTATTTCTTTTTCTAACAGACATGAAATTAGCTTTGTAAAAAAAATTGTATAAAATTTATGAGGTAAAAAATTTATAACTGAACGACAGATCGTATAAAAACATAAATTAAGCAAAAAGACTAAGTTGTAAAAACATGAAATTAATAAGTTGCAAAACTTAAAACAATAAAAATTAGTCCTTGCTATTGTCTCACCATTCAGCTCCCTATCAAGTCTAGACACAAAATATCTAAAGTGTGTTGCGCTAAATTTGACCAAGAATTGGAACAGTGGCACGAAGTCACGAAAATTTAGGTGGGGGGGGGCATTTTTTTCGATGTAAAAAAAAAAAAAAGAAGGTTCTAAAGATCTAGAGGGATAGGATACCTCCCTATCGAATTGGTACCACTGAATCGGAATCAAAACTACTGGAAAATTCTGGCACCATCTGATCCCTATATTACTTAGCTCATTGTTAATTTTATGCCATAGTTCAATAGGTCATTTAGACTTCTTAAACCACCAGCAGAAAAAAGAAATACTGTCTGGGCTTTATTTATATAAACAGTGACCGAATAATGGGGTTTTTATTCTCGTGTCAAGACAAAGACCATACTTCTTAAAGATCAAATTAAAAAGGTCAAGCTTAATTGAATGTTATAAGAAATAAGCCATTAACCCAATTGGCCAGGGAAATACAACATCGTTACGATTAAAGGGTTTATCAATTAAATTTGGATCGTAGTTCAAAAGTGAATAATCACAATTATGGTATCCATACCTGCACATAGGTAAATTAGTTAAAATAATTAAGTAATTAATTCTTTTCGAATGAATAAGCCATATCTAAATTATCATAACCCCTTATCTATAATATCAAATACTAAATATTAAATTGTTAAACACTAATATTTTGAATATTAAACAAAGCCTATTCTAAATTATCTGCATTGTGGAAGGGGAAAATAACCAGCTTTGGAGGTAACGATGCTCGTCCGAAGTCTGCTCCCATGCATTTATGGTGCATGGAGAGCTGACTTCACGTGCCTCTGGATATCCAGCTAGCCACCGGAGAACTAAATGCACCTAGGGACGGTTGGGCTAGCAACCCTCCTCCTGAAATTACTTGCTACGAAAAGAACTAGATATACAGCCTCGGATGCCCCACCTACTATCCCCATTGGACCCAGGCCTGCCCAAGGATGTACCCCTTTGAACATGGTTGACCAAGGTGGCATTAATGTTGCCACCTGGAACGTCTTGACGCTGAACCAGCCTGGTTCTAAGCATCTTTTGGCAAAAGAACTAAGAAGATACAAAGTGACGATCGCAGGAATAACAGAAACGCACCTTACGAGAAGCGGCGAAAAAGACATTGGAGAAGGACGGACACTGCTTTGGTCTGGTGGAACCCAGAGAAGAGGGGGAGTCGGCCTTGTTCTCAACAGCTTCGCTCGGAAAGCCCTACTGTCATTTCCGCCTATCTCACCACGTCTACTGAGAGCAAGAATCGACGGCAAGCACGGGAAGATAACTGTTCTTACCAGCTATTCACCAAAAAACGAGGCCCAAAATGAAGATAAAGACGACTTCTATGCGCTACTGTCATCCGAGCTCTCCTGAGTACCTCCACACGAATACCTCCTAGTCGTAGGAGATTTTAACGCTGGTGTGGCTAACAGCTCTGGTCTATACGATGCTGCTGTTTGGACCTATGACAGTTGACACTCTGAATGATAATGGTGAGCGGCTGCTCAATTGCTGCATCACCCGCACTCTATCAATCACAAATACTTGGTTTGTGAGAAAAGACACTGCGAAGTACACATGGTACGGCAATGATGGCAGGACAAAAAATATGCTTGACTACATAATTGTTCGACGACGCTGGCTTTCGTCTGTCCAGAACTGCCGCTCATACAGAGGTGCGGAGCTCGGCAATGCTGACCATCGCCTCGTCTCTGCAAGGATAAAACTCTGGCTTAGGGCCAATAAGAGTAACTCCTCCTCCACCAAGAAGATAGACACCTCTCGACTAAAGCAAGATCCCTCGGTTCGCAAGCGGCATATGGTTGAAGTCTCTAACCGCTTCGAGTCTCTCCAGCAGTGTTCAGAAAGCGAGTCAGCATGGACCACTTCCAAAGACAATGTTCTCAGAGCAGCTATCGAAGTTGTGGACTCGAAGCCGCGAAAGAAGAAAGAGTGGATTAGCAGCCAGACGTTTGAAATAGCTGAGCAGAGACGGCGAGCGAGATTGCGAGGAGATATGACACTCTACAGACAGCTCAACAAACAACGTAACTCCTTGCTTCACAAGGACAAGATACACTTCATTGCGGGCAAAGCCGCTGAGATCGAGCAAGCTGCCCAAAAGAAAACATAGGCGCGCAACATTCAAGATCCTGCGCGAGCTGACTGGCCAACACGCTATGGCTTCTACAAGCCTGAAAGCAGCGAATAGAGAAACCATATATGATCAGTCTCAATGTCTTGGTCTCTGAGAGAAAGACTTTAATAAGCTGCTAAACTCAGATCCGCCCGATTGCATTGACCCAAGGCTTGTTTCCGCTTCTGCAGAAGCTACCCCTGCCCCGACGGCGCCGAATTTCTCCTGAGGAGATTGAATCAGCCACGAGGAAACTGAAAAACAATAAAGCAGCTGGCACCTGTGGCATCGCTTCAGAGCTACTTACTACGGGCTGCCCTGCAATAATAATTTGGCGGCAGAAGGTTTCAGCGTAATCTGGCGTACTGAAGTTATACCGTCAGACTGGAAGAAAGGAATCATCGTGCCAGTGTTTAAGCGCAAGGGCAGCAAGACGGACTGCAGCAACTGCCGTGGTATCACCCCACTCTGTTCCTGGAAAGCTGTTTGCAATTCTCCTGCTGAAACGTGCCATAAGTTTCCTACATGCTTTGCGCCGCCCCCAACATGCCGGATTCATGTAAGGAAGATCTACAACTGAACAGCTTCATACGGTCAAACAGATCGTTGAGAAGACATTGGAATTCAACAAAAAAGCTTACATAGGTTTCATTGACTTTCGTTCTGTCTTTGGCACTGTCGTGGCTAATCCTGAAAGCTGCGGGACTACCAACAAAGATAGTCAGTCTCTTTAAAGAACTCTACAGAGCACAGAAAGCGCCGTCCTTCTTAACGTGAAGCTTTCTACTTCCTTCCCGATAAAAAATGGTGTACGGCAAGGTTGCGCTGCTGCACCTGAGCTATTTAACTAAGTCATCGACCACATGTTGAACGAGACACATCGTGCCCACCCTTTTGGTATAAGTTATGCCGGGAGGACTTTGTTTTATGTTGACTTTGCCGACAATGTAGCCGTCCTTAGCAAAAATCTCGACCAACTTAAGTCTGCACTCGAGACGCTCTCTCCCACTACCTCCAGAGTTAGGCTGCAAATCAACTGGAAGAAAACGAAGATCATGCCCATAGAAAAGACCGCATCCGCATCACCCTTAATTGTTGCAATCAATGGCCAAGCTGTTCACGTGGTAAGGCAGCCCACTTATCTCGAATCAATTATATCATCAAATGGCACACTTGATGCCGAAATCTTAGCCGGATCAGCCAAGGCAAACCCTGTATTCGAACTGCTCCTTAGAGCAGTCTTAAACAAACGGCAAATTAGTCGCCAATACAAAAGCCCGAATTTAAAACGCCACAGTCTCAAGTATCATGTTGTACTCTTCTGAGACATGGCCGATAACCCAGACAGAGCTAAGAAAGGTCGATGTCGTCCAAAATAGACACCTGCATCTTCAAATGGTATGTTAAAGGCTTCAAACGGTACGAAAAGATCCAAAATACTGAGATCCTGAGGACCTTCAAGTTATATCAGCCCAAGTAGAAGCTCGTTCTCTAAGAGGGTACGGCCACTTACTGCGCCTCCCGCCAACTGCCCCTGGAAGGATCATTTCGGACTTCAATCCTGAAATTGTCTGGAAACGTCCTCGAGGGAGGCTGCGCACCAGATGGGCTGATGTTATAAATCAACGCCTCTTCAACCAAAACATCGACCCTAACGAGGCCCCATCCTTATCCCTGGACAGGGCTGCTTGGAGAAGACTTACAGCACTGTCAACCAGTTCCCTCTACGCTGGAGACCCTTCTGAACAAGAGCGTTAAGTAAGTAAAAGTAAATAAGTATATTTATAGTCTGTTTCCTTAAAGAGAAATTAACAAAACTGTCTGGAATATTCGTCAGGACGAGGGGACTCGTTGCAATATCCCTGCGGTGGCCAACTTTTCTCCCAACCCGCCTGCCTTTTGTATTCTCGTTCGACCTTTCTTTTTTTTCAGAAGATCTTTATGTAATTTGGCTTTACGTTTTTTTATTCATGGATTAAGCTGAAACATCAAGCTTTGTCCTACTTTTGCTACGGTTGTAATATGATGTAATTATATTTTAATAACAATTCTTTAATATTCTTTGATATTCATATTAATTAACATTAAGGGTGTTTTTGATTCCTCCCATTCGCCCTAGATCGCACACTGTATGCCTTTAGACTTGTTAATTAAACAATAGAAAATTATTGACACTTAAAAGGCGCTATCGCCAAAAGTAGGTAGCTGCGTTATAAAGAAAAAAAAGCCCTTACTCCAAAACTTTTTTGAGTCGGTCGCATTAAATCTCCTTTCTGTAGTGAATTATGTATAATCAAACAACTGTTTAGAGGTAGCTGCACTATTAAAAAACAAAAAAAAAAAAAAAAAAAAAAAAAAAAAACCTAACTTCAAAGGCATTTTTGTGCGGGTCACACTAGATCTCCAGTCTGTAGTGGATCATGTGCAATCAGTCAACAAATAATAGAGAATTACACAAAGTATTAAAAGGATATAAGCTGAAGCCTTACCCCCTGAGAGCTTTGAGATAACAGAAATTCAAATTTATGTTGCGGTATAGCTCCAGCAGTTGGGCTTGCAGTGTTCGGGTGTCTAAAGATGGCAGCACCACCGTTTTGATAGTTCTTGATTTGGTTCTCATATGCAGCACATTTTCTAAAGAAAAGAAGAATTTTGTTAATTTCTTTTTTGCAGAAATATTAAAAAAAGAGTTAAAAGCAGGGAGGGATAAAGCAATGAACAGAGTATGCACAATCCTAATTCTTGTTCAAAATATTAAGTTATTAAGCAGGTACATCACACACGACAAAAACAACTTGAGAGATAATACATAAATATTTAATCATGTTCTTGGCATTACAAAAAGGAAAATACGCTAAAAAAGAGAGAATTATTAAAAAACCGTACAATGTCAAGAGTAACAACCATACTTTCTTTTAAAAAGCTATGATTGAATTAATCATTATAATAAAGACAACTTTTCAATTCAGGAGCTAAAAGTGATAAAAATAAAATTTCATTTTTCACATTGTTTTTTATTGCCATCTACTTAAAAATAAGAAACAAAGAGCGACTAGAGAGATAAGCTCGGATGACTCTCTAACACAGCATAAGTATATGTATGTAGAGAAAAGTCCTATACTCTCTATTAATTTTTTTGACACATTTTAGTCTAGACCTCTCTTTATGACTCCGCTAGAGGGAAATCCTTTTCCGAACGCTCTAATCTGTGAAATAAATACTCAGTTTGGTCCTTTTTTGTTATGGGAACGCCACTCAACAAGTGAAGTTATGTTAATCCTAATGAAAAATACCAAAACGTGATGAAAATATAATATCTTAGAAACAAATTTGGGCTATATATTTGCACATTAGAGGGGTGGGGGGGGGGTAAAGTATAGCGGGTCTGTATGCAAAGTGTATCAGCTACAATTATTATGCATATTATGAAGTAAGAACGGTTTTCTAGCTTCATGCTATCCAAATACTTAACCCCCACCCCCTAATGTGGAAATATATAGCCCAAACTATATAAGTCTAATGTATTCTGTCACCCGCCACTTGGTTTTCACTGAGCGTAAGCTAATTGTCTCTTAATACAGACGTGTGAAAAACCGGTTCTAGGTTTCTTCTCGAGTTCTACATAGCGTAATTCTTGAGTGAGGTCGCTATAACAGAAGATTGCCCTTAATTTACTGTATAAGACCCATAAGGAATTTGGATTGATGGGATTATTACTTGTGAAAGCCGTTTCGGAATAAATGTTCGTTTATGTAATACCTCAACCCCCTGCCACGCCCCTAAGAACGAAAAGTAAAAGGTTATAAGAACGAAACATTATATCATTTACAAAATATCCGTGGTTGCTCTGACCGAGGATAATAAGACTACAAGAAATTACTTCCCAGAGTCCCCGCCCCTCGGAATAGTCACCCCAATCAGGAGAAGGGGAGAGCTCGCAACTGCCCCCTAGATTTAAAAAGAATACGTTTATTTTTTAATCTTTACTTAGCAGAAAAGATTAAAAAGCTCCTATCCTAGATTTTTAAAATACCTTTTCTTGTGTCTTCATCTAAAATATTTCTAGCTCCCTCCCCACATTTCTCCTGAATTAGTGCCACTGCAAGGAAATGAGTTAAAAAATCATCAGAACCAAAATCCTAGGGTACCGGATTTAGGAAGCCATAGCGGCTTTAGTTGTCTCTGAGTCTCAAAATTAGCAAACAACTGTCCCGATTTTTGAGCCCAAAAAGGACCGACCCGGGTAATGAAGACCCGGTTTTAGCGAGAACTCTCAAAATCAAAGGATGCCTCATCCTAAAAAGATTTAAATCGTATGATTTTACAAAAATATACAGTGGCTTTGGAGCACCCTTTTCATACGTTTTAAATATGCTCACTCTCAAATATCGCTAAATAATATGTTGCAACATTGTTTAATATCCATTTCTTGTAAAAGTTTCATCAAAAAAGCAGTTTTCAGGTCCACAAACCTTTTGTTTACTCAATTTATTTTCTATTGTGATTGATTTGGTGGTGAAGTTACACGATTTTTCTAACCAAGGGCACCGTAATGCTACATATTTATTTCCCATCATTCTTTAGCCCTGATCCCCTGGGACGAAATCTCGAACCCTTGCATAGTTGAGGCAATTAAGCCCCATTCACAATGAGATTTTACTGACAACAGAGTTTTGCTAGCGCTAATTTGAGCCAATCAGATTTTTAAGAGAACTTCCTGATTGGCTGAAAAACTGTTATTGGCTCAAATCAGCACTAGCTAAATCTCGACATTAGTAAAACCTCATTGTGAATAGGCCTTTAGAGAATTAAGGTTAGAGAACAAGCGGAGCATATAAAGCAAAACGACTGAAAACCTCCAATACCCCATTTTATCGGTAAAATTATTGATCGTTATTCGGATTATTTAACAATAAATATTAATTAAAATATTTATTAGTATGAGGATAACGGGTAATACCACAATAACGGGTAATATTTACCATATTACCCGTTATTCGGGTAATATGGTAAAAATATTTGTCGTTATCGGGGTATATTAATTCGAGGTTAACTCGGGTAATATTTTCCTCCAATGCATTAATCGGGTCTCTTTTAAAAGTAGCTTTTAAAACATTTTAGGAGCCAATTTGGAATAGAGTTAGAGACGTGGTTTAACGCTAACCAAATTGATAAAACAATGCCGAAATTAGACTATTTTACATTACGTATTCTCAGAATTAGTATGTTGAGAAATGTGTTTCAATTCAGGAGAGCGTACATAAAAGTAAAGTAATAAATCACAATGTTTCCAGCAACTTTGCTTGTCTACCTAATAAATTTTTCTCTTTGCTTTACTGACTTTCTTGCTACAAATATGGGATAGCATGGCGAGTTCTTGAAGGAAGAACCCTCTGCATCAAGCAATTTGAACTGTACAAACTATCTACTTCTTCAACAGAGCTTACAGCAATTAATTTAAATAAATTATTAGATAAACGTAATTGCCGTGCTCTATTGAACGTGATTTTACCATCTAAGTGAATTCTTTCAAAAAAAAAAAAAAAAAAAAAAAAAAAAAAAATCTTTCAGACCCATAGAACTTTTAAAACGAAACAAAGCATTGTTAGCTTATACTAATAGATAAATATTCCAAGAATTTTCTGTCTCTAAAAGAATGAATTACAGCTTAAGCACAATAAGTAAATAAATAATTGCAGCACGTTTCAATAAGTACTATTGAACACAATTCAGTAATTGCAATTGGCTATTAAACGCCAAAAATTACAGAAGACATTTGCAATAAGGTAAAAATGTCAGTGTATGGAATGCGTAATCGTGTATTTAATTGAATTAGGTATAAGGCCTGAACAATTTTCAAATTTAGCATTAAGAAGTATTTTTTCTTTGCATTTCCTTTTTTTCCATTGTATGTGATTAAGACGGCTCCCGATCATAAGGTGGTGATCGAATTTTAAATTACCCTAATACGACCCCGCGACTATATGGTCACACATATTGCCAGAATATTTGAATTCGTCCCTTTTGACTAATACCATAAAAGAAAGAAAAATGAGAAAAAAGATACTTTGGCGGCGATTTCCAATAATGCATATCTCTTACATTTGCGTTTTCGCGAGTGTTCAACGCGAGAAAAGCTGGAAAGTTCATACAGCACGACTGCTACGCAACACGAAGAATTAGCACAACCCAGTGGCGGATTTAAAGAATTTGCCGCCAGTAGGCGATTTCAGTTTTGCCGCCCTTCTTACCCTTACAAATCGAATCCGTTTTTACAATCATATTAAAAAAAATCTTTATTAATGAAATAGTAACTTTAAGATTTGTGAAATATCTTTGTAGAGTTAATAATAGATAAGATTAAGCCACTCCCAAATTTTGCCACCCATGTGCGCTCCTTTCACACCACCTAGGAACGGCCCCGGTACGTTCATTACGTAGGGCGCTAGCGCTATCATTTCAGCTTCGGTCAATTAGAATATTTTTTCGTAATTTCTATTAAAATCCATCGCCCCTAAATTATGCCACCATAGGCTACAGCCTACTCAGCTTACTGGTAAATCCAGCACTGGAACAACCTAAGGAAACTTGTTGTAATTCTTTAATGGCTGCTAGATAGCATGTGTAAGTATAATATTTCGTTTTATGTCCCTTGAAGAATACTTTCTAATCAGTGTGTTTTTCTACTAAATTCATATTTTGTCAGATAATCCTTTAAAAAAAAAAAAAAAAATTCTCTCTCTATGAGCCCTTAGACTTTGGCTCGCGAATTGGCTCGCGAATCCCCAACCAAAACACATTGTAAGCAATCAAGTCAGAATAAAGACCATTAGATCGAGTCCTCAAGAACAGCTTTAGCTTCAGCTTTGGAATTTGCCATTGGCGCTAGAGCCTGAGTGGAATATATGTGAAAATGTCTCAGAAGCTAGCCTGACACCCACAAGGAGGGGGAGAATTTAGACGCATGCTAAAATCTTACTAATGACTATCTGTTTAATGGCAGAACAACGAGGACACTTTATCCGATGACGGATAAAAACAAAGACGCTTTGTCCGATGACATATAAAAACTATAACAATTTGTCCCTTGACATTAAAAACAATGACAGTTTATCCGATGACAATGACAAGAAAAAACCATGACAATTGATCCCATGACAATGGAAATAACTAGAGTTGTTCCGATGGCAGATAAAAACGATAACACATTGTCCGTAAACATTAAAAACAATGACAGTTTATCCGATGACAATGACAAGAAAAAACTATGACAATTTATCCGATGACAATGGAAATAACTAGAGTTGTTCCGATGACAGATAAAAACGATGACAAATTGTCCGTTGACAATAAAAAACAATGACAGTTTATCCGATGACAATGACAAGAAAAAACCATGACAATTTATCCGATGACAATGGAAATAACCAGAGTTGTTCCGATGGCAGAAAAACGATGACACATTGTCTTATGACAGTCTTGGAAATGACAGAAAAATCTATTGCAAAAAAAAAAAAGATGACCAGTCTTTTTTATAGCAAACTGTCCCCTAACCTTCCACTTTTTTATCTGAGAAAAACGACTATGGCTCGATTACAATTTGATCAGAAAACCCTAAACTGCTGGCATTGATTGAGCATATACCTGTGTCATTGTTTTCTACAAAAAAAAAAAATGATTACTAAAATAAAAATTCGTAAAACAGGCTTTTCTAGTCTAGCCCCCTTGACTTAACCAAACAATTCATCAGAATACATGCATCATTTCCTGTTAAAATTTTTTTTGAACGTCCAGACAGCAACAGTTAGTGTACATTATACGAGTAGTTTTACACAGGCAAGGGCACTTGCTGGGCAAGGGCACACAGGCAAGGGCATCCGCTAGAATAGCAGTGGTGGTTGGGGGGCAGTGTAATGTATTTTAGTATGAATTTTCTTAGGAATAAGTTTATTCTTAAACACACTTGAAGAAAAATTCTCAACTAAAAAGAGCAACTAACTTTGCATGCAAAAATGAAATAAAATTCAGCAAATTTTAAACGACAAAGGTTACCGGCAAAGGGATCAATCCATTCAATCAATAATATATTCAATTATTATGCATTTAATCTTAATTTATTATGTCCAAAACCTAGATAAAAGCAAATGAGACTCAATCCGAAATTACAGAAAGATTTATTGCTTCTCGAGATAATAAAAGATGCAAACTTGTCTTTATGCAATTTCCTAACCCTAAGAGTAGTATACAAAAGGAGTAGAGATACTCAGAGTTCACCCTGCTTACATAGATACCAGGTTTTAATTTTATAATGGTTATTTAAATATTTTTCTATCATAACAGGATAATCTTCAGACATAAAAAAAAAACAGAATAGTGAATGAAAAAATTTAAACTTGGAATACAACTTTCAAAGTGACTCTTTCTTTTGATTGTCTAATTCAACTGAATAAAATGAACAGGTTAAAATAAAACTTTTTATTACAAGAGAATCTTATCGAATAGTTCGTGATAACGAACTGTAAGTAAAGAGTGACTTGGGCCAACATTCAACAAAACTAAAACGTGATTTTGATGACAATTGATACATCAACAGAATTTCCTTTTTATGCTGGTTCTAAATATGTAAATTCATTCAGTTTATTGCTACCCACCAAAAGCCCCAAATCTGAGAAAATTCGCCCAATTTTTCGAAAAAAGGAAGATACAACCCCAAAAAGTTAATCGATCTTAATGAAAATCCCTTTATTTAGATTCATCATATGAGACCGCAAAGGTTTCAAGCTCCTACCCTACCAAAGAGGTTTCAAGCTCCAATCTACAAAGTGTGGAATTTCGCATTCTTTTTTTCCCAGAAGAAGGATTGTCGATGCATGTTTATTTCTTCTTGTTTTTTTTTCCCAGGGGCGATCGTATCAAACCGAATGTCCTAGAAAATTGGGAGAGCTCATTCGAACGTAAAATAAAAGTTCCTTACTAAATAACTATAAAGATTGTGTCACGGGAAAGTATTGCTTTCTTCCATTTTAGGACACCAAACTACAACTTTGTCCCAAATAAGACCAATTTGCAATCAATTTAGAGAATCTAAGAATTGACCAAATTTTGAGAAGCTAATTGATTTAAAAGTATCAATCAACTGTATTTTAAGATTCCCAGTTGCAAAGAAAGTAATGCCACACGATGCCAGTACTGAACAGGAGCATATTTTGCTATAGGCCAGGGGAGCAACAATCCCAACCCAAGCCCTAGTTCGTCCCCTAGCTGAAATTTAGCGTCTTCAAAAACTTGTAAAAACTAAGATAAGCCTACTTAACTAAAGCACCCATAGAAGTATATGAGTTTTTTTTTAATATTCAATTGCTTTTATGGTATTATATGGCTCATTTTTCTCTGCCATTTTCACTTGACTTGGGAAAATTAGCTCCAACTTTGCCCCCTCCCCCCCACCCTCCGGATTTGACGAAATTACGCCTCTGGTACTGTATTAAACCAAGTTGATTCACTTTATTTCTAATGGAATTATGTTTAGTGATGTGTGATTGTGTATCAGCTATAATGAAGGGGAAGTCATTGTGTAGGCTGGGGTTGGGGCAAATACTTAAAAGAGCACATTTTGATGTCGAAACTGCTTGCTATCCCGGAGCCTTCAGATAAATGTAGAAAGAGATAGGGGGGGACTAGAAATGAATTAAAATATTTCCCTATGTAGCATAAAAGACAACATTCCCATGTCTAGCAGCACAGCAGTGGAAAAAGCGGAGCTGGCCATCATGATGCCAGCCAAGAAACTTCTTTGGGGGTGGGGGAAGAGGGGCAAATGCTAATAAGAAATTTGTTTTCAGCAATTTTAAATGATAATATTTCTCTTTTTCTATTTATATGGAATACTTCAATGTATTTAAACATATGTATGTAGTGTATGTATCAGTTGGAGAAGTCCTATTGTAGAGGTTATGATGACTTCAGCCACGTAGAAGATCAATAGTCTCAAATAATTTCTATCAATATGAACAATAACACCTTTCTTCGTCCAACCGAAAGCCTGCACTGGAAATATTAATAAGAATTTGTTGAACAAAAAGACTATTCACCGCAATTTTTTAAGTATATTCAAATTTTGTCAAAAATTTAAATTGCAATCCAACATTTTAATTCTTAAGCAGAAAAACTAATCATACTAATCATAAAAAGGTACTAATCATATTTACAATTATTGATATATATACTTACACAATAATTAAGCAGGGTTTTAAGGGGCCGGTTCCCCACATTATATCTTGGTTTGGCCTGGGCATGATTTTGAAAACAATCAGAAATTTAAAACCAGTTTTTTTTTCAACTGCAAG
Organism: Artemia sp. Qi Xiang Cuo; assembly: GCF_049724085.1. Taxonomy (NCBI): domain Eukaryota; kingdom Metazoa; phylum Arthropoda; class Branchiopoda; order Anostraca; family Artemiidae; genus Artemia; species Artemia sp. Qi Xiang Cuo. The sequence goes on along the minus strand of NC_142803.1, from coordinate 21,495,267 downwards.
AAAGGAACTAGTAGGGGAAAGATACGGAAAAAAATGGTCGAACCAGGAAAAAATTGGTACAGAAATTATTTTTGCACCACAGTGTTCAGAAAAGAGAGCTCTACAATATATCAAAAATCTAAATCTCCATCCCGTTGCGAAATTCCCTTTTTTCACACTTTTTTGCGCCTATTTTTTAGATATTTCCAGAATCCGAGAATGAGGAACCGTGAAAAGAAAAGTAGTTTATTGATTGTTTCCCTTTTAAGAAATGATTGTTTTTGGGCTCTTTTATTAGACAGAAACATCACGTTTAATCATTTAATTCTTTTTTATGTTTTGTTTTTGTATGAAGTAAAAAAAATCAAGCGACACACGATCACGGGGTATTTTTCAAAGAGGAGCACGAATTTTCGGTTCATTTTTCCCCATCTGAACAAATAGCCTACCGGCGTTCCGAATCCATTTCTTTTCCTACCGAGCTTTATTGGTGACGACATTTTCGACCAGCTGGAAAGTCCCTTCTGATATTCACTTTCTGTTACACCATGCCTTGATCTTACACTCTTTTCAAAGTTGCTTCAGTCTGCTGAGCCTTGTAGAGCCACCTATCAGCAAAAAAACTCCTCAGATGGAAAGTATTTTGATATGCACCTACAATCTGCAGTAGAGATGCTTCCGTTTCTAGCAGCATCTGGACATAACCTCTATGTCAAGTCGGTCTGGATATACCAGCAAGAGATGGCTAAGCTTCAAACTAGTCACCCACCAATCTTCGAAGCATTTGAACAGGGAGGTCACACCATTAGAAGATCAGAGCGACGCTGGGCTGGGCTCTCAGCTGATCTTGTCATCGAGCAGGAGTATATGAGAAGTCTGAAAACATCGGGCGGTCTTACAACTGGAGGTGGGATGACAGAACAGCAGAGAGCCATTTGGGTTCTGTCAAGACCAGCATGCCTGGAGATCAACCTCTTGATGCAAAATTTGACAAAAATTGGTTAATCGACAAGTGAGCAGCACCGCGACATGAGTTCCAGTAAAAAGGAGTGTGACTTCGACGATACCCAGAGGCTTCTCAGATACTTTGGAGAATCTTCTCCGTTCAGAGGTGACAATCCGCTTGGAAACATTGCCAACAGCATAACTTCTTCCCAAGTTGTTAATGTTGATGAGGCAAATGTGGCTGGAAAGTTGATTCTAAGTAAGATGACGGGAAAAACCTTGAAGGAGCAAGTCTTCAAGAAAAAAGACCAAGTGACCCTAATGAATGCCAAACAGGCGGGGTCCTCTGTGGTAGCGCACATAGATCCGGCACTCCTTTTCCAGTGGTTTATAATAGTAGCCCAACAAACTGACCTCCGAGAAGAATACTTCAAGTACGAACTTTGTACGATTCCTCCTTCTCTTTTCGAAAGCGAGGGCCTTATGAGAAAAGCAAATAAGCCAGAGCTTGCAAAAGTGATCTTTCAGGCTTGCGGGATTGAGACTCAGTCACCCTCAAGACCTGTTTCTGCGTGTAACATCGTCTTGGATGGTGGTTCTCTTCTACATCGAGTTCCATGGAAGGTAGGGTCAACCTTCAAGGTCATCTTTGCTTTATACGTCCATTACGTACAAGCAAGGTACCCTAGTGCGTGCGTTGTGTTTGACGGATATGAAGGTGGTCCAGCAATCAAAGATGCTACCCATTTACGTCGAGCAAGGATGGTTGGCCGCCAAGTCTTTTTCACCGAAGAAATGATCCTCTGCATGAAGAAAGAAGAGTTTCTTTCATGTAAGACAAACAAAGGAAGTTTCCTGAAGCTGCTCGGCAACCATTTGGAAGCCGTAGGTTTCCGAATTTTCCACTCGGAAGGAGACGCCGACGTTCTGATTGTAGAAAAAGCCGTAGAAACTGCTAGTCTTACAGACACAATCGTGGTTGCTGATGATACTGACATCTTGGTTCTTCTGATCAGTCGATGAGATTCGCGTTCCGGGCGTTTATATTTCTCACCAGAAGCGAAGTTTTGCGGTACTAGTTCAGCTTGGGATATTAGTGAGATGAAGCAGAAGCTATGAACAGATGTCAGCAATCTGATACCGTTCTGTCATGCCGTGCTGGGTTGTGACACAACCTCTCACCTTTACGGAATAGGAAAGGGCAAAGCCGTTCAGCTGCTTCTTTCCAACAAGAGTTTCAGGGACAGCGCTGCTATATTTGGCAACAAGCTCGCATCGCTTGACGATATTGTGGCAGCAGGAGAGCGAGCATTGTTGATACTGTACGGTTGCCCAGATGTTTCGAACCTGGACACTGCCAGAAAGCTAATCTTTCACAGAAAAGTGAGCACTGCCACCACTTTCGTGCATCCACAAGAACTGCCACCGACTCAGGCAGCAGCGAAGTACCACTCGCTATGTGTCTACTGCCAACTTCAACTCTGGCTCGGGAGCTCAGTAGACCCTTTACGCCTGGGCTGGAAACTGCAGGATAACGAAGTTCTTGTGCCAATAAAAATAGATCTCCCTGCCGCTCCGTCTCAGTTGCTGAAAATTATCAAATACTCTTGTCATATTGACGACTGTGATAGTGAAAAGTGTACCTGTAAGAAAAACGGACTTGAGTGTACTATAGCCTGCCGTACCTGTAAGGGAAGCTCGTGCAACAATTCGAAGTTTCAAGAAGAAGAACTTAGTCAAGAAGAATAACAGTTAACTGTGATGATGAAAAATCTAGTTCCTACATTTTGATGATGTGCAATTTCTATATATTTGAAAAATAAGATAAAAGCTTTTCTCTGAACACATTAAGTTAGAACCTACCTTGTCTCATGGTGTTTGGCGCTGAGGGGTTTCGTCATTCCTGTTTATTGTTGTTTAGTTTTTTGTTTTTTTTCTAAGCCTTTCGTTTACATAGCCAAATAGACTACAAGAACGACAAAATTATTCCGTAGTAGGCCTTGATAAACGCTGGTAAGAGTTTTTTTCCCCAAAGACACAGTTTTTTCCCCCATTTTTTTTTTGGCTGATAAATATTTTCTTTTGGTCAGGTAACGAAATGAGTATCAGAAATGAATTCAGAGCCAAAAGCTGATCTAAAAAGATATGTAAAACATTATAGTTTACGTTTTTAATTTTTTTTCCCGGTTTTTGAGAAAATAAAAAAAAAAACATTAAAAAAAACAATTTCGCATCGAGCTAGAGATTTAGATTTTTGATATGTTGTTAAGCATTTTTTTCCGGTTCGGATGGTGAAGAAACCATTTCTTTACCAATTTTTTCCTGGTCAAAACTTATTTTTCTCCTGCTAAACAGCTTTGAAACCGAACAGCTTTGAACAGAAATTATTCTTTATATGAAAGGGGCTGTCTCCTCTTTAAATCCTTGCTCTTTCCAATGCTCTTTCCTTGCTCTTTCAATAAATCCTTGCTCTTTCTTTTAAATCCTTGCTCTTTACCAAATGTTTACCAAAACGTTTGACTTCTTTGCCAAATTCTTTGAGAACATTTACTGATAGACAGGGGTAATTGAATGGGAAAAAGAAGATTTTCCAAAGCAACAAACAACTTTAGCCTAATGAGGGAGGTGTTGAGGAGGGACCCCCTTCTCAACACCAGCGAAATAATTTCAATTCATTTTAAGTTTGAAGTAAGTTTGCTCCTAAATTTTAGTTGAAAAATCTTATGTATTTGTTTAATTACATTTCATGAAACGGTCAAAACGACACGTTTGCAAACGTAGAAAAAACGGTCATTTTCAATGATCTCTGTCTGGTTTTTAATGGATACCAAAACTTAAGGACAAACATTTTTTAGAGTTGATCAAAGAAGTATGTCAAGTAAAGTAAAAGTATATAAAAAAGTAAAAATGTAGCACGTGCTACAGTGCTACACATTATAAAATTGTGCTAAAATAGCACTTTCGTGCTACAGGTGGCAACCCTAATTTGCGCATATTGTAATTTTTAACTCCTCCCCCTTACACCACCCTATTTTGGGCGTACTTAGTTTTTCTTAGAATTAAATGCTTCCGTCAAAATCCAGCGCCAAACTTATTTTTGTAAACTAAGGATCCTAAAATGCAATCCTTGGTGTAAAGAGTAAATTGCGAAAAAGAGAGAAAATATTAAAGAAGAAACCGTTAGCGAAAAGCAAAAATCGTAGAAATTAAGTTAATAGAATAAATTTCATACTTATAGCCTAATTCATAAATTATTTCGCAACCTTCCTTGACGAGTTTATTACACAACTTTTAATATAAAAACAAGGAAAAAATCCTTTGAGAATCTACGGATAATCCCATTCAATTACTTTATATTCAACTGAAAATCGTTCGCAATAAGATAAATTCGCCCAGATATTACCCATTGTCTAAAGATTTAAAATGTTCTGTTAGTGTTCGACAGTCAAGTGACCAGTAAATATATCGAATTTCAATAACAGGATAATAGTCAAGGAATCACAAGGAAAAAGGTAGGCATTCTTCACAGACACGAGGGAAGATGTAAATAATAATGATTTTCTTGATTATAATTTGAAGTGATTTAATAGCAATTATTTTCAATAATTACATTATTACATAAATGTCATGTTATATAAAACATATTTATATACGATTTAATAGCAGTATAATGTCATAATGTTGGGTGGTAAAAGACCAATAGTCTCATTTGTAGATTAATTTTTGAGACCAATAGTCTCATTTGTAGATTAATTTTTGAGACCAATAGTCTCATTTGTAGATTAATTTTTGAGACGAATAGGCTCATTTTTAAAGATTAATAGTCTCATTTTTTAAAATCAGAGACATGTAATGTTCATAATAAAGTTGCAAGCAAAAAACATATTTAAAACCTTGTTCCTCTCTCCAAAACGATTTTTATGATTAAGCCCTCCCCCTTTCTCACGGACTTCTTGGGGCACCCGTAGTGAACCGCTATATACAATGAAACAATTTTCGGTAAAATTCTAGATAAGGCGCCTTTTATTCATCTTGGAAACCAGGGGCGGATCTCCTGCATTTTTATTGGGGGGGGGGGGCAAGAGGAGTCCATATCTGGATAGTCAAGGGACATGGGATATTTAATATTTTTTCCTCCAAATTATTGCGGTGGGCAACTACCCCCGCCCTCCCCCTCCAAACGACGACACTGTTGGAAACTAGTTGAGTTAGGTGAATGAAAATTCCAGGAATGGACCAGAGTCTTAATGATTCCCTTGGAAAGAAGTGTAGAAGTACCTACATACACTCCTTCCCCTCCCCAAGGGCACTGAACTTTGATATACTTTGTTTTATAAATATGAAACCTTGAGACGTAGATTTAATGCTCAAATGCGGCAGAAGAAAAATGTTTTGAGCCTCATATCTTTGTTCAATCCTGATTTATAAGGTTTTAAGATAAGCATAAATGAAGACAAGTGTAGATAAGATAATTATAAATAAAGGCATGTATATATATATATATATATATATATATATATATATATATATATATATATATATATATATATATATATATATATATATATATATATATATATATATATATAATAAACAGATAATTAAAGAGAGATACATATAGAGATAAGTACAGATATAAATAAAGATAAGGATAAGTATAGATAAGTTTAAAGATAAGGTTTCAAAAATCTATATCTTAACTTTAGGGCGAAACCTTGATATGGCTTAAAATTCTACTGAAATTCTACTTAAAATTCTACTAAAATTCTACTTAAAATTCTACTGAAAATAATAGGAATTGCATTTAAAAGACCTAAAGCCGACGAAAAAGAGATTGAAAACACGAAATTAAGGTAAAATATTTTTTTATCAAAATACAAGTAATAGACCTGTCATGTATGCTATCATCCAAGCTCTAGAAACAAGAAATGGGTAGAGATAGTAGCTTGCCAACACATTCCCAGGACATATTCTAGGCCCCGGGTTCATTCCTGAAAGTTTAATTCACCTAATTACTTTCCAAGATAGCAAGAAGCCCCTAAACCGATACTGCGAAAAACACGAGCGCCGCTGATCCTCTCGGTTATTTTTTTCCCGGCTTGTAATCAGTTGACATAGTTATGTTGTTTATGTCGTGCTTATGTTTGTATTTCCTTGCGGGTTACAATATTTTTTGCCCCTATTATGGTATATAGTTTTTTTTTCTTGTTCTTCACTCCACTTCCATTTATGTATTATTGCGTGTTATAAATAAACTTACTTGCTTAAACATGAACTTTGCCCAAGCTCCTTTTCCCAAAAATACGGACCCTTTTAAAAAAAATTAGGAACCTTTGAATGTGCGTACATAACTTAAAATGAGATCCTCGGAAATATAGGACGAGACAAATGATACCCCCCCCCCCTATGAAATAAAGTCTTACTTGGCAGGTTTTCAAGATTACTCTAGACTCTGTTGTTCGATTGCATCCTATGTCTAAACTAGAGAAGCTCCAAAGTGAATATTTCGACGGAACATTTTTTCGTTTTGGAAAAGCTTGCAACTTTTAGGGAAAATGCAAAGATAGGCAAATGGAGACTAGGGAAAGAACCATGGGCGCCCATAAGCTGAATTCCATAAGCTGGTTTTGGTTCCCTTGTCTTCTTTTTCAGAGTTTTGGTTAATATCAACAAATGTCGCCCCTTACTTATGGTTTGCGCCATGACAAGATTGACAAGTTCACTAAAAAGAAATCAAAGAGCGAGACTTTTTACTAAGAACCCTGTATTTTTCGCTCAAAGAATGTCTTCTACGATTATCTCTTCTGTAATTAAATAAAAAAAAAAGTTTTTTTAACTGAAAGTAAGGAGCGACATTAAAACATTAAACTTAAAGAAAATAATAATTATATGAAAGGGGCTGTCCCCTCCTCAACGCCTTGCTCTTAACGCTAAATTTTTTTATTGTTTAAAAAAAATAGAGTTGTGAGAAAGTCAGATTTTAGCGTAAAGAGCGAGACGTTGAGGAGGGGATAGCCCCTTTCATATACGGAATAATTTCTGTTCTTTTTAATTTTTAACGTCCTTACTTTCAGTAAAAAAAAACTTGTTTTTTTAATTTAATTTTTGAACCTTTTTGAATTAATGCAGGTTTTGATTTTGACTCACCGAACATGAATAATTTAAAAAAAATTGCATATTAATTTTACTTTTATTTGGTTAAATGGCTTTCTCGAAACTTGTTTAATTTTATTTACGAACGTTTTTATTAGTAATAAATATAATAAATATTACGTAAATTACGAATTAACTTACGTAACGAACTTCTATATTCATAGATTTTTAATAAGTATATTAGGGGGTTCGCCTCCTAGTCAATACCTTGCTCTTTAACCTAAAGTTCGAATTTTGTTCCAATTCTTTAAAAATGACCCCTTAATCACAAAGGCCGTTAATTGGAATAAATAGCTCTTATGAAAGTACTAAAAAATCTTTGGCTTAAAGAGCGAGGTATTGACTAGGGGGTGAACCCAATCATATAAGTAATATTTTCTGTTCGTTTTAAGTTTTCATGTTGCTCCTTACTTTCACTTGAAAAACTTTTTTTTTTTATATTTATTTTCTGATCTTTTTCTTTAATAATGATGGGAAATCCGGCGCCCCCTTCATAGCAATGTCTCTTCCCCTGTGAAAACTTCCTTCATGGAAATATCCTCCCATATAGCCACCGACCCCCCCCCCCACCTACCAGAAAAAATCCCCCCTGAAAACGTCTGTATACTTCCCAATAACCAATACTATATGTTAACATTGGGTAAAGTTCATAACTTTCAGCCCTCCCCCGGGGACTTTGGGGCATTGAGTCATCCTAAAATACATAGTTATGAAATTTCGACCATGCTGAACAAAATGGCTATCTCAAAATTTTGATCGGGTGACTTTGGGAAAAAAATGAGCGTGGGAGGGGGCCTAGTTGCCTTCCATTTTTTTGGTCACTTAAAAAGGGCACTAAAAATGTTAATTTCCGTTCCAATGAGCCCTCCCACACTAGGACCACTGGGTCGATACGATCACTCCTGAAAAAAAAAAAAAAAAAAAAAACAAACACGCATCCGTGATCTTTCATCTGGCAAAAAATGCAAAATTCCACATTTTTGTAGATACGTGGTTGAAACCTCTACAGTAGGATTCTCTGATACGCTGAATATGATGGTGCGATTTTCATTAAGGTTCTATCATTTTTAGGGGGTCTTTTCCCCTTTTTTCTAAAATCCGCCAAATTTTCTCAGGCATGTAACTTTTGAAGGGTAAAACCAAACTTGATGAAACTTATATATTTGAAATCAGCATTAAAATCTGATCCTTATTTTGTATCTATTGGTATCAAAATTCCGTTTTTTAGTGTTTCGGTTACCATTGAGCCGAGTCGCTATTTTTTACATCTCTTCTTTCTAACCAAGATGTATTTCACCCTATGGTATTAATTCATTTTTAATCAGTACACAAAATACTGCCAAAGAAAGTATTGCCTGTGCTAGAAAATATATCTCTTAACGATATGCTTGATTCAGAAACATCATCGTGGTAAATTTTAAGGTACGATAATTCAAAAGGCATTAAGTGACACGCCTTGTAAAACCGAGATTATACCATCAGAGATTAAAATTACTAGATCGATAGCATGAATTGGTTTTCTAGTGCTTCATGCGGTTCCCAAGTAGTGTTGCCAGAGCGGTGCAATTTTGCCATTTTTGGTATAATTTAGAAGTCAAAATTATAATTTTGGTGCAACGCAGATTTTTCTTTGGTGCAACGCAGGTATCCTTTCTGACTCAAACATCTGTTCAAGTTTTAGGCTATCGAAAGTTTTCGTCCTTGTTATGGTAAATTTTTAAAATGCTGTCCAGATGGTAAAAGTAAGAAGCATGTTACAATTTATTTTGAAGCTTTGGCAACGCTGTTCACAAATGGCTTTAGGGTAAAAAAAATTCAAGAAATCATGACTTTTTTTCTGCTAAAAAAGTGACAAGCAAACTAATATGTATACATATTTCTATACAATCAATAACAATCATGATCAGGCAAAAAATAACTCAATAAAACTATAGTAATAAACTATGTCAGCCTAAATGAGCCTTTTTGGAATAATTATTATTTTCCACATTGTAGTTTTTAATTTTGTGGCGCAGTTGCTATTTCGTTGGTTTCTGCTTAGTTTTTCTTTTCCACTGAGGATGGCTATTATAGCCTATATACAGCCGAAGTATTTGCATTTTGTCCGCTGCTGCCTTCTTAGAACAAAAAAGTTCGTATTTTTGGTAATTTTTGGTAATGTGTGACAGAAACTGTGTTTTTCGTCCACGTAGTTACATATTGTGTTTCAAGCTTTTCCAAAATGGGCTGTCTCCTTTTCTCGCTTCAAAAACCAAAAACATGAATTTTTTTCATTCCTGGATCCATCTTAAATCTTTTCATACCTAAAAAACATGTTTCTCTGAGACCTTTCTTTGGTTGTTTCAAAATTGTGATGTTTTTAGGGCAGTACCACACTTTCGCCAGTGTTGTCACACTGAATCATAAATAAGCAAAACTAATAACTTAAAATTGACTATGCTATTCTTTCGTGAAAATTTGAACATTACAATCTATTGATTTCCAAAGACATCTACACCTTTCAAAGGAAAGCTACACCTTCTTAAGCTGTTTGGTGCTACATATTTTTAAGCTTATTTTTTGCTGATTTTTCAAACCACATTCCTTTTAAATTCTCCTCCCGCTATAATCAAAACTGCATAACTGCATATGGATTTCTTTAAAAAAAAAAGAAAAAAATATTTTCTACAAAAGAACTTTTTCAAAGAAAAGTAAAGGGCCTGAAACATCTCCCAAAAGCTTCATCTTGATGGACTTGGTCTTTTTGGACATCAAGGATCAAACATAACCCTCTTTTTTTCAATAACAAATACTAAATGTAAACAAATGGACCGATCGCAAGACTTTCCCCAAGGGCTGTGGGGGTGTCATCCATGAGGGGCGTAGTTATTAGAACTTTCAACTATGCTGAAAGAAATAGCTAAATCAAAATTACAATCACATGTTTTTGGGGAAAAGGAGCGTGTGAGGGGGGTTGGTTGACCTCCAATTACTTATTGACTCTTAAACTGGGCACTAGAACTTTGAATTTACACTTGAACGAGCCCCTTCCAAAGTTTATGCGCTGCCTATGAAAAAATGAGTTCTCTAATTTTTACTAATTTTTAATATGTAAATTAATTAAAAAAACTTTTTCCTCAAATAAGTTTTTCAAAGACAAGAACTCCATTAAACAAAAATGAGCAAAAATAAAATCAAATAATCTACCAAGCTCGAAACTACCACAAATCAACATCGATAAATAAATTAAACCCAAAACGAACAGAAATTACAATAAATAACCAAGTCAAACTCAGACCTAGCAGAAATTAACACAAGTTGGGCTCAAAACCCCTATGCCTTTCCAAGGCCAGAACATAATTTGAACTCTACTGAGAAAAATATAAATATTTTTACTTTTATAACTTTAATAAATCAAATAATGTTAACATTTTGATTACTAAATATCAGTTTATGTATATTAAACTGACAATGCACATTCATTTGTATTTTTTTCAGTAAAGTGCAAATTATGTTGCACTTTATGTCCAATCGAATGAGCCTGTTTTGAAGTTTCTACGACAACGCCTTCAATAAAAACCTTATATGCGCCCAGAACATAACTTAAAACCCTTGCCCTAAGGGTTGTGGGGGAGTGTCCTCCTCAAAAACACATTTTCTATCTGGAAATCAACTGCGCTGAACAAAATGTCTATCTCAAAATTTCGATTAGATATGTTTGGGGGAATGATTGGCGTGAGGGGGGGGGCTAGTTGCCCTCCAATTACTTTCGACTACTAAAAAGGGCATTAGAACTCTCTATTTCAACTCGAATGAGCTCTATCTGAAATGTCGACGATGACCCCTTCTATATAAAGTGCCCTGCTTTAAAGAAAAAAAAAAATAAACTGTACATTGTCAACATTGATCTTATATGCCCTCAGGGCATAACTTAAAACCCTTTCCCTGAGGGTTGTGGGGGAGTGTCCTCCTCAAAAAGATATTTTTATCTGGAAATCAACTACGCTGAAAAAAATAGCTATCTAACAATTTTTATTTGTTGGGTTTGCGGGAAGGATGGGTGTGGGGAGGCTAGTTGCCCTCCAATCACTTTCGACTATTAAAAAGGGCACTAGCCACTCCAATTTCCAATCGAATGAGCCCTTTTCGAAGTTTCTACGACAACTTCTTCGATACGAAGTGCCCGGGTATGGAAAAAACAAACCACAAAAAAAAACAACACATTGTACCAACATCGTTCTTTACTTAGGCAGCGCTATTGCGCTGCCTATGATATGATTGTGAAAATTTCCAATTAACAAATTCAAACAACCAAATTTCATTTTCAGTGTCTTAAGCACTTTGAGGCCTGTGTTTCCGGTGGAAGCACGCGATTTGGTGACAAGCCTACATCTATAATTTGTGCTTTAAAGACAAGATCAGAGTATTGGTAACTTATAAGAGTGGAAACTGGCACTGGTGTCGAAAAAACCATCCACGCCATCTAGCATTTAGAGACACTTGGTATTTTTTTCAGTGTCATAATAAGGATTATAATCAAATTTGTGTAGTTGGTAAATTTATCATAGTAATAAGTTTCTGATCTCAGTTCCTGGCAGAAAAACAATTACAAAGCTTGAAAAGATGCCAGATGTCGCCAAAAGCTAGATGGCATTGCTTTTTTGCCGACACCAGGACCAGTTTCCCCTCTCAAAAGTCACCCATACTCTTTGGACAAGATACTTACAACATCGAGACCTAAGAACAAGACTTTACCCTAGAAAAACCTTACTCACTAAAATAGTCTCTGTTGTTGTTTTTCGGAGACAGCCCCTCCCACTTGAAACACCAAAGAGGAGATTTCCAAAAATATCCCTTGATATACTGGTGATAGTCCATTTTTACCTTTGTTTCCTTTATCTACGACCCCACTAACCCCATCAAAAACATCTTTTTCTATGTTTTGTCACATAGTGTCCATTTGCTGTTCTGCTTCTATATCGCCTCACTCTTTGCGCAACAGTTTGACTTTTAAAAAAATGGGACAAACAGTCAAAACTTTAGCGTAAAGAGCAAGGTATTGCAGAGGGGGTAACCCTCCATATATGAAATAATATCTTCATGTTTTTCAAATAATGCTGGTGCATCTCGCTCACCCTCTATGAAATATACCCCTCCCCCTCACGGAAAACTCCTCCGTGAAAATTTCATCCAACGTAAAACGCACCCCCCCCCGTCAAAGTCCCTCCAGACAGTTCCATCCTCACTGAGAATCCCCCCTCTCTGTAAAATTGTTTGTGGACAATTCAGCCTAAAAAATTTTCCTAAGCATTCTTTCATTTGAATAAGACATTAATATCTAATCGGTTTTGATCTATCAAGAAATGCCCCCGTCCGTGGAAATTATTTCCCGGACATCAAAACACGAGGAAAAAAGCCCTTGGATAATTCCCCGGAACATCTACGCATGAAAAATTTGACAAAGATAATGTAAGACAATTAAAAAGAATTTCGCATAGTAATTGTGTCAAATCCCCAAGTGTAACATTCCCCTGAAATGTCCTCCCCCCCCCAGAAATTTCCCCACGGAAGATTCTCCCTATAAAAAACCAACCCAAGCACCCCCCCCCCCCGAAAAATGTCCGTATACTTCACAATAACAATACTATACGTAAACAATGGGCGAATTTCATAACTTATAGACCTCTCTTCACGGACTGTGGGAGAGGGGGGTCATTTTACACCTAAAGACATAATTATTTGATCCTTAAACTACACTGAACAAAATGGCTATCTCAAAATTTTGAACAGATAATTTTTTGAAAAATTTGGGCGGGGGAGGGGGGGGGGCAGTTGCCCACCAATCTTTTTTTTTTAATTAAAAAAGGCACTAGAACTTTTAATTTTCGTTCAAATGCATACTCTCCCGATCTTCCAGGACCATTATTTCGATAAAATCACCCCTGAAAAAAAAACACGGATCCGTGATCTGTTTCCTGGCAAAAATAGCAAAATTCCACATTTTTGCAGATAGGAGCTTGAAACTTCTACAGTAGGGTTCTCTAATACGCTGAATCTGATGGTGTGATTTTCATTAAGATTCCTTTTTTCATTGATTCCTGCCTGGTTCTTATTCAGTGTCTGTTCTCTTTTTGTCAGGTAAACTCCGGAAGGTTAGATTTTCCTTTCTTTTTTTTTCTTTTTTGTTTAGCACTGAGGACGACATGGCGGAGACCCTTGTAGGAATATTTGCTTGTTCTCCGTCTTCATGTTTTGCCACTGGCTGACAAAATCCTCGTTTTCTCACCCTTTTTTATTTTATTTTTCATTTATTATTTCCTTTCCTCTCTTAGTTTCATATATCATGTATAGCCAGTGTGGTCTTATAGTGTATTAACTTTTACTTAGGCAATTAACTTTGAATGGATAACATTAAACTTGTTAGATAGTAAATATTTATAATTAGAATAATAAGCTGATTCTTTTGATGTATCTATTGATATTAAAATTCCGTTTTTTTATAGTTTCGTCTACTATTAAGCAGAGTCGCTCCGTGCTTACAATTTGTTGCCACGAACTGTTTTTTTAATAAGCGCGTTTTTTTTATTTCGAATGGTATATAAATCATTAATGCACCTCGATTGAGATCTACCCCTTTTTTGACGTATCTTTATTGTACTATTTAGCTGCTTCCAATTTATCCATTCACCGATCCAAAATTATGATATTACTTACATTTTCGCTTAGAAGATGATCTAAATGTTGAAAAATAGGAAATGTTCTAATTTTATATTTGAAATGCGATATTTGAGTTGGCATCATAGAACTACACTTGAAACAGCTCATAATTCTCTGGCACCTAAGGTATTTATTTACCTGTGATTGCTTTTCGGTTAGGTTTTCTTGTCTACTGTTTAGACAGCTATTAGTGCTTTTATATCCATTTTCTGTTCTTTCCTTTTCATTAGCTTAAGCTCACCGTAAAAGAGAGAGAGGCGAAGAGAGAGAGAGAGAGAGAGAGAGAGAGAGAGAGAGAGAGAGAGAGAGAGAGAGAGAGAGAGAGAGAGAGAGAGAGAGAGAGAGAGAGAGAGAGAGAGAGACAGACAGACATATAGACAGATAGACAGAAGCAGAAAAGATGGATGCAAGATGGAGTATGGAATAAGGGCACTGTTTTCACCACACATCACTTTGAGAGAGAGAAGGAGGGAAAAGGAGAGAGAGAGAAACAGAAAGAAAAAAGATGGATACAAGATTGAGCATGGAATAAGGGCCCTGTTTTCATCCCATATCACTGAGAGAGTACACCTGAGCACAAAGGGGAATTGAAATAAGTTTCCAACAACAGTTATAGAACTATACTAAAAACTAATAATTCAGACATTTGCGCCTAAAACACCTTTTTTGCATGTCGCCTCCCATCATTCCGTGACGCCCTAGCCATATTTCTGGCAATGTACAATTACGTTTAACGGGAATAAGAACATAAATACTGTCTACTTCTTTTTAGTTACACATCCCATTTTCAAATGCTAAAAAAATCAATATATATTCCGTTTAATTTCTTAGAGTCCATGGAACCAAGAAAGCCCTAATTTAGCATTCAAAGAAAGCCCCACAAATAAGACTTCCAAGTTCCTTGCAATATATCCACATTAAGAATACGGAACAAGATAGGAAAAAAAATAGTTAGGAACCAGGAAACTGTTCTAAAATCCGAAAAGAGGAAAGAACCATCTAATCAAGAAAGTCTACAGTAATTAAACAACTTTGGACAGACCAACGTTAACTGCTTTACCATAAGACAGTTTTATTTCTCAAAGTACAAAGGACATTAAAAATGAAATCTAATTCTTTAAATTGGCTAAGTGGAAACTTAAACAAACATACACGTCTTAAAAAAAATTAAAAAACCTGGGAACTCAATTTTTAATGGAAAAACTTTCATATGCAGTTATGTAGCTCTAACACTTAGCGGGGGCCAAGTTTGAAAATAAGGAACGTGTATAAAATATCAACAGAAAATTAGCGACAAAATATATCGTCATGAAGTTCTAAGAAGTGTAACTTTACTGATTGTTGTAGCAAAAGGCAAACACTGCCATTAATTGGCAGTAAACTGATTAAAAAAAAAATTGAATGAGTAAAATTATGTAAGAATATAACTCTCTTGTTACCAAATAGGAATTGAAAATAAATGTATATATTATTGAACAGCTATATGCATAAATATGGCTATGCATATAATAACAGTTATGCATTAACATGGTCACTTCAAAATTATTCAAGATTAAACACTTTAAATTATTAATGAATTGACTTACCTACAAGAACGATTTTTTGAAAAAAACAACAAAACAATTATTCTCTTTTATTAAATTTATCCCTTTAATGTTCCAAATTTATTCATATATCAATAGAATTTAAATTTTCTCCTAATTCCAAAATATCACTTTCATTGCTTAATTTTTGGCTCTAATATCTCACACTGCACGCATTTTCAGTATGTCATAGCCTCATAATGTGTATTAACCTGGTTTGGCTTCACCTCTTCATATTAAAACAAGAAATAAGATCCATATGATATGTAAAAAGGAAATAACATGAACCGACAAATATTCTTGTCTATGTTTGTATTTTTACTTAGAAAACACATCATCAAAGTTACTGAATTACTTACGAGTAGAGTCCTAGGTTATACTTTGCTTGCGCCCCTAGGAATTCCCATGCTATTTGCGTACGTCTCTACACCTTTTCAAAGAGAGTCAGAACTGCCTCATACAGTTTGACATAGACAAGCAAGAGTGACAATTTCCAGACAACATTGGCATGCGTCTTATCGGGATTAAGAAAACAATGGATGGAAATGTGTGATTTAATACACCTTGACAAAAGAATTTTTTTGGCAATTGGTATTTTTTTTCTGATAAAGAAAAAGGGTTTAGTATTTGTGAATACTTCAATATGTACTGTATAATACACAAGTGATGTTCGGACAGTGTTATCAATTTAAAATAGTTTAACGTTATACTATACGAAGAAGTTGATACTAAGAGGGGTGTTAATGACAAGAAAAGAATTGTAATAACGAATAGCTTAACTTCTTCGAAGTGTCCCATATAATACATAAGTGGTGGGGTGATGGCAGAAGGATCTCTTAGAGTACTTATAGTGCTGTACGATGGGCCGAGCTGCTAGACAAGGTATAATGTGGTCCAACATGTTTTGAGAGTAAAAAGTTTGTTATTAAAAAATTGGATGCTACAATCAGAATTGTTTGACTGACATTTAAAAAGGGGTAATGGGATTTGCGAATTGGAGTGTAGGATTTGCGAATTTGATCCTATTAAGGATTGACTTGAAATAAAAATTTTTAACAAGAAATGGCTGAAAAGTGTTTTGGAGAATATGGGATGTTTGTGTACTGTATAATAAGCAAGTGATGTCCGGACAGTGTTGTCAATTCAAAATAGTTTAACGTTATACTATACAAAGAAGTTAATACTAAGAGGGGTGTAGATGCCAAGAAAATAATTGTAATAACGAATAGCTTTACTTCTTCGAAGTGTTCTGTATAATATATAAGTGGTGGGGTGATGGCAGAAGGATCTCTTAGAGTTCATAAAGTGCTGTACGATGGGCCGAGCTGCTAGACAAGGTATAATGTGGTCAAACATGTTTTGAGATGGGTTGATTGTGTTCTGTATAATACACAAGTGATGTTTGGACAGTGTTGTCAATTTAAAATAGTTGGATAATTTCCATTCGTCTTAGTTTTTAACGATGCTCCGTATTTCTAGTTGAAAATGCTTATTTTTTAATTTAATTGGGATGAAAAGTCACAGTCTAACATAAAGAACAAGGTATTTCGGAGGGGGTAGCTCACTTCATATACGGGATAATTTCCATTCGTCTTAGTTTTTAACGATGCTCCTTATTTCTAGTTGAAAATGCTTATTTTTTAATTTAATTGGGATGAAAAGTCAAAGTCTAACATAAAGAACAAGGTATTTCGGAGGGGGTAGCTCACTTCATATACGGGATAATTTCCATTCGTCTTAGTTTTTAACGATGCTCCTTATTTCTAGTTGAAAATGCTTATTTTTTAATTTAATTGGGATGAAAAGTCAAAGTCTAACATAAAGAACAAGGTATTTCGGAGGGGGTAGCTCACTTCATATACGGGATAATTTGCATTCGTCTTAGTTTTTAAGGATGCTCCTTATTTCTGGTTGAAAATGCTTATTTTTAAATTTAATTGGGATGAAAAGTCATAGTCTAACATAAAGAACAAGTTATTTAGTATGGGGTAGCTAACTTCATATACGGGATAATTTGCATTCGTCTTAGTTTTTAACGATGCTCCTTATTTCTGGTTCAAAATGCTTATTTTTTAATTTAATTGGGATGAGAAGTCAAAATCTAACATAAAGAACAAGGTATTTCGTAGGGGGTAGCTCACTTCATATACGGAATAATTTGCATTCGTCTTAGTTTTTAACGATGCTCCTTATTTCTAGTTGAAAATGCTAATTTTTTAATTTAATTGGGATGAAAAGTCGAAGTCTAACATAAAGAACAAGGTATTTCCGAGGGGGTAGCTCACTTCATATACGATATAATTTGTATTCGTCTTAGTTTTTAACGATGCTCCTCATTTCTAGTTGAAAATGCTTATTTTTTAATTTAATTGGGATGAAAAGTCAAAGTCTAACATAAAGAACAATGTATTTCGGAGGGGGTAGCTCACTTCATATACGGGATAATTTTCATTCGTCTTAGTTATTAACAATGCTACTTATGTGTAGTTGAAAATGCTTATTGATTATTTTAAGTGTGATGAATAGTAAAAGTCTTACATAAAAAACAGGGTATTACTGAGGGGGTAGCTAACTTCATGTGGGGAATAGTGTCCATTCTCCTTAGTTCTTAACGATGCTAGACCTATCTGTTGGAACATGATTATTTATTTATTTAGTTGAGATTTAAAGTCAAAGCATAACATAAGTAAAAAGTTATTTCGGAGGGGGTAGCTCATTAACTATAAGGGATAGATTCTATTAGTATTAGTTTTTAAAGATGATCTTTATTTCTAGTTGAAAATGCTTATTTTTTAATTTAATTGGGATGAAGTTTTGGTCTGTATGTGTCTCTTTGGGCTATGTGTGTCTCTTTTTGGACTGTGTATGTCTCTTTCGGCTGTTTGTGTCTCTTTCGGCTGTTTGTGTCTCTTTCGGATGCGGGTATCTCTTTGGTCTGTGGGTCGACTGATAGAAGGATGTATTAGAGAAGTTATAGTGCAGGGCGAGTTGCCTGCAAAAAATCTAAGCTAATAAGAGTTTTTGACCGTAAACTCTAGTTTTTTGCTAGTTTGTAGTTTACACACTAATACCAATATCAGTGACGATTCTATATGAGCTTTCTCAAAGTGGATCAAATTGCTCTCTATACAGTTCATTATAAAAAAACAGTTTGGGACAAGAAAAAAAACCTAAAATAATGTAGTGAAATCATTTTCAACCCTCCGAGCAGGGGGGGGGGTGTTGGGATTGAATCATAGAGAAACAACGAATTTCCTTCTTTTTAAAAATGTGAATCAAATACGTTTCATTCTTTTAACTGGATTGAAATTGAATACAAACGAGCCAATCAGGTGTTACAATCCTTTTGTTTGCTCAAAATTGGACAAAGCAACGACGATTCGGCTAGTTTATTTTGCATGATATTTCTAAAGCCAATTAAGATGAAGAAATGTCTTCAAAGTCAAGGCTATAAGAAAAAAAGTTCTGGATATTTTTGTCAGTTTGTAGTTTACGCACTAATATCGATATCAGTAACGATTCTATTTGAACTTTCTCCAAATTGATCAAATTTGTCTCTAAACGGTTCATGATAAAAAAAATAGTTTGGGAAAAGAAAAAAAAAAACCTAAAATAAAGTCATGAAATCATTTTCAACACTCAGAGCAGGGGAGCGCTGGGATTGAATCATAGAGAAACAACGAATTTTTTTTTTAAATGTGACTCAAAGACGTTTCGTTCTTTTCACTGGTTTGTTTGAAATTGCATACAAACGTGCCAATCAGGTGTTACAATACTTTTGTTTGCTCAAAATTCGACATAGCAACGACAGTTAAGCTAGTTTATTTTGCATGATATTTCTAAAGCCAATTAAGATGAAGAAATGTCTTCAAAGTCAATGCTATAAGAAAAAAAAGTTCCAAATATTTTTGTCAGTTTGTAGTTTACGCACTAATATCAATATCAGTAACGATTCTATTTGAACTTTCTCCAAGTTGATCAAATTGGTCTCTAAACGGTTCAAGATAAAAAAATAGTTTGGGACAAGAAAAAATAAACCTAAAATAATGTCGTGAAATCATTTTCAACACTCAGAGCAGGGGAGCGCTGGGATTGAATCATAGAGAAACAACAAATTTTTTTTTTTTTAAATGTGACTCAAAGACGTTTCGTTCTTTTCACTGGCTTGAAATTGCATACAAACGTGCCAATCAGGTGTTACAATCCTTTTGTTAACTCAAAATTCGACAAATCAACGACGGTTAGGCTAGTTTATTTTGCATGATATTTCTAAAGCCAATTAAGATGAAGTAATGTCTTCAAAGTCAATGCTATAAGAAAAAAAAAGTTCTAGATATTTTTGTCAGTTTGTAGTTTTAGCACTAATATCAATATCAGTAATGATTCTATTTGAACTTTCTCCAAGTTGATCAAAATGGTCTCTAAACGGTACATGATAAAAAAAATAGTTTGGGACAAGAAAAAAAAACCCTAACATAATGTCGTGAAATCGATTTCAACGATCAGAGCAGGGGGCGCTTGGATTGAATCATAGAGAAACAACGAATTTATTTTAAAAAAAAATGTGACTCAAAGACGTTTCGTTCTTTTCACTGGGTTGAAATTGCATACAAAAGAGCCAATCAGGTATTACAATCCTTTTGTTTGCTCAAAATTCGACAAAGCAATGATGGTTAGGCTAAAGTTCTGGATATTTTTGTCAGTTTGTAGTTTACGCACTAATATCAATATCAGTAACGATTCTATTTTTTTTGGTGTAGTTGTTTTTTATTTTTGTTTGTTCGACTTGATAGAAATTCTGAAAACAGTTGGTAGTTGAATTCACCTCATGGAGACACAATATAGAAATTTAATTCAGGAAATTATAAAAATAAAAAAAATGAACAAATTCTTTATTAACATTCGTTATCGATTGAAGTCGTTTTCTAGACAGACAATACAGCAATTTTACAAAATATAAGCATAAGAGTGATTAAATGCTAAATTAACATACATTTCTCGGTTAAAGCCGAAAAAGTTGACAAAATCTAAGTATCAGACAGAATAAATTCATTTTCAAAGTTTTTTTCGGATACATCAGACAACAGTCATAAAATCCAAGTTCTATTCATTTTGGCTTCATGTGTTGTTACGTTGAATTTAGATTAGACTGGTTTTTATTTCTATGGTAGAGACTAGCATATATTTTTAGAGTAGAAAAAAAAATTCTGGTTAGTCTGAAGTTGATTGTGAGTGTTGTATATATAGTGTGTGTGTGTGTGTGTGTGTGTGTGTGTGTATTTTCAACAAAATGACCATCTCAACATATTTATCACATGGGTTTGGGGGGAGGGGCTACTTGCCCTCCAATCTGTTTTCACTCGTAAAAAGTGAACTAGAGCTTTTAATTTCCAATCAAATGGTAGACATTTTTTTTTCAATGTGTCCAAGGCAGAGCAATTTCTTCATAAATTACACTATTTAATGACCCCCGGCGGCGCGCCAAAGGGGGTCATTAAATAGTGAAATTTATCAACAAATTGCTCGGCCTTGGACACATTGAAAAAAAAAATGTCTACCATTTGAATGATAGTTAGGCTAAAGTTCTGGATATTTTTGTTAGTTTGTGGTTTACGCAATAATATCAATATCAGTAACGATTCTATTTTTTTTTGGTGTAGTTGTTTTTTATTTTTGTTTGTTCGACTTGATAGAAATTATTAAACCATTTGGTAGTTGAATTCACCTCATGGAGACACAATACAGAAATTTAATTCAGGAAATTAAAAAAAAAAATTGAACAAATTCTTTATTAACATTCATTATCAATTGAAGTCGTTTCCTAGACAGACAATACAGCAATTTCACAAAATCTAAGTATAAGAGTGATTAAATTCTATATCAACATCCATTTCTCGGATACATCGGAAAAAGTTGACAAGATCTAAGTATCAGAAAGAATAAATTCATTTTCAAATTTTTTTTCGGATACATCAGATAACAGTCATAAAATCCAAGTTCTATTCATTTTGGCTTCATGTGTTGTTACGTTGAATTTAGATTAGACCGGTTTTTATTTATATGGTAGAGACTAGCATATATTTTTAGAGTAGAAAAAAAATTTATGGTTAGTCTGAAGTTGATTGTGAGAGTGTTGTATGTGTGTGTGTGTGTATTTTCAACAAAATGACCATCTCAACATATTTATCACATGGGTTTGGGGGGAGGGGCTACTTGCCCTCCAATCTGTTTTCACTCGTAAAAAGTGAACTAGAGCTTTTAATTTCCAATCAAATGGTAGACATTTTTTTTTCAATGTGTCCAAGGCAGAGCAATTTCTTCATAAATTCCACTATTTAATGACCCCCTTCGGCGCGCCAAAGGGGGTCATTAAATAGTGAAATTTATGAAGAAATTGCTCTGCCTTGGACACATTGAAAAAAATGTCTACCATTTGATTGATGGTTAGGCTAAAGTTCTGGATATTTTTGTCAGTTTGTAGTTTACGCACTAATATCAATATCAGTAACGATTCTATTTTTTTTTTGGTGTAGTTGTTTATTATTTTGGTTTTTTCGACTTGATAGAAATTCTGAAAACAGTTGGTAGTTGAATTCACCTCGTGGAGACACAATATAGAAATTTAATTCAGGAAATTATATATAAAAAAAAATTGAACAAATTCTGTATTAACATTCGTTATCGATTGAAGTCGTTTCCTAGACAGACAATACAGCAATTTTACAAAATCTAAGCATAAGAGTGATTAAATGCTATATCAACATCCATTTCTCAGATATGTTGACAAAATCTAAGTATCAGAAAGAATAAATTCATTTTCAAAGTTTTTTTCGGATACAACAGATAACAGTCATAAAATCCAAGTTCTATTCCTTTTGGCTTCTTGTGTTGTTACGTTGAATTTAGATTAGACCGGTTTTTATTTCTAGGGTAGAGACTATCATATATTTTTAGAGTAGAAAAAAAATTCTGGTTAGTCTGAAGTTGATTGTGAGAGTTTTGTATGTGTGTGTGTGTGTGTCATCAAAAAAAAAAAAATAGAATCGTTACTGATATTGATATTAGTGCGTAAACTACAAACTGACAAAAATATCCAGAACTTTAGCCTAACCATCAATCAAATGGTAGATATTTTTTTTTTCAATGTGTCCAAGGCAGAGCAATTTCTTCATAAAATCCACTATTTAATGACCCCCTTCGGCGCGCCAACAGGGGTCATTAAATAGTGAAATTTATGAAGAAATCGCTCGGCCATGGACACATTGAAAAAAAAAATGTCTACCATTTGATTGATGGTTAGGCTAAAGTTCTGGATATTTTTGTCAGTTTGTAGTTTACGCACTAATATCAATATAAGTAACGATTCTTTTTTTTTTTTTTGGTGTAGTTGTTTTTTATTTTTTTTTGTTCGACTTGATAGAAATTCTGAAAAAAGTTGGTATTTGAATTCACCTCTTGGAGACACAATACATAAATTTAATTCAGGAAATTAAAAAAAAAAAAAATTGAACAAATTCTTTATTAAAATTCGTTATCAATTGAAGTCGTTTCCTAGACAGACAATACAGCAATTTCACAAAATCTAAGCATAAGAGTGATTAAATGCTATATCAATATCCATTTCTCGGATACATCGGAAAAAGTTGACAAGATCTAAGTATCAGAAAGAATAAATTCATTTTCAAATTTTTTTTCGGATACATCAGATAACAGTCATAAAATCCAAGTTCTATTCATTTTGGCTTCATGTGTTGTTACGTTGAATTTAGATTAGACCGGTTTTTATTTATATGGTAGAGACTAGCATATATTTTTAGAGTAGAAAAAAAATTTATGGTTAGTCTGAAGTTGATTGTGAGAGTGTTGTATGTGTGTGTGTGTGTATTTTCAACAAAATGACCATCTCAACATATTTATCACATGGGTTTGGGGGGAGGGGCTACTTGCCCTCCAATCTGTTTTCACTCGTAAAAAGTAAACTAGAGCTATTAATTTCCAATCAAATGATAGACATTTTTTTTTAATGTGTCCAAGGCAGAGCAATTTCTTAATAAATTCCACTATTTAATGACCCCCTGTGGCGCGCCGCAGGGGGTCATTAAATAGTGGAATTTATGAAGAAATTGCTCTGCCTTGGACACATTGAAAAAAAAATGTCTACCATTTGATTGATGGTTAGGCTAAAGTTCTGGATATTTTTGTCAGTTTGTAGTTTACGCACTAATATCAATATCAGTAACGATTCTATTTTTTTTTTGGTGTAGTTGTGTTTTATTTTTGTTTTTTCGACTTGATAGAAATTCTGAAACCAGTTGGTAGTTGAATTCACCTCGTGGAGACACAATACAGAAATTTAATTCAGGAAATTATATATAAAAAAAATTGAACAAATTCTTTATTAACATTCATTATCGATTGAAGTCGCTTCCTAGACAGACAATACAGCAATTTCACAAAATCTAAGTATAAGAGTGATTAAATTCTATATCAACATCCATTTCTCAGATATGTTGACAAAATCTAAGTATCAGAAAGAATAAATTCATTTTCAAAGTTTTTTTCGGATACAACAGATAACAGTCATAAAATCCAAGTTCTATTCCTTTTGGCTTCTTGTGTTGTTACGTTGAATTTAGATTAGACCGGTTTTTATTTCTATGGTAGAGACTATCATATATTTTTAGAGTATAAAAAAAATTCTGTTTTGTCTGAAGTTGATTGTGAGAGTTTTGTATGTGTGTGTGTGTGTGTCATCAAAAAAAAAAAATAGAATCGTTACTGATATTGATATTAGTGCGTAAACTACAAACTGACAAAAATATCCAGAACTTTAGCCTAACCATCAATCAAATGGTAGATATTTTTTTTTTCAATGTGTCCAAGGCAGAGCAATTTCTTCATAAATTTCACTATTTGATGTCCCCCTTTGGCGCGCCAAAAGGGGTCATTAAATAGTGAAATTTATGAAGAAATCGCTCTGCCTTGGACACATTGAAAAAAATGTCTACCATTTGATTGATGGTTAGGCTAAAGTTCTGGATATTTTTGTCAGTTTGTAGTTTACGCAATAATATCAATATCAGTAACGATTCTATTTTTTTTTGGTGTAGTTGTTTTTTATTTTTGTTTGTTCGACTTGATAGAAATTCTGAAAACAGTTGGTAGTTGAATTCACCTCATGGAGACACAATACAGAAATTTAATTCAGGAAATTAATAAAAAAAAATTGAACAAATTCTTTATTAACATTCATTATCAATTGAAGTCGTTTCCTAGACAGACAATACAGCAATTTCACAAAATCTAAGTATAAGAGTGATTAAATTCTATATCAACATCCATTTCTCGGATAAATCGGAAAAAGTTGAGAAGATCTAAGTATCAGAAAGAATAAATTCATTTTCAAATTTTTTTTCGGATACATCAGATAACAGTCATAAAATCCAAGTTCTATTCATTTTGGCTTCATGTGTTGTTACGTTGAATTTAGATTAGACCGGTTTTTATTTATATGGTAGAGACTAGCATATATTTTTAGAGTAGAAAAAAAAATTCTGGTTAGTCTGAAGTTGATTGTGAGTGTTGTATGTGTGTGTGTGTGTGTGTGTTTGTGTATTTTCAACAAAATGACCATCTCAACATTTTTATCCCATGGGTTTGGGAGGAGGGGCTACTTGCCCACCAATTTGTTTTCACTCGTAAAAAGTGAACTAGAGCTTTTAATTTCCAATCAAATGGTAGACATTTTTTTCAATGTGGCCAAGGCAGAGCAATTTCTTCATAAAATCCACTATTTAATGACCCCCGTCGGCGCGCCACAAGGGGTCATTAAATAGTGAAATTTATGAAGAAATCGCTCTGCCTTGGACACATTGAAAAAAAAATGTCTACCATTTGATTGATGGTTAGGCTAAAGTTCTGGATATTTTTGTCAGTTTGTAGTTTACGCAATAATATCAATATCAGTAACGATTCTATTTTTTTTGGTGTAGTTGTGTTTTATTTTTGTTTTTTCGACTTGATAGAAATTCTGAAACCAGTTGGTAGTTGAATTCATCTCTTGGAGACACAATACAGAAATTTAATTCAGGAAATTATATATAAAAAAAATTGAACAAATTCTTTATTAACATTCATTATCGATTGAAGTCGCTTCCTAGACAGACAATACAGCAATTTCACAAAATCTAAGTATAAGAGTGATTAAATTCTATATCAACATCCATTTCTCAGATACATCGGAAAAGTTGACAAAATCTAAGTATCAGAAAGAATAAATTCATTTTCAAAGTTTTTTTCGGATACAACAGATAACAGTCATAAAATCCAAGTTCTATTCATTTTGGCTTCTTGTGTTGTTACGTTGAATTTAGATTAGACCGGTTTTTATTTCTATGGTAGAGACTAGCATATATTTTTAGAGTAGAAAAAAAATTCTGGTTAGTCTGAAGTTGATTGTGAGAGTTTTGTTTGTGTGTGTGTGTGTGTGTCATCAAAAAAATAAACATCTCAACAGAATCGTTACATGAGTATTGATATTAGTGCGCTAAACCTACAAACTGTTTCACTCAAAAAGTGATCCAGAACTTTAGCCTAACTATCAATCAAATGGTAGACATTTTTTTTTTCAATGTGTCCAAGGCAGAGCAATTTCTTCATAAATTTCACTATTTAATGACCCCCTTCGGCGCGCCAAAGGGGGTCATTAAATAGTGGAATTTATGAAGAAATTGCTCTGCCTTGGACACATTGAAAAAAAAATGTCTATCATTTGATTGGAAATTAAAAGCTCTGGATCACTTTTGTACAGTTTGTAGATTACAGCACTAATGATCAAGTATCAGTAACGCTTCTATACTTCATGGTGATAAGTATGTTTATTATTTTGGTTATTTTCGACTTGATAGAAATTCTGACACACAGTTTGTAGTTGACATTCACACTCATGCACACACACACACAGACATTTACATTCAGCACATCATACACACACACACACATTGACACACATTCTTTATTACACATTCATTATCGATTGACAGTCGTTTCACTAGACAGACACATACAGCACATTTCACACACATCTACAGCACACACAGCGACTACACACTACATCACACATCACACATCACACACACATCGACACACACACACACACACAGCACACACTACACACACACACAGCACACACACACACACACACACACACACACACACACACACATCACACACACACACACACACACACACACACACACACACACACACACACACACACACACACACACACACACACACACACACACACACACACACACACACACACACACACACACACACACACACACACACACACACACACACACACACACACACACACACACACACACACACACACACACACACACACACACACACACACACACACACACACACACACACACACACACACACACACACACACACACACACACACACACACACACACACACACACACACACACACACACACACACACACACACACACACACACACACACACACACACACACACACACACACACACACACACACACACACACACACACACACACACACACACACACACACACACACACACACACACACACACACACACACACACACACACACACACACACACACACACACACACACACACACACACACACACACCCACAACCCCAAAAAAAAAATCCCAATATCTCTCAATCTCATTATCTGACTCACACACTCTCAAACTCACTCACTCATACACACATACACTCACACATACAAACATATACGCATACATAAACAAACACATACACACATACACACACACACACACACACACATACACACACATACACACATACACACACACACACAGACAAACATACATACACACATACACACATACACACGGATGTTGATATAGAATTTAATCACTCTTATACTTAGATTTTGTGAAATTGCTGTATTGTCTGTCTAGGAAACGACTTCAATCGATAATGAATGTTAATAAAGAATTTGTTCAATTTTTTTTTATATAATTTCCTGAATTAAATTTCTGTATTGTGTCTCCATGAGGTGAATTAAACTACCAACTGTTTTCAGAATTTCTATCAAGTCGAACAAACAAAAATAAAAAACAACTACACCAAAAAAAATAGAATCGTTACTGATATTGATATTAGTACGTAAACTACAAACTGACAAAAATATCCAGAACTTTAGCCTAGCCATCATTGCTTTGTCGAATTTTGAGCAAACAAAAGGATTGTAACACCTGATTGGCTCGTTTGTATGCAATTTCAACCCAGTGAAAAGAACGAAACGTCTTTGAGTCACATTAAAAAAAAAATCGTTGTTTCTCTATGATTCAATCCCAGCGCTCCCCTGCTCTGAGTGTTGAAAATGATTTCACGACATTATTTTAGGTTTTTTTCTTGTTCGCAATTTTTTTTTTATCATGAACGGTTTAGAGACCAATTTGATCAATTTGGAGAAAGTTCAATTAGAATCGGTACTGATATTGATATTAGTGCGTAACTACAAATTGACAAAAATATCTAGAACTTTTTTTTCTTATAGCCTTGACAGTCAAGATGTTACTTCATCTGAACTGGCTCAATAAATTTCAAGAAAAATAAACTAGCCTAACCGTCGTTGCTTTGTCGAATTTTGAGCAAACAAAAGGATTGTAACACCTGATCGTAGAATCGTTACTGATATTGATATTAGTGCGTAAACTACAAACTGGCAAAAAACTAGAGTTTACGGTCAAAACCCTTATTAGCTTAGATTTTTCTCTAGCAACTCGCCCTCCATTATGACTTCGCTAATACATCCTTCTGCCAATCAACCCACAGCCCAAAGAGATACCCACAGTCCAAAGAGACACAAACAGTCCAAAGAGACATACACAGTCCAAAAAGACCCAAACAGCCCAAAGAGACACACATAGCCCAAAGAGACACATACAGACCAAAACTTCATCCCAATTAAATTAAAAAATAAGTATTTTCAACTAGAAATAAGGAGCATCGTTAAAAACTAAGACGAATGGAAATTATCCCGTATATGAAGTGAGCTACCCCTCCGAAATACCTTGTTCTTTATGTTAGACTTTGACTTTTCATCCCAATTAAATTAAAAAATAAGCACTTTCAACTAGAAATAAGGAGCATCGTAAAAAACTAAGACGAATGCAAATTATCCCGTATATGAAGTGAGCTGCCCCCTCCGAAATACCTTGTTCTTTATGTTAGACTTTGACTTTTCATCACAATTAAATTAAAAAAAAAGAATTTTAAACTAGAAATAAGGAGCATCGTTAAAAACTAAGACGAATGGAAATTATCCCGTATATGAAGTGAGCTGCCCCCCCCCCCCCCGAAATACCTTGTTCTTTATGTTAGACTTTGACTTTTCATCCCAATTAAATTAAAAAATAAGCATTTTCAACTAGAAATACGGAGCATCGTTAAAAACTAAGACGAATGGAAATTATCCAACTATTTTAAATTGACAACACTGTCCAAACATCACTTGTGTATTATACAGAACCCAATTAACCCATCTCAAAACATGTTTGACCACATTATACCTTGTCTAGCAGCTCGGCCCATCGTACAGCACTATAAGTACTCTAAGAGATCCTTCTGCTATCACCCGACCACTTATATATTATACAGAACCCATCGAGGAAGTAAAGATATTCTTTATTGTAATTCTTTTCTTGGCATCTATATCCCTCTTAGTATTAAATTCTTCGTATAGTATAACATTAAATTATTTTAAATTAACAACGCTGTCCGAACATCACTTGTGTATTATACAGTACACAATCATCCCAGCTCACAAAAAACACTTTTCAGCCATTTCTTGTTAAAATTTTTTATTTCAAGTCAATCCTAAATAGTATCAAATTCGCAAATCCTACACTCCAATTCGCAAATCCCATTACCCCTTTTTAAATGTCAGTCAAACAATTCTGATTGTAGCATCCAATTTTTTAATAGCAAACTGCATACTCTCAAGACATGTTAGACCACATTATACCTTGTCTAGCAGCTCGGCCCATCGTACAGCACTATAAGTACTCAAAGAGATCCTTCTGCCTTCATCCCACCACTTATGTATTATATGGGACACATCGAAGAAGTTAATCTATGCGTTATTACAGTTCTTTTCTTGTCATCAACACCCCTCTTAGTATTAACTTCTTCGTATAGTATAACTTTAAACTATTTTAAATTGATAACACTTTCCAAACATCACTTGTGTATTAAACAATACATATAGACGTATTCACAAATGCTAAACCGTTTTTCTTTATCATAAAAAAAAAATGCCAATTGCCAAAAAAAAATTCTTTTGTCAAGGTGAATTAAATCACACATTTTCATCCATTGTTTTCTTAATCCTGATAAGACGCATGCCAATGTTGTCTGGAAATTGTCACTCTTGCTTGTCTATGTCAAACTGTGTGAGGGAGTTCTGACTCTCTTTGAAAAGGTGTAGAGGCGTACGCAAATAGCATGGGAATTCCTAGGGGCGCAAGCAAAGTATAACCTAGGACTCTACTCTTACGCTTTTTTTCATGGTTCAGCGTGGCAACAAGGTGAAACTTTATACATCGGTAAGAATAGACCTAAGATGGAGCCAGGGGGGCAAACAATGTTTTATTTTGATGTCCTTGATACTCTAAGGAATTCAGGACACTCACGCTCACTTTTTTTGGTTCAAGAATATCCCTGAAAAGAATTCTCTGAGAGTCCCCTAAAATACAGCAATGCTCAGTTATGAACCTATGATTTACGGCAATCCCTATTTAATAGCCCCGTACGTATCCAACTCAATTTCGCACTTTTTTTTATTAATTAAAAAAACATATTTGAAGTTTGATATGTTTCGTTTCAAGGTGAAAAAAATAAAATAAACTAGGAAGCACCAGGAATACACAGAAAAAGATAGGAAGAATTTGAGAATCAGAAAGCTGCTCAATTTTTTTTAAATATTAAAAAACATGCAGTGCTTATCACCCTCTCTCTATTAAAAAAAAAATCCTGACCACCAAGGAATACTACTTGACTGCAATAAAATAGGCTAGCGTAATTCTAAAAAATTATAAAAAAATAAAACTACATTTTTCACACATACTTAGGTAGGAAAATTCCAAAAACGAGGTTTAAAAACAAAGGTCAATACAGAAATGTTCCAACTATAGTAATACTTAAAATAATAAATAAAATAATAATAATCAAGAAAACCTACTATAATTAGAAACAAGATTACTGTCTATGAATAGAAAGCACGCAACTTTGGAAATACACAAGTTAGCTGTTTTGATACAAGAGGAAATTTACTTAATTTTAAAATTCGGTAATTTCTGGGATATAAATTTGTTTGCCTTGAATATCAAGGTCGTATCCAGGATGGGTGTTCACGGGAGGGTGCTATTTTTTTAGGAAGGGGGTACAAAATATTCAAAAAACGCATCAAAAATATGTTTATATGCATTTTTGTTACTTTTTTACGAGTTGGACAATAATTTCAGGGGGGAGGGGGTTTAAACCCCCTTACCCCTCCCCTGGATACGGCCTTGTTGAATAGTAACGTCTACATTAAAACACTATGAAAAAGGTCTCGGCTGGATAACTTACTTGCAGCAGAACAAGGGGTTTTCCACGTCACCTGGCATCTCAAATTTAGGCATTTTGTGGAAAATGTTTAACCGTAAGCTATCGAGACTCACAGCGGCTGCGACTGACCACCACCATGAGCTAAAGGATTGGCGACATCAGGATTCGAACCCTCGTCCCGAAGGACGTAGAACTGCAAGTCCAGCGTGCCATCCACTCGCATAGGATGGTTTACTTACTGGCTGCCTTTGTCTACGGAGAGAAGCTGCGGCTAGTTACCGGAGGGCTCATTGGTTCAACTTCCACCGACGGCATTTTTTTCGAGCATTCTTTCTTTTATTTCTATAAATTGCTTCTTGGGTGTATGCTCCCCCCCTCCCCTCCGCATGAAAGGGACTTTTATGCCAGGAAAAGGAAATCTAGACTGAGTGCTGTTGAGTACTTGCATTTCTCAATGATGCCATATAATCTTCCTATATTAGTATTCCCTTCGCATGTCGGTATAATCTTTGAGTTCTTTCAATAACAAAGAAAATTATTCAATATTCCTTGTGCATTCTGATATGATCCCAGTCAATTAATAACACTGTGTTATTATTTCCTTGTATATCTATCTTTTTTTACATTATTTTGTTAACTAAGAAAATTATTTAGTATTCATGGTGCATTCTAAGTTTATTTTTCTTTTTAAATGACACAGAAGATCTCAATTTAGAATAAAATTGCCCGGCTTCTTAGCAATATATTTGCATTGGAAATATAGAACGTGAAAAAACAAAATTGATATTAACCAATTATATTTAATAAGTACCAAGACCAAGGTGAGTCCCCTTTTAGCTTCCGTCGTAAGAGGGCGGCTCAACTTTGTCTTTTTTAATTTCAGTTTATATTGGTCGTTTATTTTCTGTGTTTTGAAGGTTAGTCCTTTATTTTTCTTACTATTATTTAGCATTCAAGAAGACCCAACGGAGATACTTGCAAAAATATCAACTTGTTATTTCTCTGTTTTTCCCTTTTTACCCCTGGATCCATCTTGGGTCTATTTAAACCCGGAAACCGTAATTTCTAAGATTTTTTTTTGTTTGGGGGGAGGGGGGGGTATTTCAAAAACATAGTTTTAGGGCAGCACTGCATCTGTGTCAGCGTTGTCACGCTGAACGGTAAAAATAAATAAGCCAAAACTAATTACTTAAATTTGACGCAAATTTCGTCGGTAAAAATTCAAACAATCAAAATATGTTAATTCCCAAAGAGAAATTCTGTCTAACATGGAGTATATAATCGAGAATGGGTATATAATCTTTTACTCCTGAATCCATTTTGGGTCTATTTATACCTGAAAACCGTAATTTCTAAGATTTTTCTTTTGCGTATTTCAAAAATATTAAGTTTAAGGGCAGCACTACATCTTTGTCAGCATTGCCACGTTGAACCGTAAAAATAAATAAGCCAAAATTAATTATTTAAATTTGGCGCAACTTTTCGTCCCAAAGAGAACCACTACTTCTTAAACTCTTTGATGCCATATTTCTTTAGTTTTGGTTTTGCTGATATGTCACCCATGTTCGTTTTCATTAACTTTTTTTCAATCTGACGGTTTCTACTTTTACTGCCACTGGCTTACTGCATATGGACGTCTTTTCATTGAAATTTCTCATTTAGTTTTAATTTTTTAAAGATATACATTGTTGTGTATGTTTTCATTTAATCAATTCAAACAATCAAATTTAATTTTAACTGTCTTGGCACTTTAAGGTAATTAAGAAAAAGACCTGCGTCTCAAATTAGATTTCAAAACACTGCCATGAAAAGATATAAGCCAGTATTGTAATAAAAGAGTGAGGTACTTGTATGATTTAGCCCCTACCTCTCAAGTTGTTCATTCATTGACGCATTATAGAACAGTTTTTTTTTTCGTTAGTTTCTTTCAGCGTAGCAGGAGACAAGACAAAGAGAATTGACAGAATAGATGGAAAATATATATAATTTGGCCTATATATTTACACATTGGGGAGGGGGTAAAGTATTTGGACATTTTGAAGTTAGAAAACAATTCTTACTTCATAATATGCAGAATAATTGTACCTAACACAATTTGCATGCGGACCCGCGACACTTTACCCCCCCCGCCTCTAATGTGCAAATGTATAACCCGAATTTCTTTCTAAAGTATTCTGTTTATATCTATATTAGTTATATTTCATTCGGATTGAGCGTCAGAGAAACATATTAGAAGAATATATGGTAGGGGTTATACAATACAAGTACCAAGAGTGATTTTACTGCATAGACATTAATAAACATTTAATTAAAATTAGATTCCATGAGAAAATAGTTGTTCAATGAGTCCTTTTGCCTTAAGTACAATCCATTATAATGATCTTGGAGGATACTAATCAATTTCACTCTAAAAAGAGGCTGAAAAATTGACATAGGCCTACTTGCACACAGAGAGGATGAGAGAGAAGGCCGCCTGTCCCACTAGTTTTTCCCAAAGTGCCCCCTATCCCTATTAGACGAACCATTCTTCACTTAACGGCTTATTGAGTCAAAGAGAGACTGATAATTACAGATGTGGAAGCTAAAGTTTAGTGGCAATAAATTTTTGAAATTCCAAATTTGAAGAAGCCCGACGATTTACTGACATACGCTTATACTTTGAAAGTTATCCAGGATTTTTTTCGGGGGGGGGGCACAAAAGAAATTTTCGGAATTTACAGAAAAATGTAAAAAGGCAACAAAAATGTGTTTATGTTCGTTTTTGTTACATTTTTACGAGTCAGATAAACATTTTTGGAGGAGGAGGGGGGTTCAAGCCCCCTAAACCCTCCCCCTGGATACGACCTTGCTGCAAATACCTATGCTAAGTAATATGTGACCAAATAGTTGTTAGTTTCTATCAATTTACGCAGGGCAAAATAATATAAAGAAGGGGCGGTGACTTTTCTTAAAGGCTGCAACAAATACGGGGTTTGGATCATTTGACTAATAGGAATAATAATATTAATAATTTAATTGAAAGACTTATTTGGCAAAATAAAGAAATTGATCCATATAACATTAAAAGCATTAGAAAACATGCATTTCAAAATTGAACAAATACGAATTTAACAGGAAAACGTACTAATTAAAATTTGCTCAGAACCAAGGCCGTATCGGGGGGGTTTGGGGGTCTGACCCCCCCCCCAAAAAAATGTTTGTCCGACACGTAAAACATAACTTAAATAAATACAAACAAATTTTTGATGCATTTTTTAAAGTTTTTTTGTAACCCCCCCCTCCGAAAAAAATTCTTTTGCACCCCCCCCCTCCCCGAAAAAATCCTGGATACGGCCCTGCTCAGAACTAACAAAAGAAATAATGTAACCTTTTGTAAAATTATCAAATGCAAATATGTAACTAGGAGAAGTTGATAATAAAATGGATGGAAGCTACTCATCCCCCTCCCTGAATAGTGATCCCTGGATCGACAAAAGCTTACTGCATCGAAATGTAATATTACCCTGGTGCCTTACCAGGATAGTGACATAAGGGACAAGCATACTATACCCCTACTCCCTTTACTTTCATTTCCAATGAAATGTTCCGAAGATTGGTGGACAGTTACACCGCATCTTTAGCCCAGCGTCGCCAGGGTAAATTTCAGCCATGTTGAATCCTTTTCTGAGGCATTTGGACATTGAATTTATCAAGTTGGGATATTGTTAAAAAAGAATTTGTTTGTTATATTACAAATATGGTGCACTTTTGCTATAGAATTGGTGGTTTCGGTCTATCTTCACTTTTATGGCTGTTATCATATACCAGACATCTGGCGGCACTGCTGTAACCACAAACGCACTTAAATAGTAGATACATTCAGCTTAAAATTACATATTACCGGAGAATACATATTATAAAAGCTAGCATGCACATTACAAAATAAATTTCAGCAAATAAATTTTTTAAAATTATTAAATTATAATATTTTAATAAAATTATATTAATTTTTTAAAAATCAAACGAAGACTAAGGATTATTAAATCATTCAAGAAAATACTATAAACTAAACTTCCTAGCTCCTTAGCGGTATATTTGGGTCAAGAATGGACAGCAAGGAATTGAGAAAAGTCTGGAGCTAAAAAAGAACAAGAGGAAGGAAATACCTAATTGCCAAGATTCTTTAGTAATTTGCAGCAATACAAATACTGAAAAATGTTGGGACAAGATATATATATATATATATATATATATATATATATATATATATATATATATATATATATATATATATATATATATATATATATATATATATATATATATATATATATATATATATATATATATATATACTACTACTACTCACAACTCACCGAAGCACCAAGCCGCCTGAGGCCAACACAGTTACGCACGTTCCTCCTCCATCCCAATCTGTTCAAAGCCTCCCTTTTTACACCCTCCCTTAAAGTTCCCATTTCCTTTAAATCTTTCTTTATGACGTCCTCCCACCCCAGACGAGGACGACCTGCCTTCCGTTTAGCCCTAGACGGTTGGCCGAAAAGAACAATCTTCGGCAATCTGTCACCCTTCATCCACACAACGTGCCCTAGCCACCTCAACCTTTCATTCATTATAGCCCTAGAGAGCGGTATTGAACCACATTTTTCGTATAGCCTATTGTTTGAAATACGGTCAGTCAACCGGGTACCCAGAACCATTCTGCATAAAACAAATAAATTGAAATGATATTTAAACACAAGATATTTTTTGCACGGCAAAGAAATAAATATATATATATATATATATATATATATATATATATATATATATATATATATATATATATATATATATATATATATATATATATATATATATATATATATATATATATATATATATATATATATATATATATATATATATATATATATATATATATATATATATATATATATATATATATATATATATATATATATATATATATATATATATATAGAAATATACAAACTGGCCACCAGCGCCGCATATTCATCCCATATTCGGATTTAATTTACAAATTAAGCAAAAAAAAAAAAAAACACACTGAAAGTAAGGAGCAACGTTGAAACTTAAAACGAACAGAAATTATTCCGTATATGAGAGAGACTACCCCCTCCCACTCTTTACGCCAAAGTTTGACCTTTTTTCCCAATCCTTTAAGAACAACTCCTGAAACACGACTCGTTCAAATCTTTTTTAAAAATAGTAAAAAACTTTTCCATTTTTCCAATTTAATATTTATTTAGAAATATTAAGCCTTGGATAAGCGATTGCCCCTGAACATTATTAGTAACGCCCGAGATAAGGCTTTGAGGAAACAGTCTCGTCAAAATCTGTCAACAAACTATCAGCTAGAAAAATTCGATTACCTAAAGTCATCCAGGGTTACCAGGTTTGAACCCCCTCAAAATTTTTGTCCGACTCATACAAGAATAACATAATCCATACAAACGAACATTTGTTGCGTTTTGTAAAGTTTATTTTTGTACCTACAGCCCCCCCCCCCCCGAACAAAAATCCTGGATACGGCCATGCCTAAGATCGTAATCATTAAACTTCATAACAGAGAATACGGAAAATTCCACCAGCCCCTCTATCAAAATCTTGTAAAACACCCTTTCTAATATCTTCATTTTACAAGATTGAAAAAATTCTTGCCCCCCCCCCCTATATTTTCGTGAAACGGTGCCGCTTTTCAAACAAGAATCATGAAATAAAATTTTGCGACTAAAACAGTCTAATCAAGCATGGGCTTCATCTTAGAATTTTGCTTAGAATAAAAGGTGACGTTCAGCTTCTCCGTAAAGAAAAGACGCTTATAGATCGCTTAAAATTTAATCATGAAGTGTCTAGTAATATAACGCAGTGGAGTCAATTGGGGAGGGGAAGAGGATGGGGTGAATTCCCCCCAAGATCTTGAAAAAATTATTTTTGGGAGATCTTCATTGAAATATAGCTTTTATCGTGTTTTCTTAAAAAAAAAAAAAAACCCCTCCACATATTGAAAATATATTTTTGAGCCCCCTATATTTCCATAAATTGACGCCACCGATCTAACGTCTTTCGTATAGATGTTAAATATTACATAGCAGATTTCTTTGAAACACTGTTAACAGGTTTCTGCAGTCTGTTATCCCCGGCTGGGCACAAATTTCGACAATATAGAATAGGCTAAAAGTTACGGCACATCTAAGAAAAGAGGGTACCTCTGAAGTATTTCCTTATCCTTACTCAGTTCGGCTATATGCCCTTGCACCTTTTTGTATTCTTCATAGACAGATCTCATTTTTTCCATTTGCATTGAATGAGCCTTCGTGAGTCGTGTTCTGTGTTTTCTTTGAAACTCCACGATTTTGCCAGCTTTGCTTACGGCAACAGTGATCAGTGAAGAAAGCACTTCCACCGGCTCCTTGAAAAAATCAGCAATTTCGGGGGGCATCTAGAAGTAACAGAGTTAGCCCTACAACACATACTATCTACCTTTGATGACGGAAGCATCAAGTTACATAATACTATCTTACCCGTCGCACGTTGCTGCGATTTCATAAGAAAGGATATTCAAGGACACCCACCTCCTGAAAAGCTCCCCATTATCGCACTTTTAAACTTAATGTATTTGAAAAATTCCCCCGCGGACAATTCTCCACCCAGAAAACTTTTCTCTTTGGAAAACTCCTCCTCCATGGACAATCCCCCCCCCCCAAAAATTAACGACAATAATATTTTCAAATTTAGAAGTATTTGGACAATTAAATTAGGATCAATAGCTCCCGCTTTACCATCTCAACGCCATCCATTCCAAGTATTTTTGCTCAGGGATGTCTAATTTCAGTCAGTGTGAAAGTATTTGAAAGATTAAGAAGACCCTGGGGGTGGGGGATTTTATACCTAATACCTTCGCAAGAGTGTACTAAACAACTTCTCAGTTTCTTGCAATGGGATGAACAGTGTAGTAATGCATACAGGACAAAAAGCAAGACATATATTTGAACTTATTTATATGAATTTACTTTTAGTTAGGGTTGCCTATTACAGAATGGCGAAAGTAGTCCACAAGTCTCATTTGCATAGCACCTAAGTGTCACTATTTGGAGTACGCATGCGTACTGTTAGTGACTTGCGCATGTATGGTGAGTAGTAGAAATTATACCAGAACAGTCAAAATTCAACCCACAAAGATCATAAAATTCTCATTTTACACGACAAAGAGTGATTTTCATTGGCTATCAGTGACACTTTGACTAAAGGTATAAAATAACATTTGTAAATAACTTCGGCAGCGGACAAAGCCTCTGACTAGTTGAAAGTGAAGTGAGCATTTTCATTCAATCTAAGACCCTTTCACATCCTTCTGGATTGAATTCGGCCCTTCTGGTACAGTTTTGAATACTGCCATACACGCGCATGTGTATTGACAGTGCGCAAGTACACTGGTCCAAAATAGTGATACTTATGTGCTCCATTTTTAAATGACCGTGATACTTATGGACCATTTTCACCACTTTGTATTAAGTACATTAAGACATGGATTCAGTTTCGAAACTAATTGTCTGCCAATTTATGAGAATAAAAAAGGTTCAGAACCCAAGGTTACCTGCCTGAGATTTACGGAGAAGGATTCGGATTTGGGCCATTCTCTGGTGTAGGCACTTTTCTACTTGAAGAGGTTCAATTTTTGATGGAGGGGAAGATAGGCTACTTCGCGGGATAATACCCTCTCGGTCATCTCTATATATTGTTAGTAGGAAACCTGGTATTAAAGGGGAAGGGGGAAATGTCAAAAAGAGTGGAGTTTTATTAGTATTGCTGTTATTATATCTGTATTTTATTCTTAACATGGCTCTGATAAGAAATGTTCAATACAAATAAGTGTTATTATTATTTTGGTAGTATTGTATTGTGAATTTGCTGGGCCCAGGAAGCCTCCATTGACCCACTCTTGCTGAAAAATTGAAAAAAATAAATTAATAATAGAAAATAAATTAAAAGTATTAATATTAAGATTAAATAAAAATAAAATAAAAATTATTGTTAAAAAAAATTATATAAAATTATAACAAAGTTAATAAAATTGTAAAAATACCACTAAAAAATATTATTGTTACTTATAAATAGAAATGGTACTTGTTAATAATACGGAATACACCCAAGAATTAAAGATAGGTTGATCCTAATGGAACATAATCTTCATTTAACCTTTAGTTTACACGATAATATAATTTAGGCTACATATTTGCACATTAGAGGGATGGGGTGGGGTGGGGAAGGGGGTTAAATTAACCAAACCTAATCTAACCTATCCCCCTTAATGTGCAAATATATAGCCCGAATTACACAAGTCCAATGCATTTTGTCTAAGTCCAATGGACTGCATCATCCGTTACTTGTTTTTGTAGCTACGAAACCAGTTTTCTGACATATAACCTAAGCGCAATTCTTGAGTATGTTCCGTACTATTAACAAGTACGATAGAAATAACGACTATCTTTTCTTATTGACAAGGGAAACTCACTTAACCTATTATATCTTATTTACTTTTCGCTGAAAGTCATGTCTGCCCTAACGACAAAATATTACTATAGCCTGTCCAAAACGGCTTTTTCAGTTCCCTTAACAAGTCGTCAATTTGAACTATGTCAGCTAAATTTTTCAAAGTTATTCAAGAAAAATATCTCATCAAGCTTATGGTACTTTATAGCGCTTTTCCTAATTCATAGAAACCTTCAAAATCTTTTAAATTGATTTTGATAAAGAAGCATAAATGTGGCTTCTGTTAAAGAATAAAAATAGCAAAAATGATAATATTTACAAAAATTTAGAATAGAAGTTATTTCAAAGGACTTAGTTTTTGGTTCATTTTTTTACATCCAACCCTCAACTTATACATACAGTTCATCTATTTTAACGCGTATCGACGGAAACTTAAACTTTAGTCCTGTTTTGTTGAATCGAAATAAAAAAATTTCCAGATTTTTAAATTTGTTTCGCTTATGAATATAAGAAAAGCAATAACAGAAAGTTGTTCCCAATTTAAACCCTAATGCATTTGAGAGTAAATACCAAGATAAGGATTGAGAAATATTTTAGTCTTCCTAAATATATCCCTAGGGTATTTTTAGGGAGACAAACCTCCATTCAAAATCTCCCCAAGTGAATGTATCACTTGAGTTTTCAAAGATTATTCAAGACAGACATATTTTTGAGTTAAGGCTAGCCAAACGGGCGATATAACCAGATCTATTATAAAAACCCGTTATAGTTTCCATTAGCAACTAGCAGCAGAACCCGTCGGATGACAGGCATAAAACGTATACTCTCTTGTGAGGAGTAAAAACTAACTAAATCTACTTTTTAAATGGGGAAATAATCCCTTCATTTACCCGTTGTATGAAGTCACATGATTGTTTTCGGAGTTAGTAATTGACCAGGACTTACGAACATTTCCACTTATATGCGTAGATTATATTAAATCTAATTTAAATCACGAGTTCTCAACTGAGAGTGTACCCCAACCAGAGGTGCGAAAAGCATTTCTGGGGTGCAAGAAAGAAATTATTGGGTTGATTTTAGCAATCACTTTTATACAGTAGCCTAATATTGTTCATTGGTGCAAAAATGCTGCAGCAAAAATTTAACAGCTTATTCTAGAGGACGGTGCAAGATTATTTTATAGGGTTCAAAGAAGGATAGATCTGTAGCAAAGATGGAAATCCTGGTTCAAAACAATGAACTGAAATTCCATTTTTACGTATTGGCAATTAAAATATATTTGCATATAGCCTAGAAGGCTTTTAGTCAGTAATAATACAAAATCCTATTGTGAAAATCCGTGATTTTCCCAATAGGAAACTTTTCCTAATGTTGGACGCAGACCCCAATATTTTGCTGTGTCATGGGCAGGACGCACCCTTTGGCTGACTATACTTTAGAGCCTTAATTTTGAAATTAAAAACCTTAATTTTGAAATTAAAAACATTTTTCAATGACGTCACATTCATATGTATTAATAGAGCACAAAAGATACATGATAGCATTGCAATTACGTTATACATTATATAAAAGGTATTATATTCAGACAATATTTTTCTCTAGCATAAAATATGCCTAGAGGACGACCTAAAAAAGGATACCATGTTTACACCTTCGCGACGAGCAACATGGATTCAGACCGAACCGTTCATGTGCAGATTCGATATTTACTCTATGGCTACTGACGGAAGAAAGCAGAGAATGGCACTCCAAAATCTATGTGACTTTCATCGATTTTGAGAAGCCATTTGACTCAATAGACCGCCAAAGTCTGTGGAAAATCCTACTGCATTACGGAATCCCTGAAAAGATAGTGTCGCTGATCGTTACGTTTTATGAAGATAGCGAGTGCTGTGTAAAGACACCAGATGGCCAAACCCGTTTCTTCCGCATTATGTCAGGAGTTAAGCAAGGTTGCGTCTTGTCACCGCTACTTTTCGTAATTGTCATTGATTACATACTGCGAAGCACAAGCACAGACGGAATCCAGCTAAATCCAGAAACACGCCTCAGTGATGTAAACTTCGCTGACGACATCGCCGTCCTAGAATCATGCAAGCAAAGACTCCAAGAACTCCTTGACAAAGTGAGGGAGAGAGGCGGCCATGTCGGCCTAAAAATAAATAATGAGAAAACGAAATGCTTGGCTACCACAGATTCACCCCTGAGCATCACTTGCGGAGACCAACACATAGAGCAAGTTGTCCATTTCAAATACTTGGGAAGCATAATGGAAAGTACCGGATTGACCACAAAAGAAGTGCTCACAAGTATCAGCCAAGCTAATTGGGCCTTCAATAGATTACGGAAAGTGTGGCGGTCCCAAAGCTTCTCTATACGGCTAAAGCTACGACTCTTCAATAGCAATGTTATGCCAGTGCTGCTTTACGCTGCTTTACGCTGCCGAAACCTGGCACCTCAACCAAGAACAAGAGCGAAGAATACTTGCTTTCGAAAACACATGTCTCAGAAGAATTCTCAACATCCATTGGCAGCAGAGAATAACAAACCAATTCATCCGTGACAAGACTTGCCAGCCTCTTGTGACACATATTATAAGAGTCCGCCGATGGAGATACCTTGGCCATGTACTACGTATGAACAATCTCCGACTACCAAATGCAACGCTCCATTGGCAGCCATCGGGTCCACGCCGCAGGGGCAGACCCGGAAACACCCTGCCTCGAACGTACCAGACAGATCTCCGTAACCTGCACACATCAATCCAACCTCAGTGGGAGGACATACTTGCAGCAGCAAACCGGCGGGAAGATTGGCGGCTCCTTCTTGATGCCCTGGGTGCCTCTGGAGGCACAGGTGGATCTAAGGCTAAGGTTAATGGCCTTAGAGGTGATTACACATAAAATTTTGAACAACAAAATTCAAATATCATGAAGCATGGGCGCTCATAAGGGTGGGGGCGTCAGCCCCCCCCCTCTGGCTGGATGATGCTGCCTTATTTTTTTTTTTTTGTTCTGATATTTCTATTCAATAGCATTAAAAGTGCCAATTAGACGCGGTTTGCCCCCCCCTGGAATTCAGCTTATGGGCGCCCATGTCATGAAGGGGCGTCTGGATTTTAGAAATGCCTAGGGAGGCGTGACCAAAATTGGTTGGGAGCTACTGGTCTATACGAAAGACTTCTCTTTTATAAGTTGGTTTAATTTTAAAAATATGCAAGACAACCTACGAATATGAGTTTTTTAGAACTCTGTATAAAGAAGACAAGGAGCTCTTGCTTTGTATAGAAGATTTTCCCTCTAAACCATATGCACGTTCTCTAACGAAAACCTCATTAACGAGGTTTTGTTATTCTTGGCATAAAACTCAACAGGCTACCAAACATCTTCATAGGTTAATTCACTGAGGAAATATGGAAGATCCCTCGGGTGCAGCAAGTCCGGAACTCTAATTCACGGCTAATTAAAAATCTCTTGTTCCTTAAGTTATTCTTGCATTCACCTCAGATTCATAAGACCACCAGACTTTGGATGTATATGATTCTCTTGCTTATCCTTGGAGAGTACAATATACACAATAATTATTGTCAAATGAACAAATAAAACAAATAAAAACAGGAATGAGATGGAAAATCCTGTCACCAGACTACGCACGAGAAGATATAGACTAATATTTTTAATGCGGGTGATTTTTTTTTGCTCATATGTATTTCCAGTTTTCACCATACGTTAGCTTTACCCGTGTTCCAATATCGGTTCTATACGAATCTCTTGCGATATAATTTTAGTCAGAAAACTGGTACAGTTTATTTCAAAGTGTTGGCAACGCTGTTCCTCAAGTTGTTTTGGATCAAAATTCTAAAGACCATCATAATTTGGAGGTATAGGATTATATTTCTTATCATTGAAAAGCACAATACATTGTAATTATGGTCAAATGGATCATAAAAGAAAATAACAAGAATGAGAAGGAAAATTCGTTTGATCAGATTTTATACGAGGAGATATTAGAGAGGAAATTTCCTCGTGTCCAAAATCTAAGGGGGCAGCAATCCTGTTGCCTGTGACTGCTAGTATTATTACGTAAACTTTTATAACGGCCACTCATTTTGTACAGACTATATATTGTACAGGCTGTGTACAGTCATACGCCTAGGGGCAAATGTGCAGCGGCATGGCAGAATGGTTTTTGAGACTGAAAGACTATATAGATGGTTTTTCGATAATTCTAAGCCCATTTGTTAATCACAGAGTATTTGGCCCTATTTGGTTTCATATTGCTACTT
Organism: Artemia sp. Qi Xiang Cuo; assembly: GCF_049724085.1. Lineage (NCBI taxonomy): Eukaryota > Metazoa > Arthropoda > Branchiopoda > Anostraca > Artemiidae > Artemia > Artemia sp. Qi Xiang Cuo. The sequence goes on along the minus strand of NC_142803.1, from coordinate 21,451,462 downwards.
CGCAGCACAAAACGACAGAAATATCAGCACTTGGCTGTAGTGCAATCTCTTTTATTACTTAATAAGAGCAATAGAACAGTAAATTTCGATTCGAATGAGCCCTCCCTTAAGATTCTACACTGGTTAATACAATCATCTCCTAAAAAAAACAAAAAACAATAAAACAGTAAAATATTTTTTGAGAAAAAAAAACCCAATTTGGTGCTTTTGTTGCTGTGGGTTTGAAACCTTTGCTCAAAGGTTCTCGAATAGTTCTACATTCATTAACATCATAGCCTTTATGGAAAATGTTTCCCCCCTTTTCTAAGATTGTTAAAAAAAATTCACCTCTAACTTTTGATGATTAACTTTAAACTTAACAAATGTTACCTATATTAAATAAGAATTAATTATTAATTAATTATAATATATTAAACAAGAACAAACATAAAAAATTTTTATACAACTAATTTCATAAAAATACACTTTTTTAGAATTATAGTTTGTATTGACACGGTCTATTGGCGTCAATTGGGGAAGGGGCTCGCACTCCCTTGCCTTCCTAGATTTTGAAAATACCTTTTTGGGGTATTTTCATGGCAAAAATGTGTGTTTTGGTCTTTCATTGAAAACAACAAATTCACCACCCCCTAGATTTTAAAAGATGCACCCCCCTAAATTTCTGTGAATTGACGCCACTGCTTACTTACCATTTTACTTATCGTTAACTACCATAAAACAGCTTGAAAACTCAGTAAGAAAATACACATTTGGTTATGGATTAATTCTAATCTGAAAAGCAAGGAAATCCGCAGAGTTTACAAAATCAAATCCCAAATTAAGGTTAATTACAATGGTCAGTATCTTGTATCCCATAGATTTATTTCCTTTTCTATTCAACATCGAAAGACAATTATCTGTTTGCCCCAAGATTGCTTCATGCACTATAGGAAGAATATAATAGCTACAGGGATTATCCTGTAGGAAGTTAGTTGTAGCAGGAAAATACAGAAAATGATATCTTTCAGCGCCCACCAGCGAACTATTAGGGCAAAAATGCCAATTAGGATCTCTTCATTGGTTGGAATGCTCGTAATTGAGGGAAATCGATGTCTAACTTAATTTACATTTGAAAAGTGAGGAAGTTTTTCTGTAGCGAATATTCATTTTTCCACACAGCCAAAACGTCAAGGGGATGGAATTCAAATTACCCCCCCCCCAAGAATTGTGGGGTGCTCCTCGTTTTCTTCCTTTCTTCGCGATTTTTTGTTTATAGTGTTTTTTCCCGTGGAAGAATCCTTAGAATTATTGCACAGAGAGGTACAGAGGTACCTTACAAAGGCTATGGCACCATAGCCTCCTCTGCAAGGATAGGGTAAGGTATAATCATTGATATAAATGAATTAAAGATTTTTTGGATTTTTACACATCCTTTACGAGCTTTTATTATGGGTATTTTATACCGTGTGTATTGTTTCTGAAAAGTAACAGATTTTTCGCATAAGGTTTACAAAATCGATAAAACTGCATTAAAAAAAAAAAAAAATTTTTTTTTTACAAAAGTTTTAGTATAAGACAAGAATCGCAAAAGGCACTTTGTCACTACTCATTATCTTGTTAAATTAAACATAATAAATTTTGGCGATATTAATTTGATATTGGTTCAGGTTAGAATAAATCTGTAATTGATTAATTTGATATCAGATTTATTAATTTATTTTTTTGGATTGATTTACATATTTAGTTTGGCAACACTAACCAATTAAGAAAAATAAAAATAATATGTAGCCTATATTACCGTTGAGCCTAGTTTCGTCGCTTGAGCCATCTTATCACATATGCAGCATTTGAACTGTTTGTCCTTAAACTCCCCAAGGCCTGGAGATAGAAGAAAATTAGATAAGAAATTGAAGTAGTCACGATCATTTCTCAAACAGTAGGAAATTAAACCAATCATAAATCAGTTAATTGATACAAGAAAATTTTTAACAAGTCGTGCTAACAGATGTTCAGCCCCAGAAGCTTAGATTGTTGAAAGGCAAATAACAAATATCTTGTGATATTTTCTTCTGTCGGGAATGACTCGTAAAACTCACACCCGTCAAATTTCCAGATATAAGTTTCATTATGTTATTATAAAAGAAACATGAACACAAACTCATATAAATTTTTATATAAAGTGTCATAAGAGTTTAAGAGAGTTTAAAGAAAGATAATAAACTATGCTATAAGACATGATAGTTGTCACAGAACTATGTGTTTTCTCTGGATATTTTTATGAGTCAGCAACACCTTAGCTAAAAGTCCTGGTATCCAAAAATAGAATTTTTTAACTCCATCCTAAAGAACCCGAATTACAAATCGCTTTCGTGCGACAAAATTAACAAAAAATTAACAAAATTAGCGATCCTTAAGTCCAAATTTAGCTTATTTTGATAGACACTTTGACCACCAAAAATCAAAACACAATCATGGCCAAGAAAAGCTTTGAGTAATTGTAGCTTGAAATTACTGTGTTTAAAAACCCAAACAGTGCATTGTTTAGGCAACGATTTCTCAAGTAGTCCCTTGGTACAGTTGCAAGGTGGAAGAATTTCTGATTTCCCTCTCACTCCCTGCGTACAGGTATGGTTACAGATTGAAAGAGCAATTAATTGGTCATGCTAGTTCACTGGTCATCCATAATTTATAAACTTGGTCATACTAGTTCACAGTAATTGGCCATACTAGTACAAACTCAAGTAATTCGTCATACTAGTTCACTGGTCATCCATAATTTATAACCTTGGTCATACTAGTTCACAGTAATGGTCATACTAGTACAAACTCAAGTAATTGGTCATACTAGTTCACTGGTCATCCATAATTTATAACCTTAGGAATTAGAGTTACCTCTGGGGAATTCTCAACTGTTTCATGAGCTAACTACCAACACAATTGAATCTGTCAAATTGCCAAGATTAGCAGCATGTATCAACTAGCTGGTGGCACCGAGAACCTAGACAAACAATTAATGATCAAGTTTTAGGTCCAATAGGTTGGAAAGGGGAAAAGGATGATTTGCTGGGGGAGTGGGTTTAGAACACAAACATTCTGCATGCAAGGATTTTTCAAGTCATTCTTTGGTACAATTGCAGAGTGGAAGAATTTCTTATGTTCCCTTCCCTGCGTGAAGGTATGGTTATAAGAACTCTTCATAAGTGCAGAATTTTTTTAAGCATTCCATTATGTCATGCCATGCCATTATGGAATTATTACTAAGAGAGAGTAAAATAGAGGAGGAAGGAGGAAGTGACAAGAGAAGAGGCTTAAAATTTTATTCTCTATACCTCATATGCTATCAATTGCAACAATGAATAGTTAGTAACTATTCGTTGTCAATAAGAAACAGTTGTTTATAGACAATTTTGCAGAAACTTGAAAAATATCTGCTTAGTTCTAATACTGAAGGGGATGCATTATCTGACAATGATACCCATAACTCATAGCAAAAAGATATGATTCCAGAAAATCCGAATTTTCAACATACAACTACTAGGAAGAGCATCATCACTTTTATCATGATTCCCAGAATTTTATGACAATTTCAGGTTATTTAAACTGATGCTGGAATAAAATCTAAAACAATTTCGTAGAAACTTGAAAAATATCTGCTTTAGCTCAAATACTAAAGGGGATGCTGCTTTCTGGCAATGATAACCATATTTCAGAGTGAAAAGATAGGATTCCAGAAAATCCAAATTTCCAACTTACAACCACCAAAAAGGGCACCAACAATTTTACCAGAATTTCCATATTTTTATGATTAATTGTCAGATTTAAAACAAAAGTCTGGTTTTTGAAAAAAAAATCAGGGAAAATCATGATTTTTGAAAAAAGTTTTTCTTTTAGTACTTTCTTATATATCGCTTATTTTTTGTAACGTCAAAAATGTTTCTTGAGCAAATATTAATCTACCCTTATGATTTCAGTAAAATCGTGTTTGAAACAAGCACAATCAGCAATAATAACCACAACAAAATTGATAAAGCTGTAATATTAAGTTGTGCCATGTACAGCTAGTGTTTGACACTCAGTCGCTGAAATGAGTACCTAACAAATATCCTTAAAAAATTCTTCTGCAAATCGTTCATCATATTTCTCTCAAATTTTTGAATTCCAAAGCAAAATATTTTCACTGTTATATATACATTCCTTTTTTTCATTTGTAGGCTTGTATCCTCTTATAGTGAATCGCTGAGGCTCAAACTGCCATAACTTATTGGGGCACTAAACTTTTCCCAAATCTAGGAGGGGGGGGACTTGTCCTTTTTTCAATGAAAACAAAAACATTTTTCAATGAAATTTTCCGATAAATGTATTTTTATAAATCTAGAAAGGGGGGGGGGCAAAAAAATTTAGGGGGACACATTTACTTTTCAAAATTTATAGAATTTGATTCTACACAACAACCATTGAAGAAAAAAAATGTTGAGAGTAATAAATCAGACAAAGTAAAATCCTGAGCAAGCATAAAAGCAAGTGAACTGTCCCTAAAAATGAACCTTTTCCATTGCATCAACTATTTTATTTACTACTTAAGGTAATCAGGACTGCAACTACTAGCACAACAGAAAGTACAATGTTACCCAACTGAATTAAAAATTGCCAATAACTAAATCTATAAAAGCAGTAGTAACTCTGCAGACTCCTGCTGTTGGATAGGCTATATACAATATAGAGTAAAGTTTAAAGCTATATCCAGAATGAGACAATGTTACCCAACTGAATTAAAAATTGCTAATAACTAAATCTATACAAGCAGTAGTAGCTCTGCAGACTCCTGCTGTTGGGTATATAAAATATAGAGTAAACTTTAATTCTTATCCAGAATGAGACAATGTTACCCAACTGAATTAAAATTGCCAATAACTAAATCTATACAAGCATCAGTAGCTCTGCAGACTCCTGCTGTTGGATACATACAATATAGATTAAAGTTTAAAGCTTATCCTGAATATGATAAGCAGAATGAGACAATGTTACCCAACTGAATTAAAAAGTGCTAATAACTAAATCCAAGCAGCAGTAACTCTGCAGACTCCTGCTGTTGGGTATATACAATATAGAGTAAACTTTAAAGCTTATCCAGAATGAGACAATGTTACCCAACTGAATTAAAAATTGCCAATAACTAAATCTATAAAAGCAGCAGTAACTCTGCAGACTGCTGCTGTTGGATACATACAATATAGAGTAAAGTTTAAAGCTTATCCTGAATTAAATAAAAAAAACAAGTTTTTTTAACTGAAAGTAAGGAACGACGTTAAAACTTAAAACGAACAGAAATTATTATGTATATGAAGGGGGCTGTCCCCTCCTCAACGCCTCGCTCTTTACGCTAAAGTTTTTTTATTGTTTAAAAAAATAGAGTTGTGAGAAAGTCAAACTTTAGCGTAAAGAGCGAGGCGTTGAGGAGGGGACAGCCCCCTTCATATACATAATAATTTCTGTTCGTTTTAAGTTTTAACGTCGTTCCTTACTTTCAGTTAAAAAAACTTGTTTTTTTTATTTAATTTTTGAACGTTTTTGAATTAATGCAGGTTTTGATTTTGGCTCACCGTACATGAATAATTAAAACAAAATTTGCATATTATATTTGGTTAAATGGCTTTCTCGAAACTTGTTTAATTTTATTTACGAACGTTTTTATTAGTAATAAATATACGTAACTTAGAATTAACTTACGTAACGAACTTCTATATTCATAAACTTTTAACACGTATATTAGGGGGTTCGCCCCCTAGTCAATACCCTGCTCTTTAAACTATAGTTCGAATTTTTTTTCCAGTTCTTTAAAAATGACCTCTTAATCACAATCAGTTGATCAGTTGAAAAACTTGTTTTTTTTTATTTAATTCCTGATCTTTTTCTTTAATAATGCTGGGAAATCCGGCGCCCCCTTCATAGCAATGTCCCTTCCCCCATGAAAACTTCCTTCATGGAAAGATCCTTCCATATAGCCCCCGACCCTCTCCTTCCCCCACCTACCAGAAAAAATCTCCTCTGAAAAAGTCTGTATACTTCCCAATAACCAATACTATATGTTAACATTGAGTAAAGTTCATAACTTTCAGCCCTCCCCCTGGGGACTTTGGGGGATCAAGTCATCCTAAAAGACATTTTTATCATATTTTCGACCATGCTGAACAAAATGGCTATCTCAAAATTTTGATTAGGTGAGTTTGGGAAAAAATGAGCGTGACAGGGGGCCAAGTTACCCTCCATTTTTTTTGGTCACTTATAAAGGGCATTAGAACTTTTAATTTCCGTTCGAATGAGCCCTCTCACGATATTCTAGGACCACTGGGTCGATACAATCACCCCTGGAAAAAACAAAAACAAAAAACAAAACAAACAAATAAACAGGCATCCATGGTCTTTCTTCTGGCAAAAGATGGAAAATTCCACATTTTTGCAGCTAGGAGCTTGAACACCTCTGAAGCATTATTCTCTAAAATGCGGAATCTGATGATGCAATTTTCATTGAGGTTCTACAACTTTTAGAGGGTCTTTCCCCCTTTTTTCAAAAAATCAGCCAATTTTTCTCAGGTAATTAACTTGTGATGTGTAAGAATAAACTTGATGAAACTTATATATTTGAAATCAGAATTAAAATCTGATTCTTTTGATGTATCTATTGGTATCAAAATCCCGTTTTTTAAAGTTTCGGTTACCATTGAGCCGGGTCGCTCCTTACTTACAGTTCGTTACCACAAACTGTTTGATAAGATAAGCAGAATGAGACAATGTTACCCAACTGAATTAAAAATTGCCAATAACTAAATCTACAAAAGCAGCAGTAACTCTGCAGACTGCTGCTGTTGGATACATACAATATAGAGTATAGTTTAAAGCTTGTCCTGCATAAGATAAGCAGAATGAGACAATGTTACCCAGCTGAATTAAAAATTGCTAATAACTAAATCTATACAAGCAGCAGTAACTTTGCAGATTGCTGCTGTTGGATACATACAATATAGAGTAAAGTTTAAAGCTTATCCTGAATAAGATAAGCAGAATGAGACAATGTTACCCAACTGAATTAAAAATTTCCAATAACTAAATCTATAAAAGCAGCAGTAACTTTGCAGACTGCTGCTGTTGGATACATACAATATAGAGTAAAGTTTAAAGCTTATCCTGACTAAGATAAGCAGAATGATACAATGTTACCCAACTGAATTAAAAATTGCTAATACCTAAATCTATACAATCAGCAGTAACTCTGCAGACTGCTGCTGTTGGATACATACAATATAGAGTAAAGTTTAAAGCTTATCCTGAATAAGATAAGCAGAATGAGACAATGTTACCCAACTGAATTAAAAATTGCTAATAACTAAATCTATACAAGCAGCAGTAACTCTGCAGACTCCTGCTGTTGGGTATATACAATATAGAGTAAACTTTAATGCTTATCCAGAATGAGACAATGTTACCCAACTGAATTAAAATTGCCAATAACTAAATCTATACAATCAGCAGTAACTCTGCAGACTGCTGCTGTTGGATACATACAATATAGAGTAAAGTTTAAAGCTTATCCTGAATAAGATAAGCAGAATGAGACAATGTTACCCAACTGAATTAAAAATTGCTAATAACTAAATCTATTCAAGCAGCAGTAACTCTACAGACTCCTGCTGTTGGGTATATACAATATAGAGTAAACTTTAAAGCTTATCCAGAATGAGACAATGTTACCCAACTGAATTAAAAATTGCCAATAACTAAATCTATAAAAGCAGCATTAACTCTGCAGACTTCTGCTGTTGGATACATACAATATAGAGTATAGTTTATAGCTTGTCCTTAATAAGATAAGCAGAATGAGACAATGTTACCCATCTGAATTAAAAATTGCTAATAACTAAATCTATACAAGCAGCAGTAACTCTGCAGACTGCTGCTGTTGGATACATACAATATAGAGTAAAGTTTAAAGCTTATCCTGAATAAGATAAGCAGAGTGAGACAATCTTACCCAACTGAATTAAAAATTGCCAATAACTAAATCTATAAAAGCAGCAGTAACTCTGCAGACTGCTGCTGTTGGATACATACAATATAGAGTAAAGTTTAAAGCTTATCCTGAATAAGATAAGCAGAATGAGACAATGTTACCCAACTGAATTAAAAATTGCTAATAACTAAATCTATACAAGCAGCAGTAACTCTGCAGACTCCTGCTGTTGGGTATATACAATATAGAGTAAACTTTAAAGCTTATCCAGAATGAGACAATGTTACCAAACTTAATTAAAATTGCCAATAACTAAATCTATACAAGCAGCAGTAACTCTGCAGACTGCTGCTGTTGGATACATACAATATAGAGTAAAGTTTAAAGCTTATCCTGAATAAGATAAGCAGAATGACACAATGTTACCCAACTGAATTAAAAATTTCCAATAACTAAATCTATACAAGCAGCAGTAACTCTGCAGACTGCTGCTGTTGGATAGGCTACATACAATATAGAGGAAAGCTTAAAGCTTATCCTGAATGAGATAAGCAGAATGAGACAATGTTACCCAACTGAATTAAAAATTGCTAATAACTAAATCTATACAAGCAGCAGTAACTCTGCAGACTGCTGCTGTTGGGTATATACAATATAGAGTAAAGTTTAAAGCTTATCCTGAATGAGATAAGCAGAATGAGACAATGTTACCCAACTGAATTAAAAATTGCTAATAACTAAATCTATACAAGCAGCAGTAACTCTGCAGACTCCTGCTGTTGGGTATATACAATATAGAGTAAACTTTAAAGCTTATCCAGAATGAGAAAATGTTACCCAACTGAATTAAAAATTGCCAATAAATAAATCTATAAAAGCAGCATTAATTCTGCAGACTGCTGCTGTTGGGTACATACACTATAGAGTAAAGCTTAAAGCCTATCCTGAATTTGATAAGCAGAATGAGACAATGTTACACAGCTGAATTAAAAATTGCCAATAACTAAATCTATAAAAGCAGCAGTAACTCTGCAGACTCATGCTGTTGGGTATGTACAATATAGAGTAAACTTTAAAGCTTATCCAGAATGAGATTAGCAGAATGAGACAATGTTACCCATCTGAATTAAAAATTGCTAATAACTAAATCTATACAAGCAGCAGTAACTCTGCAGACTCCTGCTGTTGGGTATAAACAATATAGAGTAAACTTTAAATCTTATCAAGAATGAGACAATGTTACCCAACTGAATTAAAAATTGCCAATAACTAAATCTATAAAAGCAGCATTAACTCTGCAGACTTCTGCAGTTGGATACATACAATATAGAGTAAAGTTTAAAGCTTATCCTGAATATGATAAGCAGAATGAGACAATGTTACCCAGCTGAATTAAAAATTGCTAATAACTAAATCTATACAAGCAGCAGTAACTCTGCAGACTCCTGCTGTTGGGTATATAAAATATAGAGTAAAGTTTAAAGCTTATCCAGAATGAGACAATGTTACCCAACTGAATTAAAAATTGCCAATAACTAAATCTATACAAGCAGCAGTAACTTTGCAGACTGCTGCTGTTGGATACATACAATATAGAGTAAAGTTTAAAGCTTATCCTGAATAAGATAAGCAGAATGAAACAATGTTACCCAACTGAATTAGAAATTTCCAATAACTAAATCTATACAAGCAGCAGTAACTCTGCAGACTGCTGCTGTTGGATAGGCTACATACAATATAGAGGAAAGCTTAAAGCTTATCCTGAATGAGATAAGCAGAATGAGACAATGTTACCCAACTGAATTAAAAATTGCTAATAACTAAATCTATACAAGCAGCAGTAACTCTGCAGACTGCTGCTGTTGGGTATATACAATATAGAGTAAACTTTAAAGCTTATCCTGAATGAGATTAGCAGAATGAGACAATGTTACCCAACTGAATTAAAAATTGCTAATAACTAAATCTATACAAGCAGCAGTAACTCTGCAGACTCATGCTGTTGGGTATATACAATATAGAGTAAAGTTTAAAGCTTATCCAGGATGAGACAATGTTACCCAACTGAATTAAAAATTGCCAATAACTAAATCTATACAAGCAGCAGTAACTCTGCAGACTGCTGCTGTTGGATACATACAATATAGAGTAAAGTTTAAAGCTTATCCTGAATAAGATAAGCAGAATGAGACAATGTTACCCAACTGAATTAAAAATTTCTAATAACTAAATCTATACAAGCAGCAGTAACTCTGCAGACTGCTGCTGTTGGATAGGCTACATACAATATAGAGTAAAGTTTAAAGCTTATCCTGAATGAGATAAGCAGAATGAGACAATGTTACCCAACTGAATTAAAAATTACCAATAACTAAATCTATACAAGCAGCAGTAACTCTGCAGACTGCTGCTGTTGGATACATACAATATAGAGTAAAGTTTAAAGCTTATCCTGAATAAGATAAGCAGAATGAGACAATGTTACCCAACTGAATTAAAAATTGCCAATAACTAAATCTATAAAAGCAGCAGTAACTCTGCAGACTTCTGCTGTTGGATACATACAATATAGAGTAAAGTTTAAAGCTTATCCTGAATAAGATAAGCAGAATGAGACAATATTACCCAGCTGAATTAAAAATTGCCAATACCTAAATCTATTCAAGCAGCAGTAACTCTGCAGACTCATGCTGTTGGGTATATACAATATAGAGTAAACTTTAAAGCTTATCCTGAATAAGATAAGCAGAATGAGACAATGTTACCCAGCTGAATTAAAAATTGCTAATAACTAAATCTATACAAGCAGCAGTAACTCTGCAGACTCCTGCTGTTGGGTATATACAATATAGAGTAAAGTTTAAAGCTTATCCAGAATGAGACAATGTTACCCAACTGAATTAAAAATTGCCAATAAATAAATCTATAAAAGCAGCAGTAATTCTGCAGACTGCTGCTGTTGGATACATACACTATAGAGTAAAGTTTAAAGCCTATCTATAATTACACAAGAGAATCAGCAGGCCCTTCTTGAAACCCGGGGGAGGAGGGATACCAAACTTACTCTAGGCAAGGGTTTAAAAAAACGACTGCATAGGCCCAAATGTCATATTTTTGTCTTTAATTATTAAAAAAGGATATTGAAAGAATTTAAAAGATTATTGGAAAAAAAACTTTTTTCAAAAAATCCAACGAAATAGGCTTGTACAGACTGCATTCTAAGAACTGCTGGCTTGAGGGGCTATTCATAGAATTTTTGTATTAGCAAATAATTCACTCAAAATTTAATAATATACTGACTTTCAGTAAGAAAAGAAAGAAGGCAGATGATTGGGTTTTGAAAACTGTTGAAAATTAGAGGTAAGTGACTTAAGCTAAGACCCAGTTCACTATACTCACTCAAATAACATGAGCTAAATAGAAGGGCTTTAATGGGAAGGGGGCAATATTCCATAAAATATCATAACTACCAATATATACAACTGCTACTACTAACAACTCACTGCAGCACCAAGCCACCTGAGGGCAACACAGTTGCCCACCTGAGGGCAATACAAAACTATTATTCTTGGTGCAAATCTAGACATGTTTCTGGTTTTCCTACATTGGCATGGAAACAAATTGCATCTTGGACAAGCTTTCTTTAAATTTTGAATAAATGGTAGCATATCATTTTCAAGTCAAAGGGGTAAGGATTGTAGTTAGACCATATACCTTCACACAAATTCTAGAATTGGAATAGCCAGGTGAATGAAACTTTCAGGGATAAACCCAAATATAAATTTTGAGAAATCTTTCAACTTTTATTCACCTAGTTCAAATACTTTCTCTTATATATGAGAAGTAAAAAGTAAACATATGAGCAATTATTGAGTAGTTTATAACTCAATAATTAAGAGATGCATATAAATGGAACTCAAGAGTTGACTTTAATTTGTTTCTAGCATTGTCTGAAATGGCATCATTTACTAAAAACACTGTAAAATGATGACATCAGTAAATGTCAATGTCATCAGTAAATGATGACATCATTTACTAAAAGCACTGTAAAACTGATTTTAGCAATAGTACAAAGTGGTCACACTTGTGTTCAAGATGTGATTTTTTACCCTAAAGGAAAACAAATTATAGTAAAGATTAGACCCCGGCGCCGCGTCGATAAGGGAAGACCATGGACGCCTGGGCCAAAAAAAGCAGCGGCGGCGCGCCGGCTGCGCGACCAATGTTGCCTGCAAACATTAATGTTTTCATCAGTCTTTCTCAAATCCCAACTTTAATTTACAAAAGATTCGGGCCAATTCATGAGTTAAAAACTTCACAAGTCGCTGGCTGGGCGATGGTCTTCTTCATTATTCATCAAGAGAAGCAGAAATCTGGTAGAACCCTCAGAACGTTTCAGAACCCTTGCATAAAAGTTGAAATAATAGATTCGCCATGCCATTCAATAAGATCCAAGAAAACTAATTAAAAGGGAGCACACACAAAAGCCAAATTAGGCCAGTAGCCTATGAGAAATTCAAAAATACCCAAGACAATGAAAAAGTACCAATGGGGGGCCCTGGGTCTATAAAAGGATTTCTATGGTTTCCCAGGGAATTTGATATCCTTTTCTTTCCGTCTCCGCTTTAAATGAAAAAAATTATTACCTTTTTGGCATCCCTGCTTTCAATTAAAAAGAAATTGATTTATTATCATTTAGAAATGATAGCCCCCTATCCCCTCCCCCCGATAGGTAATAAAATACGAATTTTTTATATAAATCATATTTTCGGGGTCACAATATGCTGTCACAATGCTGTCACAACAAACTTATGGTGTCACAATAATCTGTTGGCTATCAATTTCGGAATCAAACTGAAACTGTATAGTGTATGTGTTCTGTTCAACTTAAAAATAAAATTCTTGACTACGAATGATGTAAGAATCTTATAGCAATTGGGAAACTGAATCCAAAATGGTTTAATCTCATCAAACAGTTCGTGGTAATGAACTGTAAGTAAGGAGCGACCCAGCTCAATAGTAACCAAAACTCTAAAAAACGGATACCAATAGATACATCCAAAGAATCGGATTTTTATGCTGATTTCATCAAGTTTTGTGTTATTCATCAAGCTTAGTGTTACCCATCAAAAGTTACAAGCCTGAGAATATTTGCCTTTTTTCGAAAAAGGGGGGAAACACCCCCTAAAGTCATAGACTCTTAATGAAAGTCGAACCGTCAGATAACCCTGTTGTAGAGATTTAAAGCTCCTATATGCAAAAATGTGGAATTTTGTATTTTTTTTTCTGCCAGAAGAAAGATCACGGATGTGTGCTTATTTGTTTTTTTTTTCCCAGGGGCAATTGTATCGACCCAGTGGTCCTAATATATCGTGAAAGGGCTCATTCGAACGGAAATTAGAAGTTCTAGTGCACTTTTTAAGTGCCCTCAAACATTGGAGGGCAAATAGGCCCCCTCCCACGCTCATTTTCCCCCAAAGTAATTGGATCAAAATTTTGAGATAGCGATTTTGTTCAGCATAGTCGAAAAATCTAATAACTATGTCTTTAGGCGTAAAATGACCTGCCACAGTCCCCGGGGAAAGGACTAGAAGTTGTGAATTTTGCCCATTATTTACATACAGTATTTGTTATTGGGGAGTATACAGTCATTTTTATTTTTTTGGGGTGAGGGGGGAGGTTTAGATTGGGGTGGATTTCTAAGGGGAGAATATTCCTTTGGGAGAGAAATTTCGGATGAGTGAATATTCTAGGGGAAATATTACACTGGGTGGTTTTGACAGAATTACAAAATTCTTTTTAATTGTCTTACATTTTCTTTGGCAAATTTTTATATGAAGATGTTCCGGGGGAATTATCTGGGGGCTTTTTTCCGCACGTTTTGTTTTCTGGAAAATAATTTCCATGGAAGGGGGCACTTCTGGAGTGATCAAGAAACCCATTATAGATTGAAGTCTTATTCTAATGAAAAAATGCTAAGGAGAATTTTTCAGGGTGAATCATCCACAAGCAATTTTACAGAGAGGGGGGGGGGATTATCAGCAAGGAAGGAATTGTCTGGAGAGAATTTGATGTGGGGGGGGGGTGACTTTACATTGGATGAAAAATAAAAGTTCAAATAGGGATAAAATCCTTTTAATAGACAGTGATGATGACAACAGTGATAGGAATTCCCAAAAATAACAGATATTTTGGTCATATATGCAGTGACTGTCATCAGCAGTAAAACTAAACTAAAACAATTTAAAACAAAAGTTTATATACAAAATCAAATAAAACTACATATTGTTTAGTTCTCTGATTCTTTTCAAAGCAAAGGCAGAAGCTAGCCTCCTTGGCCTTCTTGGATTTGGACAGAGGTCAACTACATTGGGTGAATTGAACTTTACTTGGTCAGATTTTAATAAATTATCATAGATAGAATTTAGCCCAAATTCACCTGTGTCCCAATTCAAAGCAATGTTCTTGAATAAGATTTTCTTTATTTCAAGAGTTTTACAAAAATTTTGCTTTAAACCTGATTTCTTAGAAATCAAAGAGACATTATCAAACAAAAGAAAATGGTCTGGAAAATTGAAAATATGTTCTGAAAGGGCTGAAGTACAATCTTCAGACTTAGAATCTTGCTTTAAAGCCAAAGAAACAGAATTTTCATGCTGTAACAATCTCATTTCCAAATTCTGGTTAGTGTGTCCCACACATGAGCTTTCGCAAGTACATGGGATCTGATAGACCCTACTTTGTTGCCCCAATGAAGTTGGATTCTTCCTTGAATTTAGAAAACTAAATAGTTTAAAACTCTGCAATGAAAGCAAAGCATGTTGGAGTTCAGAAGAACTCCACTTGTGGTTTATATCCTCAGGCTTTTTATGTACCATGTGGAAACCACTAAATGACTCACCGGAGGAAACCACTCACTGTGAGGAAACCACTCAGTGAGTGAGGAAACCACTCACTGAGCCTTGTAAATAGCAATGCTGCTCTCTCTTGCAATGTTGCAGTAGACTGTTTCAGCACAATTCAAGAAAACTTCAATTTTGTTTCAAGTTCTACTTACAGATAGATTATTTTGCTTAATAATGTTTCAAATCTCACAGTAAAACCACTCTGTCACACACCTTGGGAGAGTAGAATTGAGGCCTTGTTGCCTTTGAGGTACCATATTGCAGAAGTACATGATGCATTATATGAAGCTTCTCAAGACCAGAAACTCAATGCATTTGGGCCGCCTTGGGACTTGTTAAGATACTACAAACCTTCAAATTTCCATGCTGTTTAGTAGCATAGAACAAGATCCTGCACAAAACAAATATGGTGAGTAAGTCATTGCAAAAAGTCACACATGATTTGCAAAGTTTGATGGATCTAATAAAAAGTGTGCAATTATTTCTAACCAAGATGAGATCTGATGAAGAAGTAAGCAACATGATCACCAATGCTAATGAACTTGCAGAAAAAATTGGTATTGTTCATGAGTTTGAAAAAGAAACCACAGTCCGCCAAAGGAAAAAACAAACAAACAATTTTCTTATGATGGGGAAGATAAAACTGTAGATTCTGGAGAACATTCATTTAAGGTCAATTTCTTCTTTGTCATGCTAGAAACTTCAATATCCTCACTAAAGGAGAGATCTGAGCTAATGGAAAGCCATAGTGAAAGTTTTAAATTTCTCAATGACATTCAAAGCTTGCAGAATTTCACAGATAAAGAAGAAGGCCTGTAAACATCTTCAAATCGTTCTTAGTGAAGGAGAAGACTGCAATGTGAAGGATGACAAGTTGTTTGAGGAGTTAAAAATTTTCACAGAAATGCTGCCCTCTAAGAGTTCCCCAGCTCAAGCTTTGTTGTATATAAAAACATGGTTGTATGGACACGTTCCCAAACTTTTTTATTGCACTTAGAATTCTATTATCGCTTCCAGTATCAGTTGCCAGTGGTGAAAGGAGTTTCTCCAAGTTAAAGTTAATAAAAACTTACTTAAGATCTACATTGAGTCAAGATTGACTGAGTGGGCTTATATCCATGATCATTGAAAATGACACGCTAAGTGAATTCAGTACAGAAGGACTGCTCAATGAGTTTTCAAACATAAAAGCTAGAAAAATTTGTTTTTCATTATAAAAAGCTGTATGTTGAATTGTTTTATAAGTAATATGTTCAACTGATAAATTGTGAATCATATTTTAACTCCCAATTTTTAATAGATCATCTTGTTGTTGATTGACATATTCCATTTTAATACTTATTTAGAATTATACTATGCAATAAAAGTTCATTTATTTTTATTGTTACACTTTTTACTAGGAAACCCTGCATAACCTACCTTAATTTAAGGGCATATTATTATATTTCAGTCTACCAGGGGGAGGGGGCAAAGAATAGTCTGCTTACCCCAAAAAACGTCTAGGGCCAGCCCTGCATAACCTAAACCTTTTTCACTTGCAAAAATAATTGTTTGTCAAAATCCCTGACAGATAGGAAATATGAGTTTCCTATATATTTCCTACCTTTCAAATAGAGCCAAAAATAGGCTTTCCTGCAACTAGTCTACTTTTAAATAGTTTCAAAAACTTTTCAAGATACAAAAGAGATGGAAAAATCTTTAAGTTGCTTTCCTTAATTCATCAACTTTTTCAAACTGTTTTTGTTGCTTTTTGAATTTATTGTCATGTAAATTTGTGAGACATTTTTCAACCACTTCCAAATCTTAACAGTATACAACTTCTGATCAGGGTTGCCACCTATAGCACAAAAGTGCTACTTTAGCACTACTTCATTATGTATAGCATTGTAGCATGTGCTTAGAGTTGCCACCTGCTGCATGAAAGTTGAAATAGTTCTATCTTAGAACTATTACAGTAAATTTTTTGACTGTAGCACCAAAAATTGCTGTGTAGCATGCAAATTTGGGCAATGGCAGCCCTTTAGGAACTGACCATGGTGGCAACCCTGCTTCTGATGACAGTTCAATAATACAATATCAAAATGTAGGGAGCTACCATAGGGAGCTTGTCTGCTTAAATTATTTTAAGACAAACTTTCTAGCTATAGGACAAATCCTGTTCTTGTCTGCTTTGTTAAACATTATTTTTTGGTAGGCCTAATGTTCTAGATTAAGAGCTAAACAGAAGAAAACATCTTAATAAACAAAAGTATTAGCATTAGATTCTTCATTTTATGCTTTTTTTGAATTTCTTAGCTGCATTTCCATCAATGCATCTCCCACCCTCTAATGTTCCCATATATAGCAATTTTCTTTTTCATCTTTACTTGATGACATTCAGTTTTGCCATAGTGTCTGTAATAAAATTATGTTTAAAATATTATCTGAAATGATTTAAGAAATTGGATAACAATGGAAGGTGATAATGGAATGGAAACATGCTTAAAACAGGGAATAAAACAAAATTATAGAGGATAAAGATAAATTATTTTAAGACAAACTTTCTAGATATAGGACAAACCCTGTTCTTGTCTGCTTTGTTAAACATTATTTTTTGGTAATGTTCTAGATTAGGAGCTACTCAGAAGAAAACATCTTAATAAACAAAAGTATTAGCATTAGATTCTTTATTTTATGCTTTTTGAATTTCTTAGCTGCATTTCTGGCAATGCATCTCCCACCCTCTAATGTCCCCATATATAGCAATTTTCTTTTTCATTTTTACTGTATGAAATTCAGTTTTGCCATAGTGATTACAATACAATTATGTGTAAAATATTATCTGAAATGATCTAAGAAAGTGGATAACAATGGAAGGTGATAATCTGCTCAGTTTACTTACATTCATTCTTCCTCTTGCACATCTAACCTCGACCATGTTGTGTCATATAACCTTGATATACCTTGTGTTGAGGTAGTTTCCAAATTTCAAGTTTCAGACCATCTTCCTATTGCTTCTAGTTTCAAACGAGAAGCTTCTCAGATTCTAGTGTTACAGGTTTATACTGTTCACCGGCACAAGTGGTATACTTCTCGCGATTGGAATAAAATTGACACATCTCAGTACATTGAAATTTCAGATAGTATCCTAAACAAGATCCGGGTTCCATTTCATCTTCTGCAAAAGTCTTCTAATAAAGACATTAATGAGGTTAGATTAACTCTTGATATATACTCTGCAGAAATCTGCCATGCACTTTTGTGTGCTGAAAAAAGGGCAGTTCCTCTTAAAAAAATATGTGTTGGTACCCAAGTTCCTGGATTGTCAGGAAATCTAGTGCTGTCTGAAGCTTGTGAACATGCTAAGTTTTAATACAAAACATGGAGAAATTGTCTTTGCCCCGTCAAGGAATAGTCAAGGAATTGTGAAAAGTATAAAACAAACGTTTTGCTAAGGAACTTGCCCTTCATCCATGTAAAATGCAGACACTTTACTCTAAGAAAGTCAGGAATTCACCTGATCTACTGTGGAAGGTATTACCTTATACTAGCTCCTCCAATTTGCCAGACCTAAATGACATTTCTTTGTCAGAGTGGATATCCTATTGTTCAAATGAATTTTCTGAGTCTGATCCTGTTTTAGTCACAATTTTGTGATGAGCTCTGCAAATTCATTGATGAATCTCCTGACCTTGATTTTGTTGTTACTTCTGACACTGTTATAAACGCCATTTCCCAACTTAAAAAGAAAGTGTCTTGTGGGATAGATAAGGTGAGCATTCTACACATCATTAATGGAAGTTATCTATTGGTGCATCACCTCAGCCTTCTCATGCAACTGATATTTGTGACAGGTATTATTCCATCGTATTTCTGCATTGGTGGTCTGTCTCCAATTCCCAAAAAAAGGAAATCTGAGCTGTAATGTTCCTCTTTCCGTCCCATCACCATCTCTACTATAACATGCAAACTTTTTAAGCTTCTTTTTCTTGATGAGTTAAAACAGAAATGTTACGGTCCCCCACATCAATTTGGTTTTCAGGCTAATCTTGGCTGTTCTCATGCTCTTACAGGAGTTTTTACTGCCCTCGCCGACGCTGAATCTTCGGGAGAAAGTATGATCCTCACCAGACATGACGTTAAACATGCATTCGATTCCTTAATTCATTTGTCCATGCTTCTTCATATGGCAAGGCGAGGCGTAAACCCATCAGTTGTTCGTGTTCTCAGGGATTTATATAGGAATCTAAGAGTGCGTTTAAAACTTCCACCACGTTTTCCCCTGCAGTTGGCTCTTCATCCTTCCCTATATAATTGCATTAATTCTCGTGTGAGGCCAAACTCTTCGATTCCCTCGAATATGCTTGTGAATCTTCAGTACCCCATCCTTGTTAAGAAATGGACTAGACAGGGAGCTATCACTCCCCCAACCCTGTTCAATAATAGTGTCCTGGAAGTTCAGGCAAAGTGTCTTCCTTCATGCATTCTTGGGAGAATCGATATGTCTCTTATTTGTTATACTGATGACATCCTGAATCTCAGCCGTACGATCCAGCACATTGAGCAGAATTTCGAAATCCTCAAAGATGAATATTCAAAAATCGGTCTGTCTTTTAATCCTGAGAAATCCGAAGTTATCCTTTTCAATTGGCGAAATTCCTCTACTTCTCTTATAAATATGGACGGTTCTCTTGTTAAACCCTCATACCATATTACATACCTGGGCCTCCCAATTGGCACATCTATAGGCCACACACGTCATTTGCTGATTTCTCACGTTGAGCGTAAAATTAGCATTTCTTACACTGTAATTGTAAAAAGCAAACTACGTTTCAACCGTTATATTCTAGCATCCATTTACAACGCCACAGCCCTTCCTCATCTGCTTTACATTGCTCTTTTCTGGAGATTCTTTACTGTTACAGATAAAAAGCACCTACAATCAATCTTCTTCAGATTTGCTAAATATCTTCTACATTTGCCCTCTTGGACAAGAAACTGTAAAATTATTCATTTGTATAAGCTATCTGACCCTAATATTAGCATTAATAAATCTCTATCCCGTTTTCAAAGTAAGTTTAATCATCCATGGTCAATAATTTGTTCATAATAGTTTTTTTATATTAATGTAATGCATATAGTTACTGTTCGTATTAATGTAATGAAGAGTTTTCTTTTGGCATGTGGTTGAATTTTTAATGTGTTTTTGTGTCCTTCTTTTTCTTCTTTTTTTTCTTTTTTGTTTTCTTTAGTGATTACTCTGTCTACTGTACCTTTTGTACCTTTTTTTGACGGGCAATAAATGAATAATAATAATAATAATAGCAATTTTCTTTTTCATTTTTACTGTATGAAATTCAGTTTTGCCCTAGTGATTACAATACAATTATGTGTAAAATATTATCTGAAATGATCTAAGAAATTGGATAACAAGGGAAGGTGATAATGGAATGGATACATGCTTAAAACAGGGAATAAAACAAAATTATAGAGGTTAAAGATAAATTATTTTAAAACAAACTTTCTAGATATAGGACAAACCCTGTTCTTCTCTGCTTTGTTAAACATTATTTTTTGGTAATGTTCTAGATTAGGAGCTACTCAGAAGAAAACATCTTAATAAACAAAAGTATTAGCATTAGATTCTTTATTTTATGCTTTTTGAATTTCTTAGCTGCATTTCTGGCAATGCACCTTCCTCCTTCTAATGTTCCTATATATAGCTATTTTCTTTTTCATTTTTACTGTATGAAATTCAGTTTTGCCCTAGTGATTACAATACAATTATGTGTAAAATATTATCTGAAATGATCTAAGAAAGTGGATAACAAGGGAAGGTGATAATGGAATGGAAACATGCTTAAAACAGGGAATAAAACAAAATTATAGAGGATAAAGATAAATTATTTTAAGACAAACTTTCTAGATATAGGACAAACCCTGTTCTTGTCTGCTTTGTTAAACATTATTTTTTGGTAATGTTCTAGATTAGGAGCTACTCAGAAGAAAACATCTTAATAAACAAAAGTATTAGCATTAGATTCTTTATTTCATGTTTTTTTAAAATTTCTTAGCTGGATTTGACAATGCACCTTCCTCCTTCTAATGTTCCTATATATAGCAATTTTCTTTTTCATCTTTACTTGATGAAATTCAGTTTTGCCACAGTGATTATAATAAAATTAGGCATAAAATATTATCTGAAATGATTTAAGAAATTGGATAACAATCAAAGGTGATAATGGAATGTGATTAATGTAGTTATGTGAATGTGATGATGTGGAATATGAATAATGAAAAATGCTGCATATTATAAAGTGAAAAATTTTATTGTTTTGATGTTTTCTTTTAGTTTTGTAAATATCTTATGGCTATATATAGGGCCATCAGGGGGGATGAAACACACTGTCAGAAATTCAAATGTGAAATTTCAAAAGAATATAAAATATGAACCTAATGATTAGTTTCATTTTATTAAGGTGTTTCCTTCTGATGAGCCCCAAACCTAAAATATTAGCTTTTTTCTGAATATAAAGGGATGGGGCATCACTTCTGTTCCCTTAAATAATTACACTGTGCTTAGCCCACAACCCAAATGCCAAAATCTAAACCTAGGGCATATTAGAAATATTACTGATTTTATTAACTTTTTAAAATTGACATTATCAATCAAATTTCCTGCAGGAATATAATTAAACTGGAAGCTACCACAAAGATCAAATTAATGTTTAACTTCCTGAATATAATGAATTATTATTTTTGTGGTAAAATTCTACTTTAGCTATTTTTGGCTATGTTGAAAAGACATTATGTTAGGGAAATGAAATTTTCAGGGATGGATCTACAGGCTAAAGTATGTCCTGGGAGGGTATTTTGAAGTACATACCTCCACTCCTTCTCCCTCTAGAGGGTCCTGAAATCTGCCTACATGACAGGTCTATACCTATTGAAATTTTGACAAAACAACATTTTACATTAATTTTCAGGTATCAGTTTTTTTTTTCTGGCTTTAGTTCTGAAAATGCAATTCCTTTTATTTGAGTAGAATTTTAACCCATATCAATGTTTTTTTTCAAAATTTAAGAAATGTATTTGCATATCTTTAAAACCTTATAAATTGGGATTAAGCAAAATTGTGAAGCTGAAAACAATTTTGTTGCACTTCATTCAAGCAGAACATCTATTTTACAAGGTTTCACTTTGATATCACACAGGTTTTTAAAGATCATCAAAGGTCAGGAGCCTCTAGAGGGAGAAAGAGTGGAGGAAGATACTTCAAAATACCTGCCCAGGACATACTTTACCCTGTAGACCCATCCCTGAAAGTTTCATTTTCCCAACCTAACCCCTTTCCAAGATAGCCAAAGTAGCTAGGTAATTTTCTACCAAATCATATTATTGACTTACACATAAAGTGAATATACCACTTGATGCCTTTTTTATGCTGATTACAAATATATTAATCATTTCTATTGGAAATGAATTTCAGCCCCCCCCCCTATATATGCCAATTCAGGGTATATATTTCTACAACCTAAACTAACCCTGAATTGGCATATATAGGGGGGCTGAAATTCATTTCCGATAGAAATGATTATTATATTTGTAATCAGTATAAAAAAAGGCATTGAATGGTGTATTCACTTTATTCCTAACTCAATAATATGATTTGGTAGAAATTTACCTAATGCTTTTATAGACAGGCCAGTCTACCCCTCATGGGCGCCCATATGGGGGGGCTCCCGCCCCCCCCTGGCTGAATGATGCTGCCTTATTTTTATATTTATGTTCTGAGATTTCTATTATATAGCATTAAAAGTGCCAATTAGACAAGGTTTGCCCCCCCCTGGAATTCAGCTTATGGGCGCCCATGCTACCCCTCTTTTGCCATTGTAGCCTAGCTAGTTCAGAAAAGAAATCTTGCACTATGATTTCCAAAGCTGTAACACCAAAGAAAACTTACATTTGTCACAAAATATGCATCCGCATGTAGTTATGTAGAGGCGAATATCTCTGTTAGAAATCAGGGCCTTGAGGCACTTGTTGCAGTGTACCCAGTCCATCCTAGTCAACTTGCTAGACTGGTTATAAGAGGGTTTAACTTCTAGATGCCTCCAAGAGTATTTAAAAAATAATTCAAGTAATTTAATGAAGAATAGGAGCTAGTATTTATGTCTTTTATTTAGTATTTATTTAGTATTTATGTATTTATGTCTTTTAGATAAACCCTACAGAAAGCCAAATTCACGGTCTTGCTTTTTAAATTATTTGCGTTAAGGAGAAGGGAAAATTCTAAAAGAACGAATGTTAGTAGCTTTTCACTTCAAGGGCGGATTTCGATTGCTTTATGACTGTTCTAAAAGTTATGGATGTTTATCTTAGTCACAAGTATAATAAAATAAAGATTTTTTTTAATGCAAATATTTCAGCTTCAGCCCAATTTAAGGATCCTGAGCTGTATATTAGCTACGAAGTTATTAAGATCTCTATCCTAAACGAATCAAAAATTACCTTTTAGGGGGCAAAGTGAAAACATTGATACTATAGTTTAAAAATTAAAATCATCTGCATTTCTTATGAGTGAAATTAAAAAGAATTCCGATTATTATAAATCCAAAGCCTTGGTTTTCTAAGAGGTAGGTAATAATTGTTCGAATACAAAAGGGTAAAGTTTGTGTAGAGAATTCAAATAGGAATAAAGTAACTGGAAACATACAAAAAAATAAAGGAAAAAGACCTCAGAAAAAATTGAAAAGTTGTTTGAAGTTAATGGCAAATGATAATCCAAAATAAAGATACAATATTCTTTTCTAGTACTTCAACGCCGCATAGTAAGCAAAGTCACATATAAAAGCAGTCGCGTCGAATTAGTTGCAGGTGCAGGTGCAGTCGCACTAGTAGTAGTAGTAGTCGTGGCAATGAAAATATAATGTAAATGCCCTTAGCAGCTCTTAAGATACTACGGATACGCACTTTTGATAACCTGGATCCCCTTTAACATCCCCTTTAACTTTGATGCTCATAATCTTTATGGAGACACTTGCGATGAAAAATTCCCCCTTTTTCAGCTTATTCTTTCTCCACTGAATGTTTTATTCTTCAGATCGCAGTTTCTTATATATAAAAAAAATATTTTCTAATTTTATTATACTATCCATTGTTAGAATAAGCTATTTCAGGCATGAAAGAAATCTATTTAACTTTACATATCTATTCAAGGATGGAATTCGTTTGTAGAAACTAAAATATGATGCCCAGTATGTTATTCAGACACAAAAAGAAGCTGATGAAAGGAAAAAAAAATGTCCATTGTGATAAGAAAAGCGGCAAATATTGAGCAGTTCATATAATTGACCTACAAATAAAGTAAACCTACAACTAGATGCCATTTTTTATGCTCTTTCTGAATATAATCGCTTTGCTTGCAAATTCAGTTTTAAGCCTTTTTTGGGCCCTTGAAAATGATAATTTCTTTGATCCAGTTTTAATATTCCATTGGACAGAGGAATAGAATCAGAAAATATGTAATAGGAAAAAAAAATCATAATTTTTTTTTATAGATTCGTGGTTATGGAGTTGAAAGAAACTTTTTTATAGTTTAAGAGTAGATGAATAAAGCAATAAAATTAAATATATTATTTAAAGAGGAAAAAACAATATCAAAATTTTCAAATAGCCATTTTGTTCAGCGTAGTTAATTTAGAGATTAACCCAACAGAAAGCCAAAATCACGGTCTTGCTTTTTAAATTATTTGCGTTAAGGAGAAAGGAAAATTCAAAAAGAACGAATGTTAGTAGCTTTTCACGTCAAGGGTGGCCTTTCCATGATGATAAATAAAAGTTCAAATAGGAATAAATCCTTTTTAATAGACAGTGAATATTCGCAAAAATACTGGATATTTCTTAACATGTGCAATGACCGTCACCAGCAGACATACTAAACATTTCTAAATTCAGGGAAGGATCAAACTTTATTGGGGCAGCAGAGTGGATTCTATCAGATCCCATGTAGCCTACTTGCGGAAGCTCATATGTGGGACGCACTAATCGGAATTTGAAAGTGAGATTACTGCAACATCAAGACTCTATTTCTCTCGGTTTTAAAGCAAAATTCCAAACTTGAAGATTTCATAACGATAAATAAAGTTCAAAAAGGGATACATCTTTCTAATAGACCATGAAAATTCTCAAAAAAAGCCCTAGATATTTCCGTCACATGTGCAGTGACTATCGTCAGCCGAGTATTTCTGCTGATGGCGGTCACTGCACATGTGACCGAAATATCCAATATTTTATTGAATTTTCATGGTCTATCAAAAGGATTTATCCCTATTTGAACTTTTATTTAAGGCTAAAGAAGTATTCACTTTTATCTTTATTCGGGGGGGGGGGGTGGGGTGGTGAAGAGCTAGAATATTTCTTAGGAAGCCAGAAGTAAAGAAAGCTATGATTCAAAACGATGGTTTCTATCATTAAGTGTATACCATAGAGTGAACAGTCAGCGTGATGATACTGCATTGCAAAGAGACGCAGTTAAATAATCATAATTTTCAGGCATTGAATCTGATAAGGATGGTTTTAGCTTTGTAACTAGTTTTCCGTAGTTCCGTAGCGCAGTGAATCTGTTCTATTAGGGAATAACGTCGGCTAACTCCCTTGATAACTTTCTAATATAGAAAAAAGTGCTAAATGAGTCAGACAATTGGAAACCTTGCTTTCCTTTGCTGCATTGCAAAAAGAAGTTTTCTCGCAGTTTCATTGGATGATATGCTTTCAGCTTTGTCTATAAAACGCCAAACTGGAATACAGTATATTTATATAATAAGTTACTTTGGGTTGCTTCTTTGTAAATTATGGCTATTCAATTTTGGAGCAAGTTGTATTGACTCCTTGATACTTATTAAATAAAAAAACAAGTTTTCTAACTGAAAATAAGGAGCGACATTAAAACTTAAAACGAACAGAAATTATTCCGCATATGAAAGGGGCTGTCCCCTACTCAACGCCTCGCTCTTTACGCTAAATTTTTTTTTATTGTTTAAAAAAATAAAGTTGTGAGACAGAGTTAAACTTTAGCGTAAAGAGCAAAGCGTTGAGGAGAGGACATCCCATTTATTTGTGACTGCTAAAGCTTGACTTACACTAAGTTTCACGGCACATTGTGTCATTATTAAATAAGAAAAACAAGTTTTTTCAACTGAAAATAAGGAGCAAAATTAAAATTCAAAACTAACAGAAATTATTCCGGAAATGAATGGGTCACACCCCCTCCTCAATACCTAGCTTTCCACGCTAAAGTTTTTATCACTTAGAAAAGCTTCCTAGTCTAATTAAACGCCCCTTGTGTTTCAGGAGTCGTTCTTAAAAACATTGGGACAAACACTCAAACTTTAGCGTAAAGATCAAAGTATTGAGAAGAGGGCAACCCATTCATATACGAAATAACTTCTGTTCGTTCTGATTTTTACTGTTGCTCCTTACTTTCAGTTGAAAAAAAACTTATTTTTTAAGTTTAATATCGGATCAATGTTCAAATAACACCGCAAATCTGGCTCAATCACGATAAAAAATCCCCTGTTATTCCGATCAATCCAGAAATCCCCTTTCCTTGAAAATTTCCCCCAGAAATCCAAACCCGCTGAAAATTTCTCACGGACAAATCACCCGAAACATCTCCATCTGCAGAATTGAATTGGCAAAGAGAAAGTAAGATACATAAAAAAAAATCGTTTAGGAATTTTGTCAAATCTCCCAAGCGTAAAACTTCCCCTGGATAGTTCACCCCCGGAATTTCCCATCACCACGGAATTTCTCCCCATGAAAACCCACCCTAGGCATAAAATCGCCCCTCCCCCCCCCCACAAAAAATATTTATTTATACTTCCCAATAACAAACACTATATGTAACCAATGGTCAAAATTCACAACTTAAAGACCTATCCCCAGGAACTGCGGGGGGCAGGTTATCTCCAAAGGCATAGTTTTTGAACCTTTCAACTATGCTGAACAAAATTGCTATCTCGCAATTTCGATGGGATTATTTTGGGGAAAAGGGACGTAGGACGGAGGGTAGTTGATCTCTTATCTTTTTGGTCACTAAAAAGGGAACTAGAACTTTTAATTTCTGTTCGAATGAGCCCTCTTCTAATGTTCCAGTATCATTGGCTCGACACGACCTCCCCCCCACTGGGAGAAAAAAAACAAATAAACACACATCCGTGATCTTTCTTCTGGCAAAAAATACAAGATCCACGTTTTTGCAGATAGGGGCTTGAAACCTCTACAGTAGGGTTATCTGATATACTGAATCTGATGGCATAGTTTTTATTAAAATTTCTTGACTTTAGGGGGTGTTTCCCTCCTTTTTTGAAAATCCGGCAAATTTTCTCAGGGTCGTAACCTTTGATGGGTCACAGTAAACTTAATGAACCTTATATATATGGAATCTGTATAACAAGCCCATTCTTTTGATATCTATTGATATCAAAATTATGTTTTTTAGAGTTTCGGTTAATATTTGGCCGCGTCGCTGCTTATTGACAGTTCGTTACCACGGTCTGTTTGGTATACTCATTAGATTTTGTCTATATACTTTTCTCCCAACGAGATGGGAAGTATATTACGAGGATAACTTGTAGGATGACTAAATTGTTATATCAACATATAGACCAATAGGGCTAGATCGTTTTTTGTTGTGGAATCCCCTTTACAATTAGATAAGTTTAGCCCCAACCTTCCCGAAAATAATTTGACGCGCCATACTGTAGTGAAGGAAATTAGACCAAAACTTTAGTTAAAATAATAAAAAAAAATTCTGGTATCCCTCTCATAAAAAATTCTCCAAAATTTAAACTCTTTTAAAATCCAAGCTATATAAAACTACTCGTAAAATTTTGTGTTTGTGAACACAACTCTAAAACTTGTTCGTTCTGCACCTAAATTGATTTTCCCTCTGGTCCACCCAAGAGCCCAAATTTAACGGGGACAATTGCCCTCCTAGATTTTGAAGATTACATATTTTGGTATCTTTGTTTAAATAAATCGAAAAAATCCTTTCCCCTTACCTTTTCTTGAACTGGTGCCCCTACCCCATCTTTAGAGACCAGCACTGCACACGAGACAGCAATTAGAACTCTTTACTTGCTAGTGTCGTTCTGTGTTTCTAATGAGATGTCCTTCCAGATACACTTTTGTATTTCGAAACGTTTTCTTCAAATTATTTCGAAAGAACATTATCGATCAAAAGAGATTCTCATTTTTCATGTTTTTCGCTGACAGAAAAAGCTCTTGAATTCTGATTGTAAGTTGAGAAATAGTCATTTGCATAAGAATCAGAGAAGATTATCGGCCGAAACCTTGAATAAAGGAGAGAAAGCTTTTAACGGAGACAACAATGGACACGTAGTTTTTTTTTCTAGGGGGGGGGGGGCATTAGAATTATTTTCGAAGCCTTCAAAAAGGGATGTTTTTACCCAGAAAAAAGTAAGATATTTCCGAAGGCTGCAAAGTTTTATAATTTTGGCATAAATTGGGCTTGCAAAAGGGAGAGGGTTGAAACCTTCTACCCTCCCCTCTGAGAGAGCTTGATCAGATAGCTTCGTAACAAGTGTCAAATGAATAGAAAGAAGACTACCGAAAACTACCATTTCAAGGGGATTTGAAGAGTTGACCCCCCCCCCTGCCCTGAATCCCATATTGAAAAAAAATCTGCCTACATTTGCAATAAATACTTATATTATTTAAGTAAATACTTCTCAAGAATAGATATTAGGGATAACAAAGCAGAGACTTTAATTTTGAAAAAAATTCTCTTCCCCAGAGAACTCCCCCTCTACTAAAAAGGGATTCGAAATATTATATGAAGTTTTGGCTAGAAATTTATAAACTTGCTACGTTAAAATATAAATTTCTTTAATTTTTGTGCCCTTAGTGATTTCTAAATAATTTTTTGTTCGTCATATTCGTGAAAAAGCATGGAGATTTTTTCGTCTTTTTTTTAGGTTCCAGCAAAGATATTACGCTGCTGGTTTTTTCGGGTCAAAACGGTTAGATTTCACTTCATTTATACAACAGTTGGTCCGGACCCACAATCAGTTTATTGCCCCTAAGCAATATGAATTTTTTTAAATGCAGGGTCTTCGGGAGCCAAGACTGGACCCCAGGGACAAATTACCCACCTACCACCCTACATTTGTCTTTTTTTGTTCATAAACCAATAATAAATTAAACACAAATGAATGTGACAGCTCACGGGAGCAAGTCTGGGTATTGGGGGAGAAGATCTTCGTATGACATTCCAAAGACATTCCCAGGTAAAAATATTTTTCGGTTATTACCTATGGCGTACCTTTCGTGAACATTTTCACATCAAATCTCATCCGATTCATACTTCTCTATTCAATTGGAAATAAATAATGAAAAACTATGAAGTAAAAACTGTTCCTTTTGTAAGTTGGACACATAACAATTAAACCCGGTAACGTAATTTTCTACACACATAATTTGACAAAGGAGAGAGAAGTACATGAATAGAAAGATAAAACTGAGCCCCTTTGATGAATTGAATAAGAAAACAAGTTTTTTTAACTGAAAGTAAGGAACGACATTAAAACTTAAAACGAAGAGAAATTATTCCGTATATGAAAGGGGCTTTCTCCTCCTCAACGCCTCGCTCTTTACGCTAAAGTTTTTTATTGTTTTAAAAAATAAAGTTATGAGACAGAGTCAAACTTTAGCGTAAAGAGCGAGGCGTTGAGGAGGGGACAGCCCCTTCATATACGAAATAATTTCTGTTCGTTTTAAGTTTTAATGTTGCTGGTTACTTTCAGTTGAAATTTTTTATTTATTTAATTTCTGATTGTTTTTTAAATAATGCTGAGAAATCCGGTGCCCCCTTCTTAGCAATGTCCCATCCCCCTTGAAAAATTCCTCCATGCAAGGATCCTCCCACATAACCCCCGACGGATTCCCTAAACTAACTGAAAAAATCCCCCTAAAAACTTCTGGAAACTTACCACTAACCAAAACTATATGTAAACATTGGGCAAAGCTCATAACTTGCAGACCTTCCCCCGGGGACTGTGGAGGATTAAGTCACCCTCAAAGACATAGATATTGTATTTTTTGACCATACTGAAAAAAATGGCTATCTCAAAATTTTGATCGGTTGACTTTGGGGAAAAATAAGCGTGGGAGGGGGCCTAGTTGCCCTCCATTTTTTTGGTCATTTAAAAAGGGCAATAAAACTTTTAATTTCCGTCGTATGAACCCTCTCGCGATTTTCTAGAATCACTGGGTCGATACAATCTCCCCTGGGGAAAAAAAACAAATAAACACGCATCCGTGATCTTTCTCCTGACAAAAAAAATACGAAATTCCGCATTTTTGCAGATAGGAGCTTGAAACTTCTATAGTAGGGTTCTCTGATACGCTGAATCTGATGGTGTGATTTTCATTAAAGTTCTATGATTTTTAGGGGGTGTTTCCTCCTTTTTTCGAAAATAAGGCAAATTTTCTCAGGCACCTAACTTTTGATGGATGAGACTAAACTTGGTGAAACTTATATATTTGGAATCAGCATAACAACCTGATTCTTGTGATGCATCAATTGGTTTCAAAATTCCGTTTCGGTTACTATTGAGCCGGGTCGCTCCTTAATTACAGTTCGTTACGACGAACTGTTTGAAACCCTTCAATAACCTTATATCAAACATAATTACTTTAACCCATCTCAATCACTAGAAAGGAGTTCCTAAAAAGGTGTCAGCCCGCCAGCCCTTTGGATTCAATCGTTGAATGGAATTCCTTTAAGTTCGACACTGCTTCCGTTTTTTCAACACCATTTTAAACGACAGTTGAAGGATCTTGATTTTATTAGTTACAGTACAGTTTTTACTTGCCGTTGCTGGGATATTTGTTTTTGTATTTTTCCTTTAATTACATGTCTTTTTCATTTCAGCGTTTTACATTTATATGCTGGTTTTAAACTAAGAAACAACGTGAACGATGGGCAAAAACCTGTACGATGTAGAATCGACTTCCCGAAGTAACGAACCATCCCCAGAAAAGCCGAATGATAATGTGAAACCTTTTTTGGGACGATTCAACCTTTTACAACCCTCACAATTATTCTTGAGAAAGGGTGAGGTTTTTTTTGCTCTTTTAAAAAATTCTTTTAAACAGCGAGTCTCTATTTCGATGGCCACATCTCACACTGCAATTCCTTTTGGTCTGAACTTTAGGAAATAAACAGGAAGATAAAAGGAAATAAAAGGAAATAAAGGCCTTCTAGGTAATCCAGATTCAGCCGCAACGCGCTGCCTTCTCCCCTTAGGAGGCTCTGAAGCTTAGTTTGTATAATACATTTCTAAACCCATCAGAATGAGGTAAATATAATCATCCAAGTCTTTCAGAGGTCAGTCTGATCAAGTCCAAGAAACAAAAAGCAGAGAGAAAATCCAAAAACTAGTTTCGTAACAGATTTTAATTTTAATGCAAAACTCGTGTGATATGAAATTTGCAGCCTTTTTGATGGCTCTGAGGAAAATATTTAGCTTTTGACAGGAAAAGAAAAAAAAATCGGATTTATTTGGTAGTAATCCTTACTTTTATGCAGTATCCTTCTGAAGTTAGAAAGATCAGAGCCAGTCAAGGGCTTTGGTGAAAAAATATGTTAAATGTAAAGAATGGACTTGGTCGGATTGGCTTTTGAAAGGCTCTTGTGTTTTTTTTTATTATTTATTGTTTGTTTCTATATTCACGGCACCAGGTACATAAAGGTATATGATTTGCTGCTATTCATTTACAATGAAAGAACAAAATATAAAGCTCTTGGATATGTAAGCAGAGTTTTCCTCCATTAATTTTGGAGGAGTTTGAAAAGCTTTTGGGTTATCTAAGTTCTGATTACTCGATATTGATGCTCGATTTGATTACTCGATATTGATACTCGATTTGATTACTCGATATTCCGTGCCATTACTCGATATTTGTGATTACTCGATATTTCCATGATTTTTTGCCGTTATTATTTATAAGCTAGCAGGAGTGTAGCCATAACTGTCTCAATAGGGGTCCAAAGCCAATGGAGTATTTTAAACGGTTTAAGGATTTTAAAGGGTTTAATTAAGCACATATTTTACCTTTTTCAGCCGGAAAATGTGGTATAAATCCATGAAGCCTGGTCCTAGCACTATTAGACAAGATCTAGAGTCATATTGTAGTTTTCAGCTTATTGTTAGCTGATAGAGCTGTAGCATAGAACGAACTTTTTTGTGACCTTGAATAAAAATTGTAAATTGTGACTCTGTTGTGACTTGAACAAGAAGTCTGCTTAATAATTTTTGCTGTTTCCAGAATTTAAGACAATAATATAACCTAGAGATCAAAGTCTTATCACGACTCTATGCGGCTTTTCAATGCTCTTTTCGACTATAAATCTAAAAAAAACGCGCTGAAATGATCAATAACTCTGAATTTAACCTTTAAACATCTCTCTATGACGTTACCTGCGCACTAGTTCTAGTGGTGACAATTAAGGGAGGGGGAGGTCCTCTTGCCCCCTAGTTTCTTGCCTAAAACGCTAGTGCCTTTAAACGCTACTTTCTGATTGCCAAATTATTTTATTCAGCTTCGGTTTGAAATATTTTTTTATAACTTTTATTAGGGATTTCCCTACTGACGTACAAAATGAAGATTCAACTAAAGGGTAAGCTAAATACGTAGCTTATTTCTGGCATCAATTTCAGCAGGTCAGTGGGCAAGCGATAGCAGCAGTACAAACACTATGGCTTTGCACAAGATGCTCAAAACCAAATATCGTGGACACCATTGGTCAACTACAAGTTACCAATAGTTGTATGATTGATCTCAACTCTTATTTAGTTATTTTATTATTATTATTATTATTAATTTCTATAATTATTATTTCTTTTCTTTTTAAATTTCATTAGAAAATTTAATTAAATGTTAAATTCATTGATTATTAAATTATGAAGTTCTTTTATTAAAAATATTTAATTGTTATTATTATCATTTAGTGTTTTTGATTTTCCTGCTGAAGAGAAAGAAACGATTAAGGATTTTTTTATGATCACGATAAAATTCGGTGCCGTTTTTGTAAATCGGCACCGAAAACTAGAAAATTTTTCAAGCTCAAATCGGTGCCGTTTTCTTTGCCAATCGGCGCCAAAAAAGCTACGTGTGTCCAACCCTTAAGGTAAGAACTTTAATGCTGAAGATCAAACAATAAAATCAGGTTAAAAAATGATTTTGCTTTATCTGCCTTCTCAACATGGTAACTAATTTGATTAAATAACGATTAGCTTTATACTCAATTTATGTTTTTTGTCCGGAAATCGTGGTTTTATGAAATTTAATTTACTCTACTGTCCAGATGGCTCAAATCCTATGTCTGTCCATTAAGATGTAGTAAATGCTCACCGTAAATGATAAAAAGAAAAAGATTTTCTCAGAAAATTTTTTTCGTCATACCCAACTTAACATTATTATTGCATATATGATGGATTGATCAAGGGGGCTGTTTCTGGGCACGGTACGAAATGAGTGATAACTTATTAGCCATTCTCTAATTCTAATAACAATAACTGAGAGTAGATTGGGGGAAATGGATTTGTTTCTAGAGATGGAAGGAAGGCTTGACCTCTTTTAAGAGGTGTACTTACACTGATTGAATATGTCATCATTAAGTAGATGACAGACTAGATGAAGTTTTGAAAACAGTGTGGCTCTCACTTAACCGTTAACAAGGTGAAGATGAAAGAGCCGGGCAAAAGCGAGGCAGCTGAAAGAATTCAGATTCAAGTTATTTGCAGAGTGGCCAGATGGAGTGCATTTGCACCATTTCAGCCCTTTTTTGAGGCCGTTGTGCATTATAGGGGATTATTATGGGGGGACGAGACTCCTCTTCTGACTACGTCCCTGGCCAGGGGTGAATCTGCAGCATTTTTATTGGGGGCGAAAGGGGTTAATATCCGGATAGATAGTCAACTGGCATGAGCTGTATAATATTTTTTTCAAAATTATTGAGAGGGGGGGGGCAACTGCCTCCCACCTTGCCCGCCCCCAAACGATGCCCCTGTCTCTGGCACCTTTTTGAACAAGTGTGACAAGTGAAATATGTAGCTGAATTTACCACTTGAGATGTCTCAAGCTGAAGTCTCATAGCTGAGTCTCTAATGCATCATAGGCAGCGCAATAGCGATGCCTAAGTAAAGAACAATATTGGCATAAAGTATTATTATTTTTTTCTCTTTTAGACCAAGGCACTTCGTATCGAAATAGTTGTCGTAGAAACTGCGAAAAGGGCTCATTCGATTGGAAATTAGAAGGGCTTGTGCCCTTTTTAATAGCCGAAGGTGATCAGAAGGCAGCTAACACCCCTTCGACGCCCACCATTTCCCCAAGCACATCCAATCAAAATTTTGAGATAGCCATTTTGCTCAACGTAGTTGAAAAATCTGTAAATTATGTCTTTGAGGAGGAATCTCCCCCAAAAGCCCTTGGGGCAAGGGTTGTAAGTTGTGCCCTGGGGACATATAAGGCTTTTTAAAGAAATTATTGTCGTAGAAACTTCAAATAGGGCTCATTCAAATGGAAATTGGAAGGGCTAGTACCCTTTTTAATAGTAGAAAGTGATTTGAGTGCAACTAACCCCCTTTTCACACCCACCATTTCCCCAAACACATCCAATCAAAATTTTGAGATAGCCATTTTTTTCAACGTAGTTAAAAGTTTTGGAAATTAGATCTCTGAGGATGACAATCCTCCCTCCCCCAAAGCCCTTAGGTTAAGCGTTGTAAGCTATGTGCTTGGGATATATAAGGTTTTTATAGAAAGCGCTAGTGTAGAAACTTCAAAAAGGGCTAATTCGATTGGAAATTGATAGGGATAGTGCCTTTTTAATAGTTGAAAGTGATTGAAGTGCAACTAACCCCCCTCCCACGCCCACCATTTGCCCAAGCACATCCAATCAAAATTTTGAGATAGCCATTTTGTTCAACGTAGTTTAAAGTTCTAGAAATTAGGTTTTGAGAAGGAAAATCCCCCACAACCCCACAATCCCCCACAAGGGTTGTAATTTCTTAAACCACTTTGGCCTGACATCACATAAAGAAAGAAAAACGAGCAAAAATGGGTTTTTTATCGGCCAATTGAAGATACTGAAAAAACAAAGCGAATATTTCGAGAGGACAAACGCCTCTCTTCTTCAGCGCGAAACGAAACGATGAAACAATAAACGCCAAAAATTGAAATAATTAAAACCAACTACCTAACAACCATAAAAGCGAGTTATTCGCCAAAATCCGCGATTTGAACAAAATCCAAAAAAAAACAAAAAAAACATGATATGCCAAAAAAGGATACTAGCAAGAAACTGATAAATTAAAGGAATCAATTCATTCACTCGAAAAAACAAAACGAACCTGCTATTAAATAAGTTGGAAAACTATGTCATTTGATTTCGGATTTTAATTAAGGCATTTCTTGCAGACACCCTTTGAGACCTAAGGGGTTGTTCATGTGTTTGATTAGATGACTGGGAAAGTGGTTCAAGGTTTATTTCAGGGATTACTAACGTATCGGCTTCTCTTTTGAGAAAACCGAAATATAACTCGTTTATTCCTAAATCACCGGAATCTCTGTTTAAAGCTAGACCTAAATGTTGGTATTTATGATACATCGTTTCGTTTCGCGCTGAAGAAGAGAGGCGTTTGTCCTCTCGAAATATTCGCTTTGTTTTTTCAGTATCGTCATTTGGCCTATAAAAACCCCATTTTTGCTCGTTTTTCTTTCTTTAAGTGTTGTAAGTTATGCCCTGGGGGCCTATAAGGTTTTTATAGAAAGGTTTGTCGTCGAAACTTCTAAAAGGGCTAATTCGATTGGAAATTGGAAGGGCTAGTACCCTTTTTAACAGTCGAAAGTGATTGCAGGGCAACTAACCCCCCTCTCACGCCCACCATTTCCCCGAACACATCCAATCAAAATTTTCAGGTAGCCATTTTGTTCAACGTAGTTGAAAGGTCCAGAAATTATGTCTTTGAGGATGACAAACCCCCCACAGCCCCCAGGGCAAAGGTTGTAAGTTATGCCCTGGGGGAATATAAGGTTTTTATAGAAAGCGTTGTCGTAGAAACATCAAAAGGGCTCATTCAATTGGAAATTGAGAGGGCTAGTGCTCTTATTAATAGTCAAAAGCGACCAAAAAAGAGGTTCAGCCTTTTTCCCTGGAAAAGGCTATGTCAATATAAAACGAACAGAAAATTAACTAAAAAAACTTTTTCCACAAATAAGTTTTTTTCAAAAAAAGTAAAGAACTCCATTAAACCAAAAATGAACAAAAATAAAACCAAATAATCTACCAAGATACAACTACCACAAATCAGTATCAATAAATAAATGAAAAAAAAAAAAACAGAAATTAAAATAAATCACTGAGTCAAACTCAAAAGGAGCAGAAATTAATATGAGTAGGGTTTTAAATCCCTATGCTTTCTAAAAGCCAAAATATAATTTATAGTTTACTGAAAAAATTGTTTTAAATGTTTTCATTTTAATAACTTCAAGAAACCGAAAATTAATTAAGGTTTTAAGGAATAAATATCATCATATGTATATTAAACTGACAATGCACGTTTTCTTTAGTAAACTCATTTGAACTTTTAGTTTCCGTTCGACTATGCTGAACAAAACGGCTATCTCAAAATTTTAATCGGGTGACTTTGAGAAAAAATGAGGGTGGGAGGGGCCCTTGTTGCCCTCCTATTTTTTTGGTCACTTAATAAGGGCACTAGAGCTTTTAGTTTCCGTTCGAACGAGCCCTCGCGCAATATTCTAGGACCACTGGATTGATACGATCACCCCTGGGTAAAAAAAAAAAAAAAAAAAAAAAAAAACGCATCCGTGATCTTTATTCTGGCAAAAAAAAAAAAAATACAAAATTCCACTTTTTTGCGGATAGAAGCTTCAAACCTGTACAATAGGATTTTCTGATACGCTGAATCTGACGGTGTGTTTTTCATTAAGATTTTGTCACTTTTAGGGGGTGTTTCCCTCTTGTTTCGAAAAAAGGCAATTTTTTTCAGGCCCGTAACTTTTGATGGGTCAGACTAAACTTGATGAAACTTGTGCATTTGAAATCAGTATAAAAATGCAACTCTTTTAATGCATCCATTGGTTTCAAAATTCCGTTGTTTAGAGTTTCGGTTACTATTGAGCCGCTCCTTGCTTGCAGTTCGTTACCACGAACTGTTTGATATAATATATTCACTTCAAGCGTCTACGAAGTCTGTGAGATTAAAAAAAAATATATTTACTCAATCCTCCCAAATAATATCTTGTGTATTTAAAGTCTTTTAATCTATCATATTGATTTTCAAGCAAAAATTTAAAAACAGGTGAAGAACTCTTAATATTACCTTGTTTGCATTAATTTTTTAAAGCTAGCTCACATTAAGCTTAAACTACTAAAACTAGCATAAAAAATTAATAAATCTAATTGTTTATTTAAAACTAATTGCATATCTAGTTTTCGTCCACTGCCTAGACTTCCAAGGAATTTCCTTTAACCAATCGAGTTCAGACAGCACTGTCTTGTTCTTAGACTTATTTTTCAAATGAGTATGTTTACCACAGACAAGAAGTATTATCATACGTCTTGTATGATAGTATATTTTTTTTTTTTTTTTTTTTTTTTTTTTTTTTTTTTTTTTTTGCCAAGTAATTACCACTTAAACATGATATGAGAAGAACTACATTACAAGAAGTATATTATATACTTCTTGTCTGTGATGTTTACAAAGATGTATGATAACGACAGATCTAGCTCCATTTTTTTATGCTTGCGTTTCAAAATAAATTGATTTTCAAAACATCTGATCCATTAGTTTTTGCTTTAATTTTGCTAATTTTGCTATTTGTTTTGCTCTTTGTTTGCTAATTTTGCTCTAGTTGTGTCTAATTTTGCTCTTTGTTTCTGAGTGTCTTAACTAAAAAAACAAAAAAACAATTTAAGCCCCCAAGCCACGTGAAGATTGGGAAGAAATATCTACAGAACTCCTAAATACGTAAAGCTGTGAATAAAAAAGCTAAGTCGTTTTTTTCCTTCAAATTTTGTAGAACTTGTGAACAACAAAAAGAAACACAAAAGGAAACAATCTTACAAGGAGAGTATTGTTAAGTATGAGTTTAAATGACCATTTGAATAAAAAATATTCCTATGACCACGAAACAGAAGATGAGTTTTTAATAGAAACACTTTTATCACTGTTCTTCGCTGTTCTTTCGCTGTTCTTTCGCTGTTCTTTGCTGTGTCTTTCGGTTTTCTTCGTGGAGTTAATATGATCAAAACTGAACCTTGGCACAGGGAAATAAAGAGAAAAGGGGATAAAAGCAATGACACATAATACATTTAGTTAATTAAACAGTATGTTTAATGTAACAAGAAATTTACGAATATACAGTCAAATTGATTGGATTTTTGCCAAGTCGGAAAGTTGATAAGCTGGGCAAATTAAAATCCTCCAATCATACAGGCTCCAATTCATTACTTGATTCTAGTTATAACAAAATGGACTTAGCCAATAGGTATATTAACATGTATCTTCACCAAAAATCTCTCTTCTCATACCAATAGTATTTTCCACTGAAAGATATAGAAGAACTTTCGTCCCGTACATAGTTGATATGTTGAATAAAGTTATCACCTCTCTCCCAATTTCATTTTATCTTCCAGTTGTTTAATGTTTATTTTGTAAACTTTGAGTTTCCTTTTTATTATCTCCCTCTCTCTCTCTGTCGTTTTTTGTTTGTTTTGGTTTTTCTATCAACGAGACTGAATCGTTTACTTGTATTTTTATTTTGTTTATTTCTTTTAATCCAGCGACATTCAATCTTGTCTGACATTTTTTAATATTTTTTATAGCCTCCTTGACATTTTGAAGTTTTGAGCTAAATGGCAAAATCTAAAATTTTTATCCAATACTATGATGGGAAATAAGAGGGGGTCTGTTGCAATTCTATCATTCCAAATACTTAAAAAGGGCCCTAAAAATCTCAACATCCGATTGTTTTGAATTCAATCTCTGTTTTTAAGACTCTCCATTCTATGTGAAGTTGGCAAGGAAATAACTTTTATGAATATAATAGATAAGGCTATTTTTTCAGCAGTCATTTAAAACAGCAGAATATTTTAACATACTTTTGTGGAACAGAGCATTTTTTTAGAATGTCGAATGAAAAGATTAGAGTCCGTGTAGATTATTTAAACTCTAATCTTAGTTAACGAAAACAAAGAAACGTGTGAAACTGAAACCATTTTTCTCTCCAAAATCTAACTGTAAAGACCTGTGAACAGCGAACAGGAGGGTTTATTTTCTCTTTAGTTTGAATTTTAATTTAATTACCTCCTCCTTCTGATTTAGTTAATATTATAATTTAATTGAGCAGTTTTATTGATCCTGGGATTCCAGGATCCCTGGTAGAGTTTGATCCTTTAGGTAACTTTCCATTTTATCCTTTATAGTTAATATTGAAAGGGAACACGTGCGCCAACGAAAAACACTGAATATATAAGTATATATTCAGTCTCATTATTATAAACACCAACAATCTCTGTTCTAGTCTTGCCTTTTTATCAGGCGGCGAAACAGGCGGGGGAATATCTGGTCCCTGTGCCCTCCCATCCTTCTAATTGTCCAAAATACTATGTATATAATCCCCTACACCAATTTTGGAGAATTACCTGTTTTTTGGGGATTTTGACGAAACTAAATGTCCCCATACTCCCCCGCATTTTCCAAAGTCTAAGATATTCTGAAGTAAATTTTTCGGCATATGTACCTGTTTGCATAAATTTGATAACACAGTGGCATAAAGCTTATAAGGTAGCTAGTAATCATAACTCATATTTAATAGCCCTCCATTCTTTGGTGCAATATTCAAATAATTAGAATTGTCCCCTTTCCAAAATAAATGGTT
Source organism: Artemia sp. Qi Xiang Cuo (assembly GCF_049724085.1). Taxonomy (NCBI): domain Eukaryota; kingdom Metazoa; phylum Arthropoda; class Branchiopoda; order Anostraca; family Artemiidae; genus Artemia; species Artemia sp. Qi Xiang Cuo. The sequence goes on along the minus strand of NC_142803.1, from coordinate 21,411,598 downwards.
AAGTTGAACGACTAGGGAATTTACTTTCTGTTTACCTACGTAAAAAAAGATGGAAATCGTTTAATTCTCCCTTCTTTAACCATCGTAGCTCTAAAATATATCTGATAGTCAGCTTGCCTCCCAGTCCTTTTTTATTCCGTTCAAAATCAAAACCTATTAAGTACAAAAACGAATTTTACTCATTTTTCTTTTATTAATTGGCAAGTAACCGTAAGACCTAGATGATCATTAATAAAAAAATAGTCAAGTATTCCTATATGAAGGGTAAAAGGTTTTCCAGAGTAATTTTATAACCAAAATGAGATGGCTTTTGGATGTTGAAAGAGAGCATACGTTTTTTCATTTTTAGACATGAAGCCTAAAGGCAACCGAGTTGTGGAGATGATATAGAGTCTCATCTCACTGTGGAGATGATATAGAGTCTGCATGTTTGATTAGAAGATGAGAGTCTTTTACGTAGTTTGAACGTATACCTCGTTTTGTCTCGGGGATCGAGTTAAACTTTAAAGAAAGTCTTTCCTACAGGCGAGGGAAGGGGGGGGGGTAGCGGAATTGGAATTTTCTGTTTGGGTGAATGGAATAAATCGTTTTTCACAAATGAGTATGGTCAAGTTTTTTCCTTCTTTTCTTTCTTTTTAATTTTTTTTCTTCAGAATCTTAATATCTTAAATCTTAATTAATTCTTAATATCCTTAAAATTTTAATTAATTTTTGATTTCTCAAAGTTATAAAAATAAAAACATTTAAAAGAATTTTTCCGTAAAGTACAAATTATATTCTGGCTTTTAGCAAGCATAGGAGTTTTGAACCCTACTCCTATTAATTTCTGCTCGTTTTTAGCTTGACTCTGTTATTTGTTTTAATTTATGAAGGTGAAATTTTCAGAGAAAGTTTCTGTTTTACAGATGACAACCTGCCATCCGTATGCAGGTTGTCAAATGGGCCTATCAGCAATATATTAGGAACAGTTTCTTTTGTATAATTAAGACTTACTACGCTTGTTGTGGGGGATGTTGAACTAACCAAAAGACAATATTTGCTTCATACTACTAATGCTTCTACTCCTACAACTGCTGCAACTATTGCTGTTACTGCTGTTACTGTTACAACTGCTGTTACTGCTATTACTACTGCTTCTGCTGCTACCTCTAAAGCTAAGACTACTACTATTAACTGTACTCCTACTGCTACTACTATATTTACTGGTGCTACTACTGCATCTAATAAGCTTAAGGGTATTAAGGTGGAAATTTTGGGCAATATTGTAACTGTATTGAAATGAATCGAAACACACTATGCCCATATAGGTTGTCAAGAGGATATATCAGCAATGCTTCAGGACTGGTTGATGGTATTAAGTTAAAAATTTCATCGTGTGTTCAAGGGGATGTTGAAAAAAGATTCTATTTGCATACTGCTATTAATGCTACTACTGCTACTACAACTATTGCAAAATGGCCATCGCACAGTTTCAATCAAATGTATTTGGTGAAAAGAGGGGTAGATGGGTGGGGGGGGGGGGCTACTTGACCTCCATCACTGTTGACTTTTGAAAGGGAACTAGACTTCCAATTTCAAGTAAATGAGCCATCTCTAAAGCTTTTACAACCAACCCTTCCATAAGAACCTTAAAAGCCACAGGGGCATAACTTAAAACCCTCACCCTCAAGCTCTGTTGGTTTGTATCAACCTCGAAAGCCTTGTTATATGATATTTGGATTATTTTGAATAAAAGGACTGTCTTAAAATGTCCATTGGATATATCTCAGAAACAAACGACGTGTTTGTGTGTGTGTGTGGGGGGGGGGGTAGCTACGCTCTGATCTCTTTGACTCTTCAAAAGGGCACTAGAACTTATGATTACTAATCCAATGGGTTCCACTCCAAAGCATACACGACCACCCTTTTTATAAGAACCCAATATGCCCTCATGAAATAACTTACAACCCTGACCCCAGAGTGCTGGGGGGTTGTGTCATCCATAGAGACATTATTGTATGTAGTTTCGACTATTTTGAAAAAAATTGCTATCTCATAATTTCAATCAGATGTGTGTGGTGAAAGGAAGGGTTGTAGAAGAGGGGGGGGGCTAAATGCGGTTCATAGCTTTTCAACCCAAAAGCCTTGTTATATGATATTTAGACCATTTTGAATAGAAAGGCAATCTCAAAATTTCTATTAGATGAAGTTCGGGACAATGCGACGTGTGTGTGTGTGTGGGGGGGGGGTAGCAGCTCTCCGATCACTTTGACTCTTAAAAAGAGCACTAGACCGTCTGATTACCAATCCAATGAGCTCTTTCCAAAGTTTATATGACCACGCTTTCTATAAAAACATTATTAACCCCCAGAGCATAACTTACAACCCTGAAGGCTAGGGGGATTTGTTATCATCAAAGACATAATTTACAGACATTTGAAATACGTTGACCAAAACGGCTATCTCAAAATTTTGATTGGAAGTGTTTGGGAAATGATGGGCGTGGGGAGGGGGGGAATGATCATTTGCCCTCTGATCACTTCCTACTAATAAAAAAGGCACTATTCCTCTCAATTTCCAATCGAATGAGCCCTTTTTGAAGCTTCTATGACAAAACTTTCTATAAGAGCCTTATATGCCCTAAGGGATAACTTACAACCCCTTGTCCTGAGGGACTATGGGAGGGGGGAGAGGGGCTGTCATCCTCAAAGACATAATGCCCAGACCTTTCAACTACGTGGAACAAAATGGCTATATCAAAATGTTGACCAGAAATGATTGGAGAAATGATGGGCAAGACGAGGAACACTCCCTCCGATCACTTTTGACTATAAAAAAGGGCAATAGCCCTCCCAATTTCCAATCGAATGAGCCCTTTATATTAATAAAGGTCACTTTTGACTATCAATAAGGGCATTAGCCCCCTCAATTCTAGTTGAATTAACCCTTTTTTAATTTTCTACGACAACAATTTCTATGAAAACCTTATATGCCCCGAGGGCATAACTTACCACCTTTGCCCTGGGGGCTGTGGGAGGTTTTTCATCCTCAAAGACATAATTTCCAAACCTTTCAACTACGTTGAACAAAATGGTTATCTCAAAGTTTTGATTGGATATGTTCGGGGAAATGGTGCGAGTCAGAGGGAGGTCAGTTGCCCTCTAATCACTTTCGACTATTCAATTTCCGATTGAATTAGCCCCTTTTGAAGTTTCTATGACAATGTTCTCTATAAAAATTTATATGCCCCCCAGGACATTACGTAAAACTCCTGTCCCAAGGACTTCGGGGGGGGGGGTGTCATCTTCAAAGACCTAATTTCCAGAAGTCTCAACTACGTTGAACAAAATGGCTATATAAAAATTTTGATTGGATTTGTTTGGGGAAAGGGTGGGTGCGAGAGCGAGGTTAGTTGCCCTCCAATCACTTTCGACTATAAAACAGGGAACTATCATTTTCAATTTCCAATTATATGAGCCCTTTTTGTAGTTTCTACATCAACTCTTTCTATAAAAACATTATATGGCCCCAGGGTATAGCTTACAACCCTTGCCCTGAGGGCTGTGGGGGGAGAGTCATCCTCAAAAACAAAATTTCCGGACCTTTCAACTGCGTTGAAAAAAAATACCTATCTCAAAATTTTGATTGGATGGGTTTGGGAAAAAGGTGGGCGTAAGAGGGGGGTTAGTTGCCCTTCAATCACTTTCGACTATTAAAAAGAGCCTTAGTCCTTTCAGTTTCCAATCGAATGAGCACTTTTTGAAGTTTCTATGACAACACTTTCTATAAACACCTTATATGACAACAGGGCATAACTTACAACCCTTGCCCTGAGGACTGTAGGGGTTGTCATCCACAAAGACATAATTTCCTGACCTTTCAACTTAGTTGAACAAAATGGACATCACTAGCCCTTTCAATTTCCAATCGAATGAGTCCTTTTTGTATCTTTTACGACGATGCTTTCTATAAAGACCTTATATGCCCCCAGGGCATAAGCTACAAACCTTGCCTGTGGGCTTTGAGGGGGTTGCCATCCTCAAAAACCTAATTTCCAGAACTTCAACTAGTTTGAACAAAATGGCTATCTCAAAATTTTGATTGGATGTTTTTTGGAAATGGTGGGCGTGAGAGGAGGGTTAGTTTCCCTCCAATCACTTTCGACTATTAAGAAGGGCACTAGCACTTTCAATTTCCATTCAAATGAACCCTTTATGAAGTTACTACGATAACGCTTTCTATAAAAACTACAACTTACAACCCTTGCCCTGAGGGCTTTGGGGTGAGTGTCATCTTCAAAGACATTATTTCCGGACCTTTCAACTACGTTGAACATAATGGCTATCTCAGAATTTTGATTGGATGAGTTTGGGGAAACGGTGGGCATGGGAGGGTGTTAGTTGCCCTCCAATCAGTTTAAACTATTAAAAAGGACAAAAGCCACATAATTTTCAATCGAATGAGCCCTTTTCGAAATTTCTACGACAACTGCTTCGATACGAAGTGATCTAAAAGATAAAGCCAAAAATAATGCATTGTGCCACCATTGTTCTTTACTTAGTCAGCACTATTGCGCTGCCTCTGCCTTAGTGACATAGTCCAGAGGCTTAATCTTCTCATGTTTTATGTGGATTATACTCAAGTTTGTCAACCGCTGCTCACCCGTCCTGATTCTAATACGGTTTTTAATAAACTTTGATTTGCCGAAGCTTCTTTCATTAGAGGGAATTGATACGTGCATAGTTCAATACATCTTCAAGGCAAACTGGCGTGTTCCAGAGTTTGACATTAGGGTTCAAATTTTATTTCACCAGATCAAATAATCTGCCCCCCTAGCCGTCCCCTAGATCCATTCCTGCAAATCTCTGTTTCATTACTTCGTATTAACAATAAATATATCGAACATCATTTTCAATTATTTAAAAGGCAGCTGATTTGTAGCTGATTCAGGACAAGTAACTATTATCTGGATTAGTCTTAATAGTAAAATGTTATTTTGAAAATAAATTGACATGATTTTTAAAAAAGAGCCTGAAACAGCTAGAAAACAGAGTCAGATCGAAATAAAAAAGTACCCCTCTGGAATCACCATCGTCGACAATCACATACAGTAAACTTAAAGCCCCAACCTTGAACAACAAGGATCATTACTTTTTTGTATGGGTAGAACTGATGTGTTTACGTTTTTTCTTCGCCACTTGCGGAGCATTGGAACATCATAGATCTGTTTAAAAGCTCATTTGATAGAAAATTGCAGTATCTCGTGCCTTTTTTTAAGTATTATCGTTCAGAAATCTTGGATTATCCCTCCAGTAATTATACGGTTTGAGATTTTCAATTTCCTTCCTCATGTCAACCATTTAAGCAAAGGATAATCTTGTTATTTTCTCCTCGTTTTTCCAAAGCTTTGCATCATCAATGAATATTGCATGTTCAGCATGTCTCTTGGTCCGCGATCCCATCTCAGTTTGTCAATTTGTAGTTAGTACACCCAATTGGATCGAAGGGAAAAGATTGCTGATTGATATAGCACGTCTTCATATTGAGTTAACCTTCATCTCTGAGTCTCCCTCAGACAGTTTTCTTGGCCATGACTTTTGGTTTCGAGGAAGCTTGAGGAAAGTCTACAAGATCGAAAGCTTGGATTTTTCTGATTATCTTTTGGTGAGTTATTTAACTTGCGTTGCATTAAGACTGATAAATGTTTAGAGAGAAAATGTATTAATCGACAAAAGGCATGTTTTTAATAAGAGAGCTTCATTCCAGTTCGTTCTTCACTTTCTACGTTTTATTAGGAATGGTAGCAACTTCAGTCAGCTAAAATGGAACCAGCAAACTTTTCTTGGTTTGCTTAGAAATGATAGGACTCTTTCCCGTTCTAACTAAGTTCGGGGATGATAAGGTCCATCTACAGTAGAAAGTTCTTATCATTCCTTAGCCTGGTTCGATAGGTAAGGAAACATTCCTTAATAAAACGATAAGTGTTTGGTAAATATGAAGGATTTTAAACTACTGACTTTGCTTAGAAATAGACATACCTTTAGAGCCAGAATTGTATCCTGAATCCAAATATAACATTCATTAGGGTCGGAAATAAACTTTATTCCCACCCCCTAATGTCCAAATGTATACCCTGAAGCAGCCCTTCCATAAGAGCCGTCTATGGCCCCTAGGCATAACTTACAACGCCTGTCCCTGGGCTCTTGGGGGTTGTGTCGACCCCGGAGTTTTTGTTATCTGATCTTTAAACTATTTTTAAAATTTTTATCAGATGTATTTGGGTAAAAAAGGGTGTGCGGTGCTATTTGCCCTCCGATCACATTTTACTCTTCTAAAGGGCACATAATACCACCATCAGTTCCATATGAAGTGCCTCTGGAAAAAAAATTTAAAAAATTGGAGCCTCATGGCCTTAGGGTTGGGCGGGGAAGGCTAGAGTCGAAGGTCGGATTACTTTTGACTCTTAAAAAGGAAACTAGAGCTTTTAATTTCTAATCATTCGAGTCCCTTCAAAGTTTATACAACCACCTCTTCCATAGAAACCTTATGTGCCCCCGGGCATAAGTTACAACCCTTCCAACGGATTTCGTGGGTGTTATGTTGACCCCGAAGTTTTTGTCATCTGATCGTTGGGCTATTTCAAACATAATAGCTATCTTAAAATTTTGATCCGATATATTTGAGGAAAATAGGGTGTTGGGGGGGGGGGGGGTATATGCCTGCCGATCACTTTTGATGACTCTTAAAAAGGTAACTAGACCTTTCAGTTTATAATTAAATGAACCACCTCTAGTTTTTATACGACCACCCTTTACATAAAACCTTATCTGCCCCCGGGGTATGACTTAAAACATTTATCCCCGGGCTCTGGGGGGCTGTGTAGACCTTGAGTTTTTTAATTGATCTTTAAACTAATTTGAACAAAATGGCTATCTCAAAATTTTGATAAGATGCATTTGGGGAAAAAGGGCCTGAAGGGGGGGGGGGGCTAGTTGCCATCCGGGGTCAAAAACTCCGGGGTTCAAAAGCAAAAACTCTGGGGTAGACTCAAACCCCCAGAGCACGGGGGTAACTGTTTTAAGTTATGCCCCGGGGGAATAAAAGGTTTTTATGTAAGAGGTGGTCGTATAAACTCAAGAGATGGCTCATTTGATTGGAAATTGAAAGTTCTAGCTACCTTTTTATGAGTAAAGAGGGATCGGAGGGGACCTTTCTCCCTCTTTACACACACCCTCTTTTCCCCAAATGCATCCGATCAAAACTTTGAGATTGGTAGTTTGTTTGAAATAGTCCAGCGATCAGATAACAAAAACTTCGGGGTCAACATAACCTCGGGGTATGGGTCGACCCTGGAGTTTTTGCTATCTGATGTTTGAACGATTTTTAGAAAATGGCTATTTCAAAATTTTTATCGGATGGGTTTGGGGAAAAGAGGGTGTGCGCGGAGGGTGGGGGGGGGGTAGGTGCGGTCCGATCTCTTTTGACTCATACAAAGGTATATAGAACTTTCGATTTCCCATCAAATGAGCCACCTCTGAAGTTTATATTATCATCCCTAATATAAAAACCTTTAATGCCCCCCCCCCCGGCATAGCTTAATACATTTGTCCCAAGGCTCTCGGAGTTTAGGTCAACCCCGGAGTTTTTGTTATCTGATGTTTGACCAGTTTTTAACAAAATGGCCATTTAAAATTTTTTATTGGATGCATTCGGGGGAAAAGGGGCGAGGGGGGCTAGTTGCCTTCCGATCATTTTTTAATCTTGGGCACTAGAACTTCCAATTTCCAATCAAATAAGCCCCCTCCAAAGTTCTTACGACCACCCCTTCCATATGAAGTGCCTCTGGAAAAAAATAATAATAAAACATTGGACCCATATGGACTTTACTATAGGCAACGCTATAGCGTTTTGGTTGAAGATATTTTTTTTTAAACACATCAAAAATTTGTTTATAGATAGACAGATAGATAAGTGTATTAAAGCCAAAAATACGACCATGAACACAAAAAATTGCAGAAATAATAAAATATATGGATTTTTGATGCGTTTCTGTGAGTCGGACAATATTTCGGAGGGGGGGGTCAAACCCGGTAAACCCCCTGAATACGGCCTTGGCTGGCCTTCGGGAAGCTATTCAATTACCAAACAATAGGTTTGATGATATAAAATAGGTTAGTCTGACTTGGTTAGCTTGCCAGATAGACAAAAATTCGGGTTTTCTCCCAAAATAATAAAAAAATGTGCCGAACGTGTTCCAAAACAAGCAATGTAAAAAAAAACGATTTTATCACTTTGAATACTCACCTCCTTCTGATGAACCTTTCTTCTCTTGTGTCACAATTATTTATCTCAACGTTTTGCTTGCGCTGCCGTTTGTTCCTTGTTTCATTTGCAAAATAAAAACAAAAAAAAAACAAAAAAAAACACAGCAACATAAAACCTGTAGATACACAACTCACTCGTATTGCTTTAAAGAGGAACAGGGTTGCCACCAGACCAAAAAACGTAACCTCGGTGGCAACCCTGAAGAGGAAATGCGTTGGAAAAAATACTCGTAGATACCTTTGCTTGGTGCGATACATCCGTCTGTAACCAATTTTCTGAGGGTGATATCCCATCCATCAGATACATTTGTTGATTACTACAAGCGAAGGACCAACAACTGTATAAAACCTAGTGATTAAGCTACGAAATAAAGTAATGGCAGTTAGGGGACTTGTTGTTTGCATGGTTCCACAGAATATGAAAAAAATTTTTTTAACCTTATTATCGCTTGCTATGATTATCTTATAGAGTATATTTGCTGGTTTCTAGAAGGAACCTTAAAACCCAAAATTACGTATTTTCTTCAAAAAAAGATGGTTAAGTTTGTGCGTTTTTTTTTGTTGTTTTTTTTGTTCTATTTTTTCCCAGGGGGTAACCGTATCGAACCAGTGATCCGGGAGTATTGAAATTTGAAACTGAAATTTTGATTTCTGTTGAATAGAAAATGTCGTGTCATAGCAAAATGACATTTTTGGCCACTATGTGGTCTCGTGTTAATAGAAACCGAAGCTCTAATAAAAGAGGTTTTAACTAGAATATATATATGCATACATTTATTAGTAAAGCGTTATTTTACGAGTAATCGTTCACAATTGTTCAGCACTTACAAAGCAACGATATCTGAATACAACTGAGATCACTTATTTTTCATTGTCTTCATGAATTAGCTCATGGATTAGCCAAGATATTTTAGAAGTTGATAAAGTGGTGTAAATAATGCCTAATTTCATTGTACGGCAGCGCCGAGTAAACTTGGCTCAAATTAGTTCTGGCTTATTGATTTCCGCTGTTGCCGGAAAGTGGCCATACTGAAAATGGGTTTTGTTTACTTTTTTACTGGTTAAGCATTCTGGACTGAGATAAATTTAATTCTAAATCTTGATTTGAGTTGAGCCACTTTTGCGTTTTGCGTTCTTTGGTTCAAACCCACTTTACTTGGTTGAAATTAAAAAAAAACGTGTCGGGCTTTCATTTTTCATTTAATTTTACAAATTTTGTTGAGTCTGAGCTGAGATGTCGGATCATTCCAATTAACTTATACCTTTAGCCGAAATATCTGGATTCTAATGTTTTTATCTGGCTCGCTCCACATTGCTTTTTGGGAGCTAGATGCATGGAGAGTCACTTTAGAAATGCTGCACAAATACAGGTTTACGTCTAGGATTAATGTGGTGTACTTCAGCTTCAAATTGACGGCTTTAAGCCGTGATCATGTTTATGGTAAATACGAAAATAAAATAAAATTGTCGAAAATAATCCTTCAAATAAGATTATGGAAAATAATGAAAAAAAAACATTTTTTCACTAACAATAATAGAAGTTTGGATATATACAGCAACAGCAGGAATACAGTCGGTTGTTGGTTTAAAAATAAAAGATTATCCGACCATCAACCAACTATGCCCCTGCTGTTACTTTATTGTATTTTGATATACCTAACCTTAAGATAAGATATGGATATTGTCAATATCCCTTTGGATGTTAGCAATATTCTCTGGCTAATATTGTTTCTCATCATCTTACTATAGATTTTTTGTAGTGAGTTTTGCTATGAACGAGAAATGAGCTCGTATGAAGTGAAAAGTCATCCAGATTACGACTTTCGCCCTGTATCGTAAACATCTTCATAAAATTGTATCGCTTTTGTTCTTGTTTTTCCTTTTTCTTTGCATGTTTTGTTTTGTCTAGTTTTTTTTTCGTAGATAAAGGCTTCCGGACGTGAAGCAGAAAGACTCGGACTTTTATTATTGTTAGTGACAAAATGTTTTTTTTTGTTGGCAGTGTGGTATAAGAAATTATTTTGTAATTATTACAAGCTTGCTGGCACAATTGTAGGCCAATATTTTCTTGAAGTAGAGTCCTTTCCGTTTATCCCCACAGGCTTGAATAAGATTATTACCACTACATAAGGAGTACATAATTCAATCCAATAAAATGACATAGTCCCTCTGTTCTAATGTGTTCCTTATCTAAACATTTTATTTCTATTCCAAGCAGCGTAGATAGAAAATGAAATCTTCTGAGACAACTAGTACTTTTGTTATGACTCCTGGTAAGTGGAAATTCGATATTTGCTTTCTATATCTAAAATTTGGTTTTGATTTCTTAAAATTAGACGATTGGAAGAATGTTGCCCAAGTTTTCATAAAGATGGAGTTTTTAGCTATTTCATTTTTTAGTCAAGCAATTTTTGTACACCCAATAACCATGAATGCTAAATTATTAGGCTTAGATGTACAAGCTTAAATGCAAAAATATCCTTTAGTGCGAGGAGTGTCGGTTGATACGGAGGAGGGATTTGATACGGAGAGGCGTAAAATTTCGTTAAGACCCTAGAAAAAGGGCTAAAATTGTAAATTTTTTGAACATTTAGGAAGGCAATGATCCTACCCCTTGTATGCGCGTGGAGTTGGAAGTATCTGTTGTGATTACGAGATTGTAATTCTAGGAAAGAGGTTTTTCACCTTCATAAAGAACTTACCTTCAAAAGGGGTAATGATTTCAAAACGTATAGATAGGTCTAATAGACTAGGAAACTAGGAATTATAATTTCCAATCAAATCAGCCCCCCTCTGAAATTTCCACAACAACTCCTTCCATATGAATGCCAAGGGAAAAAATAATACATTAAAGCCATATCCCTCTTTGCTTAGGCAGTACTATTACGAACCCCATGAAATCGGATTCCCTTTTTGTTTAGATAGGGCTATTGCTCTCCCTTTGAATTCTGATTCCCTCTTTGCTTTAAGATCAGTTTTCGTACAGAGTGCAAAAGCACTGCCTAAGCAAAGAGAGAATCAGTTTTTATAGGTAGGGTAATACCGCAACCTAAGAAAATAAGGACTCAACAATCATGTAAAATTGAGTAAGCCTGTTCAAACACAGAAGGCAGACGTATTCAAAGACTGAGTAAAAGCAGTAACTAAAAGGCGAGGGGGTCAGCGTGGATATGAATCGTATGCTTAGGCAGTGTTATTACGCTCCCTATTAAAACGGATCCCTTTTGCATTAGCAGTCCTATTGCGTTCCTTATTCAAACTGATTCCCGCTTTGCTTAGGCAGCACTTTTGCGCTCTCTATGAAAGTTGATCCCTTATCTTCTTAGGTAGCGCTTTTGGGCTCCCTATAAAACTCATACTCTAATTGATCAGACAGAGCAGATGCGCTCTCTATAAATATTTATTTCTAAGAAAATAAGGGATCAACTTACATATACTGAGTAAAAGCAATGCATAAAAAGAGAGAGGAGCAGCTTTCATAGAGTTTATGATAGTCCTAATTAAGCAAAGATGGATATTTTCTTAGGTAGCGCTATTACGCTCCCTATGAAAACTGATTGCCTCTTGGTTTAGTCAGCGCTATGGTGCGCCTTATGAAAACTGATTCCCTCTTTACCTAAGTAGCGCTATTGCGCTCCCTACGAAAACTGAAACCCTTTGCTATGACGACCGCAGGACTAAATGTACACCTATTCCATACTTATTTTCTGAATCTCTTAAGTAAAATAACGTATGATGAACTTTTGAATTTTTTACTTGCGCTTTTTAGGTTCATATTGTAAACTGGTCTTCGATTGGGGGATTAATTTTTTAACCGATTGATCATAAAACGAGGTTCTATAATAAGTCACATAACGAAACTTCTTAAGTAGTAATGCAAAATCGCCATGGATGCCTGAGTTAAACAAATCACAAAGTACAACCGGAAGTTGTATAGAAGCCTTAAAGAGAACAACTTAGTAAGATATCCTTTCAAATTTAAAATATCTACGACTCTTAAATATTCCATGGATTTGAGTTATGTGAGCTAAACGGTTTTCATTTCATATCACGCGGTTGAATAGCAGTATTGATGTATAAGTTTACCAACTTATAGAAATAATCAGTTTGCCTTTCCCGATTTCTCAGCAATTCAATAGGAAACCTGAATGTTTGTATTTAGTTCTTGAGTTTCCCGGTTTCTTGACGCATGCCCTTAAAGACTCAACGATCTCTTTGGAAAGTCCAAAGATAGTTGTTCCCTGGACGGTCTCCCTTATTTTTAATTCACACTGTGTTACATCAATTGATATAGATTAAGTGATGCAATTGCGTGATATGCCAGAGTGAATAATTAAATCTTTTAGACTTACGGGATACTTGTGTTTCGGTAAAATGCCTTTGGGTATAAAGCGACGCTCAAGGTTAGACGCAGAAACTCAAACTGGTTTTCGAGTCACTGATCTTCTGGCTTTAGAGGCTGGTGCAGATTTAGACGCTTTGCTGGATAGAAACATCCTTGAGATAGGATTATCAGATGCTGTTCATCATACTCAAAGATCTTTGCATTCGCAGGGATCCACTCCAGCTAGGTCCCTTTCCTATGGTATGTTATCTGAGAAGTGGCTTATTAAAACCCGAAATTTAAGCTTTAGTTTTTATTATGTTTTTAAGGATGGAATTTATATATAATTATAAACAATTTCTCATGAAAAAGGGGTTGTACAAACCTGGATGCAAGGGTTCAAAACTGTTTTTACATGTTGTATCTTAATAGGCTCAGTAGCCACCTCTGCTTGGAAGAATTGAAGCATAGACACACACAGAAACTCAGCGACATCTATACGGACTGGTATAAAAGTAGTTACTAATTTTGGAAGGTTACTCAACTTACATCTTTGAAGATGCATACTTACTCCCTTGAGTGGAAAACTTCAAATGGTAACCCGTATCAAATGTTTCATAGAAAAAAAAAATCTCAGATGTGCCTATTCATTATCTACCATACAAGGTGGAGTAGATAGTCCTCAGTGTTTGATCAGTAATTTAAGTTTTTTATTTTTTGTCAGTTGTGGTCTATAATTATATTCTATTATGCCGTGTTTTCTTCTAGGCCCAAGGATTTTTTTAGTGACCCTTAATCAGGATTGTATCTAGGATTTTTTTGGAGGGGGGGGGGGCATGGGGGGGGGAAGATGAACTCAAAAAGCCTTAGAAAACGAATCAAAAATTTGTTTATATGCATATTTGTTACGTTTTCACGTAACACGTTTTGTTACGTTTTGTTTTCACGTTTTGTTACGTCAGACAAACATTTAAGGAACCGGGAAATATTTTAACTCAAGAGAAACGGAAATAAACTCATAATTATTCTGGCTTAAAATGAGCAGAAATTCCTATCAATTAATAAAATAAACACAAAATGAACAAACATTAAAAGGAATAACCAAATCAATCATAAAAAAAACAGATCTGAGACAGATTAAATAAAAAAAACAAGTTTTTTAACTGGAAGTAAGGAACGACGTTAAAACTTAAAACGAACAGAAATTATTCCGCATATGAAAGGGGCTGTCCCCTCCTCAACGCCTCGATCTTTACCCTAAAGTTTTTTATTGTTTAAAAAAATAAGAGTTGTGAGATAGTCAAACTTTAGCGTAAAGCGCAAGGCATTGAGGAGGGGACGTCCCCTTTCATATACGGAATAATTTCTTTTCGTTTTAAGTTTTAACGTCGTTCCTTACTTTCAGTTAAAAAAACTTTTTTTTAATTTAATTTTCGAACGTTTTTGAATTGATGCAGGTTTTGATTTTGGCTCACCGTACATAAATAATTAAAACAAAATGTGCATATTAATTTTACTTTTATTTGGTTAAATGGCTTTCTAAAAACTTGTTTAATTTTATTTACGAACGTTTTTATTAGTAATAAATATACGTAACTTACGAATTAACTTACGTAACGAACTTTTATATTCATATATTTTTTCATACGTATATTAGGGGGCTCGCCTACTAGTCAATAACTCGCTCTTTAAGCTAAAGTTTGAATTTTGTTCCAATTCTTTAAAAATGACTTCTTAATCACAAAGGCTGTTATTTAGAATAAATAGCTCTTATGAAAGTACTAAAAAATCTTTGGCTTAAAGAGCGAGGTACTGACTAGGGGGTGAACCCAATCATACACGTAATATTTTCTGTTCGTTTTAAGTTTTGATGTTACTCCTTATTTTCAGATGGAAAACTTGTTTTTTTTATATTTAATTTCTGATCTTTTTTTTAAATAATGCTGGGAAATCCGGCGCCCCCTTCATAGCAATTTCCCTTCCCCCATGAAAACTTTCTTCATGGAAAGATCCTCCCACATAACCCCCAACCTGCCTACAACCCTACTACCAGAAAAAATCCCCCCTGAAAACGTCTGAAACTTCTGGAACTTCCTAATAACCAATACTATATGTTAACATTGGGCAAAGTTCATAACTTTTAGCCCTCCCCCCGAGGACTTCGGGGGATTAATTCATCCTAAAGGACATATTTATCATATTTTCAACCATGCTGAACAAAATGGCTATCTCAAAATTTTGATCGGGTGACTTTGGGAAAAAAATGAGCGTGGGAGGGGGCCTAGTTGCCCTCTGTTTTTTGGTCACTTAAAAAGGGCACTAGAACTTTTAATTTCCGATCCAATGAGTCCTCCCACGGTATTCTAGCACCACTGGGTCGATACGATCACCCCTGGGGAAAAAAAAAACAAAAAAAAACACAACAACAAATAAACACACATCCGTGATCTTTCTTCTGGCAAAAATGCAAAACTCTACATTTTTGTAGATAGGAGCTTGAAACCTCTACAGTGGGGTTCTCTGATACGCTGAATATGATGGTGTGATTTTCATCAAGGTTCTATAATTTTTAGGGGGTATTTCCCCCTTTTTTCTAAAATCAGCCAAATTTTCTCAGGCGCGTAACTTTAGATGGTAAGGACTAAACTTGATGAAAGATATATATTTGAAATCAGCATTGAAATCTGATTCTTTTGATGTAATTTTGATTCTTTCTGGTTCTTTTGATGTATCTAATGGTATCAAAAACCCGTTTTCTAGAGTTTCGGTTACCATTGAGCCGGGTCGCTCCTTACTTACATTTCGTTACCACGAACTGTTTGATAAGATATTGATTTTAAAAAATCGATATCGCAAGCCTCAAAGGGCTGAATTCAAATATCTGGGTCAATAAACAAAAACAGGACAAAAACATGAAAAAAAGATTAAAAAGAATGACACCGATAAAACTGGCAAAGTAATGCAAAAGTTAAATTGTCAGAACGAAGAAATCATTCAGTAATCGTTATTTAAAAGTGCAATTTTTTTTCGGGCGCTGGGACGGGGTTAAATTCTGTCTTGTCGGTGATGACCTGTTCATGGTCTTTTTTCTTTAGTCTTCTAGTTTATTATAACGTTGACACTACTGTAACGTAGTAACGTTATTTTTAACATTGAAACTTTATTATAACGTTATTGTAACGTAGTGAAAAAGGTGAAAACAAAACGAGCCTCCAAGGAAAAAAATATAGCTCTTGTTTGAAAAAATATTTTGAAAGAAACACCGATCAACAGCCTATGTTTTCAAGCTTTAGAGTAAATTATTGTGGTAAATAAGCAATAAAAGCTTTATCAAACATTTCTTGGTAACAAACTGTAAGTAAGGAGCGACCCGGCTCAATAGTAACCGAAACTATAAAAAACGGAAATTCGATGCCAATAGATACATCAAAAGAATCAAATTTTTATGCTGTTTTCAAATATATAATTTTCATCAAGTTCAGTTTTACCCATCAAAAGTTAAGCACCTGAAAAAATTTAGCTGATTTTAAAAAAAGGGAGAAAGACCCCCTAAAAATAATATAACCTACTGAAAATAACACCATCATATTCAGCCTATAAGAGAACCCTACTATAGAGGTTTCAAGCACCTATCTACAAAAATGTGGAATCTTGCATTTTTTGCCAGAAGAAAGATCATGGACGCGTGTTTATTTAATTTTTTTCCCAGGGGTGATCGTATCGACCCAGTGGTCCTATAATATCGGGCTAATTTGGAACGGAAATTAAAAGTTCTAGTGCCCTTTTTAAGTGACCGAAAAAATAGAGGGCAACTAGGCCCCCTCCCACGCTCATTTTTTCCCCAAAGTCACCGATCAAAATTTTGAAATAGCCATTTTGTTGAGCATGGTCGAAAATATGATAACTATGTCTTTTAGAATGACTTAATCCCCCGAAGTCCCCAGAAGGAGGGCTGAAAGTTATGAAGTTTACCCAATGTTAACATATAGCATTGGTTATTGGGAAGTATACAGACGTTTTCAGGAGGGATTTTTTCGGGTAGGTGGGGGGGGGTCGGCGGTTATATGTGAGGATCTTTTCATGGAGGAAGTTTTTATGGGGAAAGAGACATTGCTATGAAGGGGGCGCTGGATTTCCCATCATTATTAAAGAAAAATATCAGAAATTAAATAAAAAAACAAGTTTTTCAACTGAAAGTAAGGAGCAACATCAAAACCTAAAACGAACAGAACATATTACATATGTGACTGGGTTCGACCCCTACCCAACACCTCGCTCTTTACTCCTGAGATTTTTTAGTACTTTCATAAGAGCTATCTATTCAAACTAGAGGCTTTTATGAAGGAGGGTCATTTTTAAAGAAATAGAACAAACTTCGATCTTCAGCGGAAAGGGCAAGGTACTGGCAAAGGGACGGGCCCTCCAATATTCGTATTAAAATATATGAATATAGAAGTTCGTTACGTAAGTTAATTCGTAAGTTATGTATATTTATTACTAATTAAAACGTTCGCAAGTAAAATTAAACAAGTGTCGAGAAAGCCATTTAACAAAATTAAAGCAAAATTAATAAACAAATTTTGTTTTAATTATTCAAGTACGGTGAGCCAAAATCACAACCTGCATTAATTGAAAAACGTTCAAAAATAAAAAAAAACAAGTTTTTTTAACTGAAAGTAAGGAACGACAGTAGTAGTATCTATATACACAGTTTCAACCGTACATTCACGCCTACAAGTATATACAGTGTGGTATCACGTGCACATTGCAAAAAAGCTGGCAAACCTTTACCTATAAAGTGCCCAATCATTTTTGAAACAATACTCAAGGTTGTATAGGAGAATTAGACTGTTTTTTTTGCTATTAATATCAATTGCACAAGGAATTTCACAAGAATATGCAGCGTAGCTTCACGTGGACATTAAAAAAAAAGCTGGCAACCTATAAAGTGGCTCAACATGTTTTGAGAGTATGGTCATGGTTGTATAGGACAACCAGACTAGGTTTTTGTTATTGATATCAACTGTACAAGAATGTGCAGCGTAGCTTCACGTGGACATTTTAAAAAAGCTGGCTACCTATAAAGTGGTCCAACATGATTTGGGAGTATAGTCGAGATTGTATAAGACAACCAGAGTGGTTTTTGAGGCAACATCCGTTTTTTAGGGAGCCAATCAGAGACAGCGGAGGTTGCTTAATATACGGTAAGTTGATTGGTGATTGGTTACAAATAAAAGGAGTGATTTTTTATTCGTCCTTTAATATTTTGTATAAAATGCTCATACCTTACGATTAAAATTCCATAATGATTTAACATACCATGGATAATGCATTAAATATTATTGACTTTGAAGTTATGCCTAGTTCGATTTATAATGTGAGTACAGCGTAGTAAATTTCTTAATTTATTTCCAAATAGAATAATTTTACCATCTCTCTAGTAAATTCAAATTTCAGGGGGCATAGCCCCCCCCCCCAACAATACAAACCCTACAATATGACGATTATAGTCGCTAGAAAACGTAAAGTACGCACTTTTTTTCTATTAAGTAAACCTAATCCCTCCTCCTCTCCTCTGTTTAAGAGTTTAATTCATTAGATTTAGTTCTTTTCCTTCAAAAATGTCAGTTTCCCCATTCATTCTATTAAAATGCGCTTTCTTTATTTGCTTAAATAGAACCATCTGTGTTTCAAAAACGATTAGTTTTGGAACCAGACTTCGCACGCTCGTGTTATCACATAAATTAATAACACATGTGTTTGTCTAATTCAAGACACTTTGAAAATAGAGATAAAGTTGTTATTAAAATCGTTAATTAAAAGAATAGTACACTAAACTTAGAATTTATATACATCCAAATCGTATTCAAAATATTTTCTTGGAAGAAATTTAAGTTTTGTATAGAAAGGACATAGAGTGCTACAAATATCAAAATCGACTTTAGAGGATAATTTATTTTATGGGGAGATGTTTTTGAAATCCCCCTTCCCCCCAAACACAACTTTTCCGAAATTATACTTTAGAAGCTTTTTTAAATATTTCTAAAGCGCTAAGACATAGAGCGTTACAAACATCAGAATCAGCTTTAGAGGATAATTTATATTATGGGGAGATGTTTTTGAAATCCCCCTTCTCCCCAAACTCAAATTTTCCAAAATTTTACTTTAGAAGCTTTTTTAAATATTTCTAAGGCACTAATAGATAGAGTGTTACAAAGATCAGAATCAACTTTAGAGGGCAATTTATCTGTAAAAGAGGGGTTATTATTTCCTTACTAAATTTTTCTTCTTTTTTAAGGAGGAGGATTCCTGTAATTACTCTCCCTCTGAAAAGAGAGCAAGATGGAACGATACCACATCGATGCAAGCTGCAAGGCCTTCCATCATCAGATATGCTAGTTTCATTACAAGTGCTCTGGACCAGCTAATGACCACACAACTTTTAATGCCAGGAGCCTCTCGTGCCAGTGTCAGCTCTGCACAAACCTCTATGCAACCTGGCAGAAAATTCAAGAGGGAATGGATGGCTTCTCATAATGCATCAGCCTCGTCTACTCAAGATCGTGAGGCCACCCCCCTTCATGCTTTGCCAGGGACTTCAGGCATACAAGTGCAGTCTGAATTTGGAAATGTAGGTATTTTACCTCTACCTTCTACCTTAATATAGAAATATCTACCTATTTCTTTCCAACATTTTTTTTAGTCTTTTCTTCTCGCCATTTTTTTTCAACTCTATAAGTGTGTGTGTCAGAGATATTAAAATATTAATCCCTCGCCCCCAACCAATGTTTTAAATTTCTCTGCTCCCCTCACAGATAGCTGAATATAATGTATTTTTTTTTATTGTCAAAGAAAGCACTCTTTTGCTTCTTTCTGAACTTTCTGAAGAGGGGGTGGGGGCAAGTATTTAGCTTAAATAGTGCTAGGAGGAATTGAGTTTTGTGGGTGGTGTGAAAAATGGTACTTATTCAATATCCTGGTAAACATACGACTAGAAATACTTCAGCATAAATAGGGGTATTGTTTCTTTCTGAACTTTCCGGGGAGAGGGATGGAGGCAAGTATTTACTTAAATAATGCTAGAAGGAATTGAGTTTTGAGGGTGGGGTGAAAAATGGTACTTATTCAATGTCCTGGTAAACATACTACTAGAAATGCTTCAGTATAAATTGGATATTGCGTCTTTCTGAACTTTCTGGGGCGGGGGTGGTGGAGGCAAGTATTTAGTTTAAATAATGCTAGGAGGAATTGAGTTTTGTGGGTGGGGTGAAAAATGGTACTTATTCAATATCCTGGTAAACATACGACTATAAATGCTTCAGCATAAATATGGGTATTGCATCTTTCTGAACTCTCTGGGGAGGGGTTGGAGGCAAGATTTAGTTTAAATAATGAAAGGAAGAATTGAGTTTTGAGGGTGGGGTGAAAAATGAACATTTTTTTTAACTTTATTAAATAATGGTTATTTCACATATAAAATAAACCTTTTTTCTATAGATTAATGAAATAGCAGCGCTATCTTCATTGGGTCATGAAACATCACCATTTAGTGGACCTGAACCAATTCTAGCACCACCAATGGAGTTTAGAGATGAACCTAATTAAGTTCTAGACAATATGGAATGGCATAGGGGTTTTTGTAAATGATTGTTTTGGGGACATGGCCAGCCTAGACGATTTAACTTGTGACATTGACATGGTGGAGGACCCGGAATGGACAGATAGATTTATGTGAGAGCATTTAGGCGATGTTAGTAGTGCATCTGAACCGGGTCCTCATAAAGAAATTGCGTCCGAGGACAATACAGGCTGGCTTGATCAACTATCCCCAGACACCTTGGAATACATACTAACAGGCTTAGAGGACTTCATGCCACCTCCATCCATTGGAATTGAACAGACTGGGGTTCGTGCTATTGACATTTCTCTGTTACCCCCCACCATTCTGGTTAATGATACAACTAGTAGTAGTAGTAGTAGTAGTAGTAACGATATACCAACAACACAAGTATCCCCTCTTCCAGATTTTTTTCTTTCCAACTCTGCCTTGCACCACACAAAGGTCTACAGCGCCAAATTCGGTGACCCCTTTAACTCTCTAGTGTCGGAGTATATAATAACAGATCCCCTGGCAATTACAAATTTATTTAATAAAATGATTCGAGCAATTCTTGAACCACAGATGGGGGTGTGGGGGGGGGGGGTCAGTTTAAAAGCATCAATAGCACTAAAAATATTTTTTTAAATGAAAATGCGGGCGAGGTGTATTCGAAATACTTGCACACAGAGATGTTGTCAATTTGCCCTTATTTATCAAATTATGAGGAGGTTTTTCTAAATTGGGTTAATAGCATTCAAAGTAAGTGGGAAAATTATAGTGAGGGGGGTAGTGGGTCGATGGTTTTATTTTTTGAAAGTTTAAACGTTAATATTTGTAGATTTAAAAAGGATTTTATTTTAATAGGGGGGAGTGGGCCTAGGGGTATTGAATTAAAATATCATTCAGATTTAGAGGGATGTAGGGGGATACAACGAATCTGTTTCGATACGAGGCTAAAGTGTTTCAAGTATGAATTTTTATTGGCGCCTACAGACCACTTCAAAAAGATGCCCCTAAGAAAAAGTTAGATGAAATGACAGTTAACGGTAGGGAGGGTTCAAAGTTCCCAATAGTAGATTTTAATTGTTGAAATGGTCAATTTCCCGTGACACTAAAAGGAATAGATATTTTCGAGCGGGCTAATGCACATTTAAAGATGTCACGGTGTTACAGTATGAAACAGAATTTGAGGAGGGTCACCGTTCCGATAAGAAGGACGTATTATTTCCAGTGAGGGCTCCTTCAATTGAATCAGTGGAACATTGGGTGTGGCTTCTATACACGCCACCCACAGACCCCGATTCAATTGGACATTTTAATCCAATTACCGATATTAGTAGGATTCTAAGTCAGGGTAAACATCGGGGGGCTGTATGTTATTATTGTCCGACATGTCTCTCAAGATTTCGCTCTGATTTAAAGTTAAAGCATGACATGAAAAACTGTGAACGACATGGGATACCAGGCTGTGGAGACGGTAAGCGGAGATAGAGCGATCTTACGTTTTAAGAATTTTCAAAAAACGCTCCCGCAGAGCAATAAGATCGCTTTAACTGCGAAGCAAAACTCACAGACGTGTAAGATTAGTTAAATTCAAATCGTGTCAAAATACATGAAGCCATAAGGGTCTCTTACGCTCACGCACAACGAGATTCCAATAATACCATGCAAGTGCTGAATGTAGTTGAGATGTTGGGTGACGGTGAAGACTGCATGCGCTCGGCATTGGTCAGTCTAATCAAAACATCGAACGGTGCAATTTCTCGCCTTCGTTACACAAACTATCCTATGCTCCTATCACCAGACGACATAATGGCTATTAAAAATCGTAAAATGTGCTGGGTTTGCAAGGGAGAATTTGATAAAGGTGTTGAGAATGGGGGGAAGAGGAAGGTGATCGACCACGATCATTTGTGGCAGGACTTTATATCGGGGTGCAACACTAACTGTAGAAAAAGATCACATAAATCGGGCCATTTAAATGGAAGAAGACAACTATTCTTGAATATTTTTATACATAGATCAAGTTACAAATATAAGTCTTCTTTTATGGTCTTGGCCCGCATTGCCAAGCGTGGAGTTGTAGATGACGCATGGATAGGTGGTTTTTTTTCATATAATATCATACCCAAATCATCAGAGAAGCTACTGCTGCTAGAATTCATGTGGAAAACAGTTGACAAGGGTAACACGTGCCTGAATAAAATCCGTTTCTTAGACTCTTTCAGCTTCTTCCCCAAATCTTTAAGTCAATTGATTCAGGTACAGAAAAGTGACAATTTTGATAGCTTCCCCCTCCTCAAACACCACTTCTCCGATGATGAAATTTATCATTTATTAACGTCTAAGGGTATATATCCATATGATTATTACAACTCTGGCTCGAGGTTAGATGAGGTGTCATTACCGCCCATTGAAGCTTTTTACAATTCTCTTACTGAGAGTGAGTGCACCACTAGCGACTACGAATTTGCTAAGAGGGTGTGGGTAAAGGATGGTTGTAAAAATGGGCAGTATTCCTATAAACTATACTTGGACAGTAGCGTACTCACTCTTCTGTACATTGTGTGCAAAAATACGGATAAAATTTATGGGGAATTCGGGTTGGATTTAGGTTATTATTTTTCCACTCCTCATCTGGTGATGGACTTGATATTTAAAATCAGCAAAGAACAAATAGGTCTGAACGCCAGTGTGGATGAGCATCTGTTTGTCGAGAGATCAATGAGGGGTGGGTCTGTTTTTCATGGGGACCGTGTCATGAAAACTGATCCGACCGGATAGCACACCGATGAAAAGTCGGACGCAGTTTTTTTGGATATGAATTCTCTTTACCCATCGGCAATGTCTCACTACTGTTTGCCGTGTGGAAATTATAAATGGCTTGACAATCCGTGTGCTTCGAATTTCCCCGACATTGCTAGTGTTGAGGAGAATGGGGCCCAGGGATGGTTTTTTGAAATTGACGGTGAAATACCCATGGAAATCCATGACTCGGTAAAAGACTTTGTTTTTCCGTGCATAAATAGACCGGTGGGTAAGGACTCTTTGAACCCTTACAATTTATCTTTAGTAGAGGATGGGAGTGTGCACTGGGTACCTTCAAAAAGAGAACTAATTGCTAACCTCAACCCAATACAGAATATCGTTGTTTATCACCTGCTATCAGAATGGATGGTGTCCAATGGTTTCAAAGTCACAAAGATTCATAGAGCCCTCCAATTTGAGCAAAAGCCTTACATAAAAACGTTTATTGACACCTTTGTCATTAAGCGTTCAAAGGCAAAAACGTTATTCGAAAAAGAAGTTTTTGAACACATTTTGAACCCAGCCTTCTGTAAAATTTACGAAAGTGTACGAAACAGAAGTAGATGTGACATTGTAACCAATCCCAAAAAATTTGCTTGAATCATTGCGGATCCAAATTTCACATCGTTCACAATCAGATACTTCGATTTATGTCTCCTACATTATAAGAAAAAAATATTGTATTAAATAAAAATATTGCAAATCGGAGTGAAGAATCATAAATATCTGAGAAATCCATGTTATCGATTTATTACAATGTATGTAAGGTGCTTTAACAAAGTGAGGGACAAGTTCAAGTGTATTACGGGGACACTGATTCACTCCTGTTAAAAGTTAAAACTGAAAATCTATTGAATGATTTGGAAAATGGTGAGTACATTAGCTCACGAATGGACTACACTAATTAGGATGAATCCCTCTATCCAGAGTTAGTGAAACACCAGGCCCCAAATCAATTGTTAATTCTAATATCTGAAACGGGTAGCGATCTGACATCCAGTGGTGTTATTCCTGGGCCGAAGGTATACAGTGTGGAAACGCAAAACAAGGATATAAGACAAGTTTGCAAAGTGTTAGATATACACTTTGCAAAAAATAATTTTGAAACGAGTGTGTATAGAAACTGTGTGGAACATAATCTATTCCCAAGAGTAAAAGTCTGATTGATCCGCTCTTTCTAATTTAAATACTAAACAGTCAGTGTTGAATAAAAGGCCATTTCGGCCATATCGGACAAAGTCTATGTACTTGAGGATGGTGTGAAAGTACTACCACACGGTCATTATTTAATTTCAGACCGAGTTGAACGTGTAGAGTACAGAAAACAACTTGGTATAAAAAAATTAACTTAAATTTATTAAAAAAGTAAAAATTGGGTGCGAGGGTTTTTTGGGTGATGAGTGGTTTTTAATTCCTTTTTTTTCTATATCACAAACAATTTTCAATGTGTGTGTGTGTGTGCAAGGCAGATCAATTTCCACTATTTAATGCCCCCCTCCACCCCCGGCCAGCCGCAGCGGGCCCCCGCTTCCCGGCCCACGGCGCGTCCCGCGGCGCTTCCGGGCCCGCCGCAGCGGGCCCCGCGGCCCCCGCAGTGGCCGCCCCCCGGGGGGACCCCATACCAAATTTAAAATGCTGTAAATAAAAGTGATATTATTTTAAGCGCATTATTCATTAAATGTTGTATTTTTTATAAATAAATTTAAAAAAAAGTGTAGTTATTAAAGTGTTTTTTTCTAGTCCCTATGTAAATGTTGTATTTTTTATTATAAATAAATTTAAAAAAAAGTGTATTTTTTTCATGTTTAATGTGCTTTTTTCAATGTAGTATTTTTTAAGTATTGTTACTTTCTTATGTGTGTATAATAAAAGAAAATTTGATTCTTTGTTCGTCTTCTTCTTATTATTATTATTATTCTTGAACGGAGTATTAGTATGGAAATTATTTAGTCATTAGACAACTATAGTCTACAGTTAGTTGTCCAAGTGAACTATTGAAGGGAACATGTAGGATTTTAAAACACCATTCAGATCGTTTCTGTGTGGCCCGTAAATGTCAGGAAAAACAACACTCTTAACTAAAATAATTAAATATTGCGATAAAATGTTTGTGGAAAAGCAAAAAAAAATCTACTATTGTTACAGTATTTGGTAGGAGTCATACGACAAAATAAAAGCAATTGGCACGACGGGATTGGTGCAAATACAATTCATACAGGGACTTGATGTTTTCAGTATTGTTGAAACAAACTCTTGGCTAATTATTGACGATCTAGCTGAATCTGTTGAACAATGGTCCCAGGAAATGCTACAACTGTTCACTGTTCACTCTCATCATGAACAGATTTCCGTTACTCTGGTTCTCAACAATCTCTTTCATCAGAGCAAATGTATGCGAACATTTGCTTTGAACTGCACCTGGTATATCACCTATAGAGTTATTCGTGATTATAGCTGGCTAATAGATCTCAATAAGCAAATCTGCCCCGGTGCCCCGAAATTTATACACTCAGTACACAATCAGGCAACTAATAAACCCTACGGCTACATCCTATTGGATCTTAATCAAAATACACCTTAGGATTTGCGTGAAGCCACATATATTATTGACAATGAAATTGCAGTATATAACGCCATGAACACTAAAAAAGGCTAGTAGTTTCTATCTTGACACTGAAAAAACTACATGAAAATTGACTTATATTTATACTTGTAAGCACTTCAAAACCCACGCTTAGGAAAACCATACTCAAACTTGGTATTGACAATGATTTCATTAATCTAATATCTGAACTTTGTTTAAATTTGACCGAGGGTAATGTTCCACTGCCAGAAGTAGTTAAGCAACAGGCAAAGCAACATCGTTCCATTGTACGTACATTGGCCTCTAAAAACAAAGGAAAGAATTTTAAGAAGAAACGACTTCTTCAGGCGGGCGGTAGCTTTTTCACACTTTTACTGCCAATAATTGCAGGACTTGACTCCCTTGAAACCCTATAAATTGACTCCAATAGAACTCGCTCTCTCACCCATGGGACACTTTGAGAACAATGTGAGTAAATTCATTGTCAACGATAATATTTAGGATTATAAAAAACTGCTTTTACTTCAAGATGCACTTCGCAGAATGGACAAACATATACCCTATCGTTCGAAGGCGATTAGTATTGATCATAAAAAAGAATCATCTCCTCAGGATTCTGCTGCTGCTTCTGCTGGAACACAATTAAAGAAGGAGGAATTGGATTCAATTGTCTTAAAAATTGGAAATCTAAGGCCCCACTAATATTGAGAACAAAGTACAAAACTCATAGCTTATCTTCATTGAACTTGTTCAGGATCAAATTCAAGTTGATGGCTGTGTGAAGGAGAGTATAACTCAAGGCAAGAGCTATAATCTAGTTGATGTAATCTATGATATGGTTACATATCGCTAAGGACTATTATCATTTGACGCTCATCTATACAACTTTTTAAATACATTAAACTTTCACAAAATCATGATTATCAATATAAAAATTCTAAAAAAAATAAATGAATAGGCATCAACATCAACAACAACAACACCATTAAAATACGAAGAGGAAGAAGAAGAAGAAGAAGAAGAAGATTTTAAATCAATCTTGGAAAATATCAGCACACCTAGTGGAAACTTGACAATGGTGGAGAGGAGGAGCAAACCATTCATAGCTAGACAAAAGCGAAAACGTATCATGTCACCATCACCTCCATCACCAACCACAACTAGTATACAAAAGGCAAGCGGATGTTACACAACGTGTTTAAGTTAAAAATGGTTGAAGTTCTGTCAGGTGCTGATGAAAATGTTAATGAGGAGAGAATTTTGAATTCCCCCACCACTATTTACAAGGGCTCTGGCGTTCAAGCTAAAAGTGCACGAGACTATCTACAAAATGAATCAAGTTAGACTCCGCATAGAAATCATAGACTTCGTGCTAATCATTATCGAAAAACTAAAGCCTTTTACCCCTTGCATATAATGCAAGCAGATCTCCTAACTCTAGATGAGATTCAACAACGTCACAATACACCGTGCAAGTACATTCTACTTGCAATCAGTGTTTATAGTCGTTATGCATATGCGATTCCATTGCAGTCAAAGAGACTTGTTGAAGTTGCTCAGGCTATAGAAAGTATTCTCGAACATGATTCATATAAAAAAAATCAAACGGACCGTGGTATTGAATTTTTTAATCCCCATTTTGCACAAGTACTAGTAAAATATAGTACACTGTTCTATCATAGCCATAGACCTATAAAGGCTGCATTGGCCGAACGATTGATAAGAACTATTTGACTTTTAATTTCAAGATATTGTACATTGAAAAATACATCGGCTTTTATTCATGATTTATATAAAATCATGTTGATTTATAATCAACGACCTCATCAATCATTGTCCAATTCAACCCCAACGGAAGTTCATCATTCTGATAATGATACAATTGGCACCTTTCCTAATCAATATTCTAGTGAAACGATTGTCAAGATGAAAAATAAATACAATGTCGATGATACTGTTCAAATTAATAGAAAAACTAATGTCTTTGAAAAAGGGAATTACTTGTGGTCAATCGAACTTTTTAAAATGGCGAAAATCCTAGACCCTAAACCCATAACTTATCGTTTGCGCGATACCAAAGCTGAAGAGATTCTCGGCAGCTTTTATGACTATGAACTACAAAAAGTTAAAAATAATAGTGAAATCTATCATATTAAAAAGATATTCAAGACTCGTACTCGCAGGGGTAGGAAACAGTTACTTGTTCGGTGGCTAGGATACAACTCTGATTTTGATTCTTGGATCAGTGTTGAAGATATTGACAATGCCCAATGATTTCTATGTAACATTTATGTCCAACGTTTCCGATCCTCTCTACAATGACTTGAATAAGACAAGTGATTTTTGGACTCTCCCCCGCCATCAAATTTGACGGTGCGTATGAAGTGGCTCTTGTTTACTGCATTTTCAAAAATACCTATGACTTCCTAAGAAAGGATCGTTCGTATGATATAAAAGTTATACCATTCGATTGGTCACTCTTTGTTGACTATGAATGGGTTGAAGCACTTAAATCTACCGAATATCCACATGTCAAAATGAAATATATTGAATACGATATTATGACAGAGTTGTGTCGTACAATCAATAGAAAAATCTCATATTGTAGGAATGGTACATTCCATTTTAATTATTCATTGAAACACGATAGGATTTACCTTACCTCACCTTTTGACACTGAAACAATTATTATCGATGATAATCTAAGAGACTTTCTTGGCTTTAAACAGAATATGATCAATGGGAAAAATGCTAGCATCCCTTACGGGATGGATCAAGTTATTTTTGCTGATTATCCACCTGGTTTCACCTCGGACTCTTGCATATTTCTCTATGCATCCTTTGTGGAAACATCGAGAGTTGGTAGTTCAAAGTTCCCCCACCTACGTGTTCTTGAACGAAAAACAACTCATGAACTTGTTCATCACTATAATATAAAGCATCTTCAGTATGTTCCTGTAAACACTTCGTATTTGGAACTCTGTCAGTTAACACTAAGAATTGAATTGGGTGATCCTCTAGCAATAACAAAAGGATTAGCAGTGATTACACGTCGTTTTCGACCCATTGTCGGCGACACAATCAACTAAAATGAACAATAGAAGAATTCCATTTGTCTGTCCCAATATCGATTGCTACGTTGGTGCTCTGAGTCCACTTCAAATAGGCAATGGATTGGACTACTACAAGGGGCGTACTACAATGTCTGGCTATGGTCTTGGTAGCTGGTTTGCTAGGGTATTTCGTTCTGCACTACCCCTTGCCAGAAAATATCTTGTACCTGCTGCATCAAATTTTCCTGCCTCAACACTACAGGACTGGGGGTCGGGCAAGAATTTCAAGGAGAGTGTTAAGGAAAATATTAGATCTTCAGCATGAACCGTTGGTGAGCAATTCAAATCTTTGAAAAATGGGAAGAGATTGAAAAAGAAGCGTTCACATAAGCCGCTCAATCAGTCTCTACCCAAGTAGGAAGTAAAAGACATCAACAAGGACTTTGAGAAAGAAAACAAGGAAGACCAATAAGCAGAAGAAGAAAAGAAAAAGACTGTTAGATCAAAGAAGGATTTCTTCTCTTAAGAAGACTTATCTCCTCCACAAGGAATCTTATCCATCAATCAGTTCCTCATTGAATCTATTCAATGCTGAAAATGTTGATGTCAGTGTCAAGGAAAGCTACTATGAACAATTTCACCCCCAACAATCCCTCTCGGAAAATATACACTTTCAGATATTTTCCAATGAAGACTATTTCATTGATTTGTCATCAACATTTATTGATTTAAATGTTGCGGTGAAGAAAAAGTCAGATAATACCACTCCAACTGGTGCCGATGGTCTCTCCTACGAAAAATGTATTCTACACAATCTGTTCAAACAAATTAATGAATTTATTAATGGAACATTGGTGAGCACTAGATATAATTTATCCGACTATACAAGCTACTTACAATTTATTATGATGAAACCAAAGTCGTACAGGGAGTTGAGATGACATTCATTCTGCTATGAATGTCGATCAGGTGTTGATATTGACGGTGAGTTGACTACTCCTGTGACCCAGGAGTATCATCTGGTTGTAAAATTAAATCATGAGATATTCAATATATCCCAATGGCTACCCTCCAATGTCAAGATTGACATAAAGTTAAATTTGGCCCCCTCGAATTTTATTTTGATAAAAACACTTCCTGCAGCACCCGAAGCAAATGTCATTATCACAACGGCAGTTTTTCACTTCCGAAAACATCAGGTAAAGAGCTCTGTTGCATTAGCAGTGGAAAACCTAACAGCCAATGGCAACAACATTAAACTTCTTGTCCCCCGTACAATCACCAATCAACGTCACATTGCCACCAGCTCTCGTAGCTATAGCGATTCATCATTTATCAATGGAGAAATCCCATCAAAATTGGCTTTGGCCTTTGTGAAGAGTGGCAGTGCCGGTGGATCCTGGACTGAATCCTCCCACAATTTTAATTTTTTTGGTCTATCTAGCCTTGTGTGCAAAGTGAATGGTATTCCACTGTACACTCTATGATTTGACAAAAAATCCTTTAGAACTTTGTACGACTTGACCATGCAATCCCTAGATCATGACTCTCAATTATTTGAAAATGGATTAACCGATTCAATATTTTCAAGAAATCACGGGGTTATTGTTTCGGAATTGTTGGGCACTCAGGACATGAGCATAGTACGAATAGGGAATGTACGTTTAGAGTGTACATTTGCCAATGCTTTGACTGAGAGTAACACGCTAATATCACTGATTCAATTTGAAACCTATTGGGAAATCACACCCTACGGCAGTGTTCTACTAGACCTAGCACCATGAACACAAAGCAAATAATCAACATATTTAGTTTGGATCCATACATGTCTCAGTACAAGTTCTATTGCATACCATCGGACTTCATTGAAACAATTACAAGTTTCAACAATACACTTATCATTACTAATAGCAGCCCGTTGAATTTGAAGACCGGCTATTGGCTGAGCATCTTTGTAAAAGCAAGGAATACCGAATTTTTTTATCTTCTTGGGCTATTGTATACATTCTACGCTCCATACATCAGCAACTTCATTGAAAGCAGTGGGAAAACCATCATTCAAAATCAACGAAGAGTACAGGATTTAACGACTAAGACATGTGGGTTTCATGCACTACTCTTTTTCATGTTCAGATGTCGTGGCTATGCCTACAAGCAGTTTCTAGACATCTACTTTGACGTACCTCGATTGAACGACCTTCTAGTGTAAAATATACTTACACGCTTATTTAATTTTTATTTTAGTGCCTTAATAATAAATTGTTCTAAAATTGTATGTTATATTTTTTATTAATAATTTATAAAATTCTAAATGATTGATAAAAACGACTTTTTTACTCTTTAGATTTCATTTTCTACTAGGTATTAGTCGACAACAACTAATGCAGGTAGATTATCTGAATTCACAGTGTACTGATCCTGATGTGTTGCAATCTCAGGGTCACTTTTTCTACAGTAGAGTGTAACTTCACTCTTTTTATATCTCTTTGTATAGTCAATGATACTATTCTCTTTCATTCTATAGAATTCACATGTTTCAATTTGCATATTTGAAGCAATTTCACAAACAGTGTCCTCAAGTGTCGAATTACATTCCGTCACAGCCAAAAAAATTCATAGGGTTCGTGATCATAACACCCATTGTCTTCACATAGATGCCGAAGACATCATATTATTTTGTTTTTCCAAAAGTAAAATCGTTGACCTAGCTCTTCCTCCCAAAACAATCTAAAATCAAGGTGAGACAAATTTCGTAGTAATAATCTAAAATCCCGCCTAGGATTCTTTCCAATCATACCAGGATATGTATTCCCCTACTGAATACATTTATCATAATGGCAATTGGAGCAAAGGTGCTCTCTAGGATGAGAGTCACACACTTCTTCAAGACAGGAATTACAACCTTTAATTTGTACAGCATATCCTCTATGCAATTTAGACGGGTTGCATAATCTACACTTTTCATCATACTCATCAATCATTGTGCAATTCTCACATAATGGCCAGCTGCCCAGTGTGTATATAAATAGTGGACATGTATGGAACATTTTTTCATGTGTTGACACTCTCACTGCCACAATGAAACTGAGCTAGCAACAACAACAAATTGACAGGGATAGAGAGAGAGAGAGAGGAGTAAATAATCCTTGAACACCATCTTTCTCATGAAAAAAAAGTCCTAATTTCTCAACTAGTGTTTAAAAGCATATTCACAAAATCATTTTGCCGTGTCGTGATCAATATATCATTAAATTTCGTAGATGAAATTGGACTACGCCGTAAAAACTTCATACAAAAGTCAGATGATGGAGAATCAGTTTTCATTATATTTACACGCAATTCCTGAGAAAATATCTTCCTTTGCACATATAGCTCTAGAAAATCATCATATAGAATCAAACGTTTTTCCATAAGCACTAGATTCCCCATGATTCGCTCTTTCTCAAACCTATCCATTTTAGAGTCCTAACACTCTCACAACCAATTACAGACTAACCAGAATTTTTTGTACTCTAAAAAAAATATGCTAGTCTACAGTAGAAAGAAACATACCTTTGATTTAGAAACAATTTTATTGAGCATAATTACAAGAATAATATTCACTGATATATTTCGTTCTCTTAATATATTTCACTACCACATCTAATGCTTATTGAAGTCTATTTATATGCACAATATTCAGTTTCGCAGCAAAACATAATTGATACTCCAGCTTAAATTTGCTTAATGATATCACGTATCTAGCATACATATCGTCCCATTCAAGGCATATTCTACAGCCTCTGGTTATTTCCACAGCCACATTTGGTATTCGTATATCTTTGCTACTGCCGGCTCCACCATCAATCTCCAATAGTGTAAATGCACCACTCATTTTCTCTACTAATATCCTCTCAAATAAACTATTCTCTCTGAATTCATTTCTGTTACTAATATGAATTGCAATGAAAATCACTCCTTTTATTCAAATCCAATCACCAATCAAGTTATCGTATATAGAATAACCTCCGCTGTCTCTGATTGACCTTAAAAAATGGGTGTTGCCTCAAAAACCAGTCCACTTGTCTTATACAATCACAACCATACTCTCAAAACATGTTTGACCACCTTATAGGTAAAGGATTGGTCGCTTTTTGCAATGTCCACGTGATACCACACTGTATATTCTTGTAGGCGTGAATGTACGGTTGAAACTGTGTATATAGATACTACTAACGACGTTAAAACTTAAAACGAACAGAAATTATTCCGTATATGAACGGGGCTATCCCCTCCTCAACGCCTCGCTCTTTACGCTAAAGTTTGACTTTCTCACAACTCTATTTTTTTAACAATAAAAAACTTCAGCTTAAAGAGCGAGGCGTTGAGGAGGGGATAGCCCCTTTCATATACGGAATAATTTCTGTTCGTTTTAAGTTTCAACGTCGTTCCTTACTTTCAGTTAAAAAAACTTGTTTTTTTTTATTTAATATAAGTCAAAAAGTGGCTCAAGGATTCATTAAACTAAAAAGTTGTTCATGATAAAGATGTATGCAGTCAAAACTGTATTCAATGTTTTGGCAGCAAGGTGCTGGGAATACATTTCGGGGCACAGCTAAGAGTTCAAATTGTACTGTCTTTAAATATCATGAATTTGGTATATAAAAGGAGGAAAATAATTTTTTTTTGTAAATTCCCCTTAAGAAAAACAAAAATTATAACAAATAATTATTTATGGACCGAAACGACAGGATATTAGCCTTAGGGAAGAAGTAAAGCTGGCCCTGTAAATCTTTCTCAGCTAAAATCCACTTTTTGGCTTAGATTCTAAATATCAGACTTTCAATGTGTGCTCCCCTGTTAAAATTCGAAGTTTTTCCTTCTATAGTGTACCCTAAAGTAGATGTAACACTCCTACAACTAGACAGAGCTTGACTACAACTTGACTGCACAAAACTTGGTGACCAAGGAAGACTATGATTTCTAAAAACACTAGAGAAAAACCCAGGAAAATTATATGTAATGTATTTACAAAAGTACAGGATATATTTTTTATAACTTGAGATTTTAGGGAAGATTTGTTACCCCCCCCCTCTCTTGTGCACGACTGAAGTAGCCAACCCATCATATTCTCAGTCAAGTCAGTCTGACATTTTTTGCTACAGCAAACGGTTTAGGATTTAGAAACTTTTCAAGGAAAAACGTTGACACTATGGATTGAGCGAACAGCTCAATTGCAAAACTTTCCCGAGGCAAACCTTTCGCCCAAACGGTGGAGCGAACTGATTTTTCCCGATATTTAGAATCAGCGTTTTACAGATTTTTTTTTTCAATTGAAATTAAGTGCTGCAACCAGATCAAAACTCTTTTTTTCTCTCTATCTCTCTGTCCTATTCTCTATTCACCCTTCTTTTTCCTCTCCCCCTTCTTCCCCGTTTTTTCCCAAAAGAAAAAACAACAATTTTGATCCATTACTTAAGCTTATAGTTTTGTAAAGTCTGTAAACAATTGTAAAGCGAGTTCAAACAAATAGTATTTTACCTGTCTGTCAAAGCAGAAAACAATAGACAAAATCAAAGCCAACATGATTTGCCTTGCTGCTGCTCACAGTAGAGGTAATATGCAGTAGCGAAAAGTCCTATACTCTCCATTGAAGATTTTTGACGCACGAAGGCGCGTGCCTTCGCGCACGCGCAATGACAAATGTTTCTGATGGAGAACCAAGCAGCAACTAAAACTGTGGCTCTTACGGCTGATGGTTTGGGAAACATCCAAAATTGCGTGCTATGAAATGTATGTCACGTTTGGAGAAACATTTCCCTACTGTATATTACCTCTACTGTCTTGCTGCTCTACTAATAGTTTTTTAAGCGAAACAGGAGCTATATATTAGTTAATGGATGTCCTAAACAAATTTGTGCTTGGCAGGGAGGATTTTTGATATGGCTGTTTGACGTTGCCGGTCGTATATAAAATTTTGACGATGTGGCCTTTTGAAAAAATGCCGATGTAGATATTCTCCTTTTTCATTTTGTTTTTAGAATGACAAATAAAAGCTCTTGTTACGCGCAATGACAAATGTTCCCGATGGAGAACCAAGCAGCAACTGAAACTGTGGCTCTGAAGGCTGACGGTTTGGAAAACTTCCCAAATTGCGCTCTATGAAATGTATGTCATGTTTAGAGAAACATTTCCCTACTGTATATTACCTCTACTGTCTTGCTGCTCTACTAATATTTTTTAAGCGAACAGGAGCTATATAATAGTTAATGGATGTACTAAAAAAATTTGTGCTTGGCAAGGAGGATTTTTGATATGGCTGTTTGACGTCGCCGGTCGTAGATAAAATTTTGACGATGTGGCCTTTTGAAAAAATGCCGATGTAGATATTCTCCTTGTACATATTTAACCATTGCAAAACCAATGACAAGAAATGAAGAGTCTGACGGGAAATATGGGATCTCCGTAATATAAAGTGGATTCTTAGGTGTCGCATTGGCTCTGAAAATTTTGTCTTCCCACGTCAATCCAAGAAAGAGGAAAGGATTTAGAACTTGGCCAGAATATTGTTAGTCTAATATGTGTAGGTATTAAGACAAGACACAGGCTGTTCAGCTAAACTAGGTATAAGAAATCGGCTGGACCAAATGCTTCCATTGGGTTCTATCTTCTGTGTGAGGTCAAACAGATTCCATCAACTCATTGTATTATTGTTAATATGCTTCTGTTCAAGCATACACTCAACAGCTGAAGCATAAACTCAACAGCTGACTAATGATGCCCTCCGTCTCTGGCGGGTCAATATTTAATCAACCTAAGAAAAGTAATGGCTCGCTCTCGATTTCCATGTAAACATGTGGATATTCTTGTGCTGAAAAAAACGTGTTCATTATGGATAGATCATTATACATTGTGAGCTGAAGTACCCATATACCGTTAGAGAACGTAGTACCATGTCCGTGCGGTTCAATAGTAGCATCTTTGGGAGGTGATAATCCTGTCATTAAAATCATCTCCAAGCAGCAGCGGGTCTCATTTTGGCCAGCTATCAATTGTATTCTGTATTTTGTCATAAAAAGTATCTTTCTGCAGGCCAGGCTACCCAAGGATAGATGTGTAAGCACTGTGATTGTTATATTGAAGGGATGTTGAAGCATACTGATCTGCGTAACACGGTTTGATATTGATTCCAGTTCAAGGATAGTTGAATCAGCCTTTTCGCTGTAGGAGGAATCCAATCCCATGTATACCAGATTCGTCTCTGGATCCAAAACTGTAGAAATAACATTTATTTCAAATGACTGGTCATGAATGACATTTTTTCTCTGGCCATTGATCCTTGTTTCTGTTAGGCATAAAACGAAGTTATGTCGATGGAATTCTGTGGTGGTGAGAGCCACGCTTTCACAGAAGATGCACTCCAGCTCGTTAGCATCAGCCTTTCTTTAAACAGCCTTATTAACAAAATTGATGAAGGACCGGCCTGCTGATTTTTTTTTACCGAGGTTGTTGTTTTCCTTGGCACGTCGCCTACAAAGCCATAGTATAATTTCTTATATTACCCACAAATGGCATAAATCTTAGGAAGATTAGACAGCAATAAAAATATATAAAATAATTTATAAGAATACCCCTCCGCCCTCAGTCCTTTACTTATACAATTGATGGTTCAAGTATGGTCATAGTTATACCCACTAGCTCCTAATATGAAATCATGCCAAAAATCATTCAAACGAAGAGCTGAAAGAAAACTCCAATTGACAAAATATACCTTGGTCTTGATACGACCTTGCGCAATCTTTCTTGCAAGATATTGACTGGAAGTAAAATTTGGTGCAAATTACTTTTTTAATTGACTTCAAGTGTTGGGTTATGTTCAACTTCAAGTGTTGGGTTCAAGCTGCACAAAGTTGTTCAGCTTGCGATAAGTCTGCCATGATCCCTTGCCCTTTTCTAGTATTGTAAAGCGTTGCATTCTTTGTATGCATTATGTATTTCAGAGGCAGGGTTGGAGGGTAAAGATCTTTTTGACATTTCAATAGTACAAAGTTTATTGTAAAGTCACTGGACCATGTAACATAATCAGTATATCAAATGATTTGTTTTTCGTAAATTAAAAGTTACTATGAACAACCACGGGATTTTAACCCACGTGTCATTCATCATAGAACTACAGATCATTGATACATCTTTTACTGGACAAGGTCTATCTTTTTTTTAAAATATGGACTGTTTGGAGAACTAGAGGGGACACGTGGATTAAAATGTGTACGAATAGATTTTGTTTTAGTTGCTAATTCAATATTTTCTTTTGTGCTATGAGAACTTTTCCGTGCCTAAAGGCAATCTTTTTTTGCAGTCAAATGTCACGTCCAGCCAATCCAGGCTTCTGCTATACCTTTGTTTTTTCAATCAGATTACTGGTTTTTTACATTTTTCTCTTTTCCTTGATCTTTTCTGAGATTATTGAAGTGTTCACCATGAGACAAAGGGATGTTTTATTGAGGATTGCTGCTTTCAAGGTGGCGATTATTCTTGAATTAGGTTCTTGTATTTATAAAATATGACTAGTTTGCCTATCTTCGTCTAAAGCACGTGTCTTAAAAAATTTATTTATTCAAATCCAAGCAAGTAAGGGACAGCTTACAGGACCTAAGGCGCTTTTGGATTCCTGTTTTTAGGGTCCTACTTGTATTCAAAAAGCAAAAAATTAAAATTGCAAAAAATTAGTTTAAATAGTTTGCACCAATAGTAATTTGTGTCCAACTGTTATCTACCAATACTAAGTCCTTTTAACTTTTGTCAGATTTCTCTCCCAGATAAAGAAACCGCTGTTCTAAGTTTCCATCTTTTCTAGTTTAAAAAAATATGAACTCGAGAAATTACGAACGGCGAACGTAATTGGCGCTGCAGTCGTGCGCAATTTTGATTTTATCGACAAGTATGACTATAATGTGGCACGAGCATTAGTCTTAGCCAACCACATCTGCCTGCGCTGCTCATAGGTCGGAAGAAGGAGTACATAAATAAGACTGAAGGGAGGAGGAGGAAGAATAAGAAGAAGGAGAAAGAAGTATATTAATAAGACCCTTTAAATCAAAATTGCCGCATCCTATGGATCGAAACCATTTGAATAACGTTCTGTTTAGTCGAATATGTCCTTCAATGTATCCATTCCCTGGTTAGGTTTTCTGTGATTTTGAAGCTGATGTAAAACCACGAGTAAATACCCGATATTATAAATATCAAAAATAAACCACAGCCAATCAGATTGTAACTTCAGAACCTGGATTGTAAAAGATGTCGTTCAACTGACAAACGAGATCATGAAAATTTTGTTACATTGAGAATTGGAACAGCAAGTTCATGATCTAGTGTTAGAGCTCGACAATCTTGCTTAAAAGCAAGATCATAATCTTAGATTGGGGATTTTGTCGGTTTGTTAGTCTTGGACCGCAGGTTTTTATATTTTGTTGTTCTATTACTTACAGTTTGATTTTGAATTGAAGTTATCAAGTATTTTGCAGTAGGTTAGGTTATCTAATTTTATTAACTGATTTTATATTTTTTTTTGTTCCACTGATAGATCTTTATCTTAAAATCAAGTTTTTGAAATTCTTAAAATTATATTTCACGAATTGTTTCGTCGGTGGGAAAGCCAAACGCAGACGGTGCTATGCCAACAGACAGACGGCTGTATATTGATATAGATAATCAATCGATAATACATTGATAAACAACTTCACAGATTTCTCACTTAGCAAACAAACTTTTCTTCAGTAGTCTTTGGTTTGTTTCCGTTCAAAGGTTGTTTATGCCGAAGAAAACGTTCAAAAAGTGTTCTTGTTTAAAACAAACATAGCTTTACCGACAACTTAATTCTTGAAATATTATTTCGATATCAAAATTTTTAACTGTTTATCACACTGCCATTGTATCAAAACGTTCATTATTGAAATATTGAGATGGAAAAGTTAGCCATCAGTGTAAGTAACTTAAAAAAGTTTCTTCCACAAAATAAATTTTTGAAAGAAAAAGTAAAGAACTACATTAAACCAAAAAAAGGGACAGAATAAAATCAAATAATTTTCCAAACGTGAAACTACTACAAAAAGCAAACTACTACAAAAACAAAAAGTAATACAAATAGCAAGCCAAACTATGGGTTCTTATAGACAAAAAACGAATTGATATAAAATATTATCTATTTACAGGAAAAGAACTATGTCAATAAAAAGAGAACAGAAATAAATTAAAAAAAAGTTTTTCAAAGAAAAGTAAAGAGCCCCACTAAGCCAAAAATGAGCAGAAATAAAGTCAAATAACCTCCCAAGCATTAAAGTACCGCAAATCACCATCAATAAATAAATAAAACCCAAAACGAACAATAATTACTACCGAGCAAAAACTAAGATGACTAGCCTATCATGAAACCTAATTTCAATACGAAGTGACTCAAAGACACCTTGAGGATTTTTAACAAATGTTCCATATTATAACCAGGGATATCCAATATTCTTTCACTCTCGAGTCCAAAAATGTCACGAACAAGCCCATGATGTCAGGTTGCCCAAAAAACCGTTTTAATTATTTATGGATGAGGAGAGACCCTGAATATTGAGTTGAAGTACCGAAAGATAATCATTTCCTTGGTTATCTTATCTCAAATATGAAACATAGGGATTCGAAGGGTATTTTTTTAAGCTTTCAAAGTCTCATCCATGGGATAAAATGTCCCCAGAAGTAGGATATAATTCGACTCTGTCAACGATAAAACATTAATAAAAACAAGTTTCAACGTGCCTGTCAAATACTTTCGAAAATATAAAGATATAATTGAGCAAAAGGAATTATTGGGATGATACTAAAAGCAAAAAAAAACAGAAAAGAAATTATCATTAAATTACTGAAACAATATTTCGTAATAACTGGAAATAAAATGATAAAGTAACGACCTAAATAATTACATACGAAAACTAATATTAAAAATAATGAATCGAGATAAGGATTAATAACTCAAGATAAAGTTCAACAAATCCCGAAATAACACATTTGAGCAAAAAATTAATTTTGTGTTTGCTAGTTTTATCTGACACTTCAGCTGGAACTTGCTCATGATAAGATGAAGTCTCTCTAGGGTCAAATTATGATCAGCATTTGATAGTTTACAATATTTTCTAGTCAGACTTTCATCATAGGCAGCGTCGTAGCAATGTCTAAGTAAAAAGCGAAGTGGACTCTATGATAAATTAAATAAAAAAAACAAGTTTTTTAAACTGAAAGTAAGGAGTGACATTAAAACTTAAAACGAACAGAAATTATTCCGTATATGAAAGGGGATGTCCCCTCCTCAACGCCTCGCTCTTTACGCTAAAGTTTTTTATTGTTTTAAAAAATAAAGTTGTGAGACAGAGTCAAACTTTAGCGTAAAGAGCGAGTAGTTGAGGTGGGGACAGCCCCTTTCATATACGGAATAATTTCTGTTCGTTTTAAGTTTTAATGTCGCTCCTTACTTTCAGTTTAAAAAACTTGTTTTTTTAAATTTAATTTCTGATCGTTTTTTAGTTAATGCAGCTTTTATTTCGGCTCACCGTAAACAAAATTTGCATAAAAATTTTACTTTTCTTTTGCTAAATGGCTGTGTCTAAATTTGGTTCTGACGTAAT
This sequence comes from Artemia sp. Qi Xiang Cuo, assembly GCF_049724085.1. Classification (NCBI taxonomy): domain Eukaryota; kingdom Metazoa; phylum Arthropoda; class Branchiopoda; order Anostraca; family Artemiidae; genus Artemia; species Artemia sp. Qi Xiang Cuo. The sequence continues at coordinate 21,371,281 of NC_142803.1, read as the reverse complement.
TTACAAATTAACTTACGTAACGAACTTCTATATTCGTATATTTTTCTTCTGGCAAAAAATACAAAGTTGCAGATTTTTGCAGATATGAGCGTGTGATTTTCATTCAAATTCTTTCGCTTCTAGGGGATGATTCCCCCCTCTTTAAAAAATCAGGTAAATTTTCTCAGGCTCGTAGCCTTTGATGAGTAATACTAAACTTAATAAAATTTATATATTTAGAATCAGCAGTATAAGCCCATTCTTTTGATACATTTATTGACATCAAAATTCCGTTTTTAGAAGTTTCGATTACTATTGAGCCGTATCGCTTGTTTTTTTTTATTGTTTATTTTTTTACGTATATGTTATTACGCATATGAGGGGGTTCTCATCTTAGTCAATACCACACTCTTTACGTTAAAAGTTAATTTTTTTTATTCACAAACCCCTGAATCATAAAGGCCGTTTAATTAGAATAGATAGCTCTTTTGAAAGCACTAAAAAAAGAAAAAAAACTGTAGCGTAAAGAGCGAGGTATTGACTTGGGGGAGAACCCCCTCATATACGTAATAATTTCTGTTCGTTTTAAGTTCTAATGTTGCTTCTTACTCTCAGTTGAAAAAGCTTGTTATTTTTGAATTTAATTTCTGATCGTTTTTTAAATAATTCTTGGAAATCCGGCGCCCCCTTCATAGAAATTTCCCTTACCCCAAAGAAACATCCTCCACAGAAAGATTCTCCCGAGTAACCCCCTCCTCCCGCCCCCCCCCCCCACCAGAAAAAAATCCTTCCTGAAAATGTCTGTATACTTCCCAATAACCAATACAATATGTAAGGAATGGGCAAAGTTCATAACTTGCTGCCCTTTTTCTGGGAACTGTGGGGGATTAAGTCATTCTAAAGGACATATTTATTAGATTTTCGACTATGTCTAACAAAATGGCTATCTCAAAAGTTTAATTGGGTGACTTTGAGAAAAAAATGAGCGTGGGAGGGGGCCTAGTTGCCCTCCATATTCTTTGGTCACTTAAAAAGGGCACTAGAACTTTTAATTTCCGTTCCAATGAGCCCTCCTACGATATTCTAGGACCACTGGGTCAATACGGTTACCCCTGGGAAAAAAAACAAACAAAAAAAAACAACAAATAAACACGCATCCGTGATCTTTCTTCTGGCAAAAAATGGAAAATTCCACATTTTTGTAGATATAAGCTTGAAACCTCTACAGTAGAGTTCTCGGATACACTGAATGTGATGGTATAATTTTCATTAAGGTTCTATAGCTTTTAGGGGGTCTTTCCCCCTTTTTCGAAAATCAGCCAAATTTTCTCAGGCGCGTAACTTTTGATAGGTAAAATTAAACTTGATTAAACTTATATATTTGAAATCAAAATTAAAATCTGATTATTTTGATGTATCTATTGGTATCAAAATTCTGTTTTTTAGAGTTTCGGTTACCATTGAGCCGGGTCGCTCCTTACTTACAGTTCGTTACCACGAACTGTTTGATTATTTTTTCTTTTCACCGAAAGGCGAGAAAGGTATCCAAAATGATGAAGGTGAAGGTTTCAGGGAATGTTGTGGGGAGTGTTGAACTAAATCAAAACATACTATGCACATGAACGCTGCCATAAAGGCGTAACTCAAGAACGACTTAGTTAAGGTATTATGTTGGAACTTTCAGGAAATGATGAGGAGGATGATCAATTGACCAGAAGGCATTATGCGCATGCTACTAGGCATGTTTTTTTTCCGTTTTGCTACTATTACTACTACAACTATTATTACTACTACTGCTACTACTACTATTACTACTACTACTGCTACTATTACTACTACTACCACTACTACTACTACTACTACTACTACTGCCACTACTAATACTACTACTACTACTACTACTACTACTACTACCACTACTACTACTACTACTGCTAGTACTACTACTACTACTACTACTACTATTACTACTACTACTATTACTACCACTATTGCTAGTACTACTATTACTTCTACTACTAGTACTACTACTACTACTACTACTACTACTACTACTACTACTACTACTACTACTACTACTATTACTATTACTACTACTACTACTACTGATGTTACTGCTACCACTGCTACCACTATTATTATTATTACTACTACTACTACTAATACTACTGCTACTATTACTAATACTACTAATACTACGGCAACAAAAAGTTGCCCTGAAGCATTAAGTTTAAGTGCAATTGACGTTTTGGTTTTTCAAGGCATAAGGGACATTAACTTTCCTACTGTTTGCTGAAGTTTCTGTTCGTTTTTGTAGTTTCTGTTCTGTACTTTTTTCCATTTCGGGTTTACTTGTATATTTGTGTTCGTCTTACACTTGAATTTTTATTTGACTTTTTTCCTTTCGTCTTAAATTTAATGTAGTTCTTATAATTTTCTTTGAAAAGTTCTTTGGTGGGAAAATTTTTTTTTTTTAAATTATATAAACATAGACCTGTCTCTGACGGCTCATTTTTAGCTTTCAACACATGTTGAGCAATTTCCCTACTTGCAAATTTTAGTTTTGGGAAAATTTTCATATTTTCACTTTGAAAAGCAGGTAGACGGAATCGACTGGTCTTTGAAATTCTGCTGCTCCATTATTTGCATTATTGCTTCAATATCATTATCAACCAATTCAACAATGGTGCTGGGTTTCACACCGTAGAAAGTTAGGGTATCAAGTACTGAATCCTGCTCAACTTAGATAACACTATCTCCTACCTTGGATATTTTTTTCGAGAGTTTTTATTACATTAAAGTCTTTGTATTGCCATTTTAATTTCTTTTCCAAATTTAGCATTATGTTAAAACTTGTTAATTTGTAAACTATTGTGAACTTGACTCAATTTATCGTCGCTGATCAAACAGATCGTGGTAACGAACTGCAAGTAAGGAGCGACCCGGCTCAATAGTAACCGAAACTAATAAAAAGGAATTATGATACCAGTAATTATATCAAAATAATTGAATTTTAAAAGTCATAGAATTGAAACTCAAAAGAATTGAAAAGTAATAGAATCTAAATGAAACTCACACCATTAGATTCTGCGTATCAGAGAACCCTAAAATAGCGGTTTCAAGCTCCTATCTGAAAAAAAAATGTGGAATTTTAATATTTTTCCCCAGAAAAAAAGATCACGGATGTGTTTTTATTTGTTTGTTTGTGTTTTTTCCCCAGAGGTGATCATATTGACCCAGTGGGTCTAGAACATTGGAAGAGGTTTCATTCTAACGTAAATTAAAAGTTCTAGTGGCCATTTTAAGTAACCACAAAAATTGGAGGGCAGTTAGGCCCTTTCCCACGCCATTTGCTTTCCCAAAACCATCTGATAAAAATTTTGACATAGCTAGTGCTAGTTTGTTCAGTATAGTTGAAAAGCCCAATAACTATGTCTCTGGAGATAGCATGACCCCCCACATCCCCTGGGGAGATGTCTTTAAGCTATACAATTTGCCTATTGTTGACGTATAATATTCGTTGTTGGGAAGTATGCATGTATTTTTCAGGTGGGGAGAAGAGGACGAATTACTGGGGGTATTGTCACGGGGATAATTGACCAAGGAGATGAAAATTTCCAGGGGGTGAACATTTCAGGGGAAATTTTATACTGGGGGAACTCGACAGAATTCTTATACGAAATTTCTTTATATGTCTTTCTTTCTCTTTACCGACTCAATTTTACGCGTGGACATGTTAAGGATAATTGTCCGGGGTAAATTTTGAGCAGGATTGAATTGTCCAGAAGATATTTCCATGGGGAGGGAAATTTTTCGGCCAGATTTCCTGGCGCTATTTAAAAAACGATCAGAAATTAAAATGAAAAAGCAAGTTTTTTTCAGCCCAAAGTAAGGAGCGACATTGAAACTTAAAACGAACAGAAATTATTACGTATATGACGGGGATATCCCCCTCCTCAACACTACGTTTACGTAGCATTACGCTAAAGTTTTATTCATTACGCTAAAGTTTAAATTTTGTCTCAATCCTTTAAAAACGTCTCTTAAAAGACAAAGGTGGTTTAATTAGAACAACAAATAACTTTTTTAAAAGTGCCGAAAAACTTTAGCGTGAAGAGCGAGGTGTTGAGGAGGGCAAAATCCCACTCATATACGTAATAATTTCTGTTTGTTACAAGTTTTAATGTTGCTGTTACTTTTAGCTGAAAAAACTAGTTTTTTTATTATTTAATACTTTACAAAGATCAATGGTTTTACAATGTCTATAACACGACACAAGAAATACCCTTCATTAAGTTAGATTTAGTGTTCATTAGCTCTTCGTCTGTGTCATTATATATTTTTTTTTTTTAATTGGATGAGAAGGAAGATTTGTTTTGTGAGGAGGAATTACCAACAGTACTAAAAAGGTTAAGAAACATTAAAGCTCCAGGTGGTAATTGGACGGTGATTTAATTTCTCAAGTAGGATGGTTCTGAGGTTATAAATCAGTTACTGAAGACTATGAATATGATTCTTGAAGCAGGGTAAGTTTATGACGGCTCCAGAGGAGCCGCCGCTCAGCTACTTTATATTAAAGGTGACAAGAAAAAGTGTGTTCCTTACGGAAGTCATAGCCTGCTTTCTGTGGGTAGTAAATTACTTGTTAATATGATACTTTTTAGACTGAGAGAGGCTGTAGACAATGTTTTAAGAGAAGAACAGTGCGATTTTAGGAAAGGCAGAGGATGTGTTGACTAAATTTTCACTCTTAGGTTAATAATTGAGAAGTGCCTGAGTTGGCAAACAACTTTGGTCCTCAGTTTTATAGATTATGAGCAAGCGTTCGAATCTGTTGATAGAAGAGCTTTAGCAAAGGTTTTATCCTTGTATGGTATACCAGACAAAATACACTGAAGTACTTGGTGCTTTGTACAAGAATAACGCTGCTGCGGTTAAGGTAGTAAGCGAGTTTAGCAGCTGGTTTCGCATTATACCAGGGGTTACGCAGATCTGTGTTCTACCCCCCTTTGCATAGATTATTTTGATGGACTTTGTTTTAAGGAGCACAGGAAAGGCAATGGGAGACCACGGAATCAAATGGGGAGGAAAAAGTCTCCTGACTTGGATTATGCCGATGATTTAAGCATCATAGATGAAAGTTTGAGCAAAATGAATGAAGTTTTAGAGGTTTTGCGAGTTCAGGGTTCTAGAGTTGGTTTGAAAATTAATGTTAGGAAGACTAAGTCACTAAGGCTAGGAATAAGTGAAGATGAAAAGGTGACGTTGGATAATGGAAAGATTGATCAGGTGGACAGCTTCACTTACCTTGGTAGTATTATTAGTAAATATGGTGGGAGTAGTGAAAAAGTTAAATGTAGAATAGCCAAGGCTCAGGGTGTTTTTTTCACAGTTAAAAATAGGTTTGGAAGGATAGGAATATAAGTCTGCAAGCCAAGATTAGAATATTGGAAGCTACAGTGGTGACAGTGGTAAAATATTGTTCTGAAGCATGGGCACTTCGAAAAGCAGTTGAATATTTGCAGGATGTTTTGCAGAGAAATTGCTTACGGATGGTTTTGGGTACCTGGCTGACTGACCGTATGTCAAACGATAGGCTGTAGGAAAAAGGGGGTTCAATACCGCTCTCTAGGGCTATAATGAAAGAAAGGTTGAGGTGTCTAGGGCTAAACGGAAAGCAGGTCGTCCCCGTCTGGGGTGGGAGGACGTCATCAAGAAATATTTAAAGGAAACGGGAACTTCGTGGGCGGGTGTAAAAAGGGAGGTTTTGAATAGATTGGGGTGGAGGAGGAGCGTGCGTAGCTGAGTTGGCCTCAGGCGCCTTGGTGCTGCGGTGAGTTGTTAGTAGTAGTAGTAGTAGTAATATCAATACTTAAGAGGTAGATTGAGTCGATGGCGCTGCTTTAATTTTGGTGATGGTTTGGTTCAGCTATGGTGTAATTGATGGTTCAGCCAAACTAGGTTTTTCTGGGTAGGCCAATTGATAGGTTTGTTTTAGAGTTAGTTTGGAAAATATGCGTAGATCATCGCTGTTCTTCAAAAGCTTTATTCTTCATCTGTCTTGGCGCAAGCTATGTTTATAGTGCTCCTTCTAGTAACAGTATTCTAATATTGATGCTGCATTGTTTGTTTGAATAGCTCTAGTTTTTGTGATCCTTTAGCGCAGCAAGCAGTTCTAGTTTCTTGTTGATAGTGCAACCAAACTAGGTCGAGCTCTAGTTTTGCTGGGTATTTATAGGTGTGTTTTAGAGTGAGCTCAGAAAAAGGTCAGAGGTTATCGTTGCTCTTCAAAAGCTTTATTTACGTCTTCATCTGTCTGGGTGTAGGCCTAAGCTTATTCATAGTACTCATTCCAGTAACGGAAATGGGCTTCAGCTATATTGTGCTTCGTAAGAAACTCATATACGAGTCCCTTGACAATCCTGTATGCTCAGTGTGACAAATAAATTACTTGGTCTCTGGGATCCTAGGCACATATTGGTCACATACCAGCTGCTTTGCAAGAACTGTAAAGTTTTATTTTACATTAGTTACTTGAATGAAACTCTTATTGTACAAAAATCTGTATGCTGTTGAATCCATAACCATTCTTCTTTTCCCATTTAAATAATTTTTCCCCTCGTATTCTAATATTTTTCCTAATGGTCCTATGGGATAAATTCTTATTGTAGCCTAGAGATTAATAGCAACCGACATGGATTGTATTCCATTAGAGCCACTGAGATTAAAAGCTATGTTAGTTTTCATTTGCCATACGTTCCCGTTTCCACCGAAATCAAGCCCACACGAGCAATTCTTGCTTTGCAATTAGTACTGCTTCAATTCAAGGCGGTGATTCTTATGTAAGAATTATATATAAAAAAAAAGTTTTTTTTAACTGAAAGTAAGGAGCGACATTAGTAGAGTGCTATGTTATACTTCTATAGAAGCACTAGGAAATACCATGTTATTCTATAGAAGCTCTACACCTTTTCAAAGAGAGTCAGAACTCCCTCACACAGTTTCACGTGTACATTGCAAAAAAGCATGCAAGCCTTTGCCTATAAAGTGGCCAAGCATGTTTTTTTTTTTTTTTTTTTAATCGAAAACTAGAGATTGTCAAATTGCATATTTAGGAATGATTTTGTAGAGAAAGCTGTCTATCACCCGTGTGTTATCCACAGTTCAATTTCTTTGAAGTCTGTGCTATCAAGAGCTGTTTCTGATTTTTTTTTTAACAATTGCCTTTAGCCAACAATAGTTTGATATGAATGTGTCGGTAGATAGGATATGCGAATTTGATCCTATTAAGGTGGAGAAAAAAAAAGGTTTAGCATTTGCGAATACTTCGATTTGTAGTGGAAAATACGAAAGTAGTGTTTAAACAGTGATGTCAATTTAAAATAGTTTGATGTTATACTATACGAAGAAGTTGATACTAAGAAGGATGTAGATAGTAAGAAAAGAATTGTCATAACAGATGGATTTACTTCTTTGATGTGTTCTGTATAATACATAAGTGGTGGGGTGATTGGGGTGATGGGAGCGGGGTGTCTTAGAGTACTTATAGTGTTGTACTGTGGGTCTAGAAGGGGGGAAATTCAGTTTTGTGGACGATGTGAAAAATGCAAGTATTTAGTTAAAATAAAGCTAAGAGGAATTGGGTTTTGAGGGTGGGGTGAAAAATGGTACTTATTAAATATCCAGGTAAATATACGACTAGAAATGCTTCAGCATAAATATGGTATTGCGTCTTTCTGAACTTTCTGGGGAGGGGTATGGAGCCAAGTATTTAGTTTGAAAAATGCTAGGAGGAATTGAGTTTTGTGGGTGGGGTGAAAAATGATACTTATTAAATATCCTGGTAAACATACGACTAGAAATGCTTCAGCATAAATAAGACTTACGTCTTTCTGAACTTTCTGTGGGAGGTGGGGGGGAGGGGTAAGTATTTAGTTTAAATAATTCTAGGAGGAATTGAGTTTTGTGGGTGGGGTGAAAAATGGTACTTATTAAATATCCAGGTAAACATACGACTAAAAAAATGCTTCAGCATAAATAAGGCTATAGCGTCTTTCTGAACTTGCTATGGGAGGTGGGAGGTGGGGGTAAGTATTTATTTTAAATAATTCTAGGAGGAATTGAGTTTTGTGAATGGGGTGAAAAATGATACTTATTAATTATCCAGGTAAACATACGACTAGAAATGCTTCAGCATAAATAAGGCTTTTTCGTCTTTCTGAACTTTCTATGGGAGGGGGGGGGGCGGGGGTAAGTATTTAGTTAAAATAATGCTAAGAGGAATTAGGTTTTGAGGGTGGTGTGGAGCTAGGTTTCTTAGTCTCTCATAGGTGTGTGTTGTCTGAAACCTACAATTTGGGGTGGGTAGTTTGCTATTTCTAGCTTTTATGAGCTAGGTAATAAACTATTTCAGTAAAATCTGAGCTAATACGGGTTTTTGGCCGTAAACTCTAGTTTTTTGTAAGAAAATTATGGAAAATACAATTCTCTGGTTCAAATCTGAAACTTTAGTCTATTTTTGGATCGAAAAATAAAACTATTTCTATAAAATCTGATCTAATAAGGGTTTTGACTGTAAACTCTAGTTTTTGTAAGAAAATTATGGAAAATACAATTCTCTGGTTCTATTCTGAAACTTCATTCTATTAACTATTTCTGTAAAATCTAAGCTAATAAGGGTTTTTGGCCATAAACTCTAGTTTTTTGTAAGAAAATTATGGAAAATACAATTCGTTGGCTCATAGGTGAAAAGTAAGTCCAGTAATGGATCGAAAAATAAACTATTTCTATAAAATCTGAGCTAATAAGGATTTTTTGCCGTAAACTCTAGTTTTTTGTAAGAAAATTATGGAAAATACAATTGTCTGGTTCAAATCTGAAACTTTAGTCTATTTTTGGATCGAAAAATAAACTATTTCTGTAAAATCTGAGCTAATAAGGGTTTTTGGCCGTAAACTCTTGTTTTTTGTAAGAAAATTATGGAAATTACAATTTTTTGGCTCATAGGTGAAAATTAAGTCCAGTTATGGATCGAAAAATAAACTATTTCTATAAAATCTGAGCTAATAAGGGTTTGTTGCAGTAAACTCTAATTTTTTCTAAGAAAATTATGGCAAATACAATTCTCTGATGCAAATCTGAAACTTTAGTCTATTTTTGGATCGAAAAATAAACTATTTCTGTAAAATCTAAGCTAATAAGGGTTTTTGACCGTAAACTATAGTTTTTTTTGTAAGAAAATTATGGAAAATACAATTCGTTGGCTCATAGGTGAAAATTAAGTCCAGTTATGGATCGAAAAATAAACTATTTCTGTAATATCTGAGCTAATAAGGGTTTTTGCCCGTAAACTCTAGTTTTTTGTGAGAAAATTATGGAAAATACAATTCTCTGGTTCAAATCTGAAACTTAATTCTATTTTTGGTTCGAAAAATAAACTATTTTTATAAAATCTGAGCTAATAAGGGTTTTGACCATAAACTCTAGTTTTTGTAAGAAAATTATGGAAAATACAATTCTCTGGTTCAAATCTGAAGCTTAATTCTATTAACTATTTCTGTATAATCTGAGCTAATAAGGGTATTTTGCCATAAACTCTAGTTTTTGTAAGAAAATTATGGAAAATACAATTCGTTGGCTCATAGGTGAAAATTAAGTCCAGTTATGGATCGAAAAATAAACTATTTCTATAAAATCTGAGCTAATAAGTATTTTTTGCCGTAAACTCTAGTTTTTTGTAAGAAAATTATGGAAAAATACAATTGTCTGGTTCAAATCTGAAACTTTAGTCTATTTTTGGATCGAAAAACAAACTATTTCTGTAGAATCTGAGCTAATAAGGGATTTTGGCCGTAAAATCTAGTTTTTTTTTGTAAGAAAATTATGGAAAATACAATTGTCTGGTTCAAATCTGAAACTTTAGTCTATTTTTGGATCGAAAAATAAAACTATTTCTATAAAATCTGAGCTACAAAAGGGTTTTTGACAGAAAACTCTAGTTTTTTTTTGTTTTTTTTTGTAAGTAAATTATGGAAAATAAAATTCGTTGGCTCATAGGTGAAAATTAAGTCCAGTTATGGATCGAAAAATAAACTGTTTCTATAAAATCTGAGCTAATAAGGGTTTGTTGCAGTAAACTCTATTTTTTTCTAAGAAAATTATGGAAAATACAATTCTCTGATGCAAATCTAAAACTTTAGTCTATTTTTGGATCGAAAAATAAACTATTTCTGTAAAATCTAAGCTAATAAGGGTTTTTGACCGTAAACTATAGTTTTTTTTTGTAAGAAAATTATGGAAAATACAATTCGTTGGCTCATAGGTGAAAATTAAGTCCAGTTATGGATCGAAAAATAAATTTTTTCTGTAAAATCTAAGGTAATAAGGGTTTTTGCCCGTAAACTCTTGTTTTTTGTGAGAAAATTATGGAAAATACAATTCTATGGTTCAAATCTAAAACTTAATTCTATTTTTGGTTCGAAAAATAAACTCTTTCTGTAAAATCTGAGCTAATAAGGGTTTTTGACCATAAACTCTAGTTTTTTTGTAAGAAAATTATGGAAAATACAACTGCCTGGTTCAAATCTGAAACTCTAGTCTATTTTTGGATCGAAAAATAAAACTATTTCTATAAAATCTGAGCTAAAAAGGGTTTTTTGACCGTAAACTCTAGCTTTTTGGAAGAAAATTATGGAAAATACAATTCTCTTGTTCAAATCTAAAATTTCAGTATGTTTTTTTATAAAAAAATAAAACTATAAATATAATCTCTTATTTTATAATGTTTTTGACTTTAAACTCTAGTTTTCTGTAAGAAAATTATGAAAATACCATTCAATTTCTAGGATGTTACAATCAATTGTCGTGATCTATCGACATATACATTATGTATGTAGAATATGAGATCACAAGGGTTTTTGGCCGTAAATTCTAGTTTTTTGTAAGAAAATTATGGAAAATACAATTCCCTGGTTCAAATGTGAAACTTAAGTCTATTTTTGGATCGAAAAATAAAACTATTTCCGTAAAATCTGAGCTAATAAGGGTTTTTGACTGTAAACTCTATTTTCTTGTAAGAAAATTATGGAAAAAACAATTCTCTAGTTCAAATATGAAACTTAAGTCCAGTTTCGGATTCTCATAATGATGAGGACTGATGGTTCTAATTCAATTTTTGTCCATAGAAACAGACTTTTTTTTTAAACTTCGAAATTATTCAACTTTATTTATTTCTTATCTTTTTTTTGTACATATCTTAAAATGACAAAAATATGCCTACGGCTCTAACAATTGTACTCTATGATTGGTCAGAGATACGATGTGCATAGCCAAGAAATTCAACTCTTATGTTTGTGGTTATGCGAGATTGAGATCTCCAGAGATGATTGCACTCAAAGAGAATGCCAACATAAAAATAATCCTTGATGATAGAGGACAACTCCTTGCTACTGTTGCAGGTTACACATTATCTACTGATACATCCAATCGTCAGCTTTTGGGTATCAACATTCAACGGAAGGTCAAGAAAAGAAAGGCCTACTCTTCTACTAATATCGTAAACCATATCTTGTCTACGTGCCGAAACTGTTACCTGTGTAAAAATAATGTGATAATAGACAGTGAAATCGCCAGAAAAATAAAAAGGGCATTGGCAGAAAATATCTCTATGGAATATAAAGATGAATCGATCAAAAACCAATCATCAGCAAACGTTACTGCCATTGATCAAACAGTCATTGAACCATATGATACCATAAACGAAAAGCACATTGAGCCTGTTGAGGAGACACCAATAAAAATTGTGTATGACTCTAACTGGAATAGTGATTATTCTACTGATTACGAACTAAGAGAAGAAAATAGCTACAATATCAAGGGAGAACCTGGTGAACTATTTTATGGAACAGATTCCAAATGTCCTAAGTTAATCATTGATATTAATAATGTATCATAATATATTTTCTATTAATATTCTACATAGCATTATCTCATTAAAAATATATTATGCATTACCTTGTTATGTGTTCCTTATTTTTAGAGTAAGCTAGCATATCAAACGTTTAGAATGTCTATTAAAACATTGGAGATGTAAGGAAAGAATTTTCATACATTTATTGTCAGACATATGGGCTAACATTGACAAAATCCAGCGATCAGAATGAATAAATTCTTTATCAACATCCGTTGTTGGATATGTTTTTATGCCATTATGAAAAAATTTTAAGTAAGTAGGTAAGTAAGTAATTAAGTAGGTAAGTAAGTAACAAACTCTTTTTTGAATTCACCTCTTGGATACACAATACAGAAATTTAATTCAGGAAATTATCAAAAAAAAATTGAACAAATTCTTTATTAACATTCTTTATCGATTGAAGTCGCTTCCTAGACAGTCAATACAGCAATTTCACAAAATCTAAATATCAAATTGATTAAATTCTATATCAACATCCATTTCTCGGATACATGGGGATGAAATTGACAAAATCTAAGTGTTAGAGTGAATAGATTTTATTTATCAACATCTTTTGTCTGATAAATCGAATAAAATTGACAGAATCTAAGTGCCAGAGCGAATAATTTATTTTTTATCAACATCTATAATCAGTTACAACAATTATAAATAACAAATCTAAATATCAGAGTGAATTAATGATTTTTAAGAATCCTTTGTTAGTTATGTTTAATAAAATATGCAAAGTCGACATAGCTTTATTTTACACATTTTATTCACTCTAATATTTTATTCAACAACTCCGACAAAGGATGCTGAAAAACCATTTATTCACTCTGATATTTAGATTTGTTTATTTATAATTGTTGTAACTGATAAAAGATGTTGATAAAAAATAAATTATTCACTCTGACACTTAGATTCTGTCAATTTTATTCGATTTACCTGACAAAAGATGTTGATAAATAAAATTTATTCACTCTAACACTTAGATTTTGTCAATTTCATCCCCATGTATCCAAGAAATGGATGCTGATATAGAATTTAATCAATCTGATACTTAGATTTTGTTAAATTGCTGTATTACTTACTTACTTACTTGTGGCGGGAATCAGGCGTTTCCACCTCGCCCGGCATCGATGATCTTGGAGACCTTCTTGGACCATGTTGAGCGATCTTCTGCCAGCTGCTCTGAAAAAGTAAGCCACTGAGTTGACCATCTGTGTCCGAACTTTCTGAATCCCCCGATAGGTTCAAGGTCTGATTTGGCCAGGTTCCACCAGTTTTTCCTCTGTCCTCCTTGGCGTCTCTTCCAGGAGCTAATAGGCTCGACTAGAAGTATTTGGCGAGGCAAGTATTCTGGTGGCTTCCGTAAAACATGGCCCAACCATTTCAAACGGCGTTCTTTAATAGTGAGCGCAACATCTCTCTGAATATTGCACATTCGACGTAGATCCGTGCTGGAGATACGGTCACGCAGCTGTATTCTGAGAATTCTTCGCAGACAGGTATGCTCAAACACCTTCAGCGTATTCTCATGCTGTAGTTTTACCGACCATGTTTCGCATCCGTAAAGGAGAACGGTGCGGACTAGTGCCATGTAGATTCGAACTTTCGTTCGGACACTGACTTCGCGGCGATTCCATAAGGGTTTCCGAAGGGAGGCAAAGACTGTCTGCGCTTTCTGTATTCTCTGTTGGATATCAGCGTCGGAGGATCCGTCAATACATATTTGGGAGCCTAAGTATGTGAAACAGTTGACTTTTTCCAGCTGAACTTGATTGACAGTTAGTGTGAATGGTCCTGTGTCGTGGTTAATAGCCATGAATTTTGTTTCCTCTGTGCTGACTTTCAAGCCGATCAGGTCTGCCCAGGCCACCACGTTGTCAAGCATGTTTTGAGCTTCTACGGGTTCTGACAGGAGGCCAACATCATCTGCATAATCGAGGTCAGTCAGTGAGAGATTCTGTCCGATCTGAACTCCTGGATAGGACGACAGTGCATTTTCAAGCACCCAATCGACGCAATAATTGAACAGAGTCGGAGAGAGGACACACCCTTGTTTTACTCCGAACTCAACCAGGAATTCTTTAGTTTCTTCACCATAGACTCGAACTCGGCTCACTGACGCGTCATAGTATGCCTTCATCAGTTCAACAAACTTCAGCGGCATTCCGTCATTCTCTAAGATCTTCCAAAGTTTCTGGCGAGTGACAGAGTCGAAGGCGGCAATGAAGTCCAGGAACATCAAGATCAAGGGTAGATTGTACCTTTCAAACTGCTGGATAATGAGGCGAAAAACGAAGATATTATCAGTACAGCCTCTACCTGGCCGAAAGCCGGCTTGATTTTCTTGGGTTCTTTCCTCCCTTGCCCCTTTGAAGCGGTTCAAGAGTATGATCCCGAATATTTTGACCGCAATGTCTATAAGACTTATTCCGCGGTAATTTTTGCATTCGGTTTTATCTCCTTTCTTATAGAAGGGGAGAATGACTGATGTCCTCCAATCTTTTGGGAAAGAATTGGTCCTCCACACTTCTTCGAGAATGCCATGGAGCTGTTCAGCAGTGACCTCAGGGCATTGTTTGTACACTTCCGGGGGGAGGCCGTCTTCACCTGGGGCTGTGTGGTTCTTCAGGGTCTTGATCGCTGTTAGTATTTCAGCTCTGGTCAGTGTATCCAGCTCGACGTCGTAGGGTTCTTTAGAAGCGGCAGGTGGGAAAACATCAGGGGCGGATGATGGGGATGGGTTTAGGAGGATCTGAAAGTGATCCTTCCATCTTGCTAAACGCTCCTTCTGACAACTGATGATTTTTCCTGATCTGTTTTTGACTATTTCTGAGGCAACAGCTTTCTTACCAACGGACTCTTTCAGGATCTGGTAAAGCTTGCGGGTATCATTTGAGCGTGCTGCTTTCTCTAACGACACAGTAGCATCTTCCCACGTTTGGTGGTGGTCCAGATAGGCAGAGTTTCTGACTTGCTTTTAAAGCACCTGTGTTTCGCCTTGCGGCATACCTATCTATTGTATTTACTCACCGACGCTTTACAGAGTCCGAGCGGTAATTCCGGGATTTCGCTGGAATTGTGACTGCCCGAGGATATCATAGGCAGTCGCTTTACTCAATTGCTAAGTGATCCCCCAAAGCTTATCCGAAGGTGGATATTCTAAAGCGATGAGTGTGTCCAAATGAGAAGTCAGTTACAAATTTAGGGCCTGCCGAACTTCTTTGTCTTGGAGCTTACCGATGTCGAATCCGGCCTTGGGTTTGTTTTTCCTCCAAGTTGCAAGACGTAGCAAAATTTTTGCAGCAACAATCCTGTGGTCAGACCCAGACTGCGAGCCTGTGTCTGCGCCGTTGTAAGAGTGAGAGTCCTGTACGGAGCTTCTCCAGCGCTGGCGTACGAGAATGAAGTCTATTTGAGCCTTAGTGACACCTTAATTTGAATGCCTAGTTAAAAGGTGGCTAGGTTTGTGCTGAAATATGGTATTGGTGACAACAAGGTTGTTCATCAAGGCGTAGTTTACCAACCTTTGCCCATTCTTGCATCTGTGACCTTGTCCAAATTTTCCCAGGACTTGTCTTTTGGTTTGGTCAGAGGGACGAACTCTTGCGTTGAAGTCTCCAGCAACAATCAAGTAAACACGTGCGGCAACAGAAGAAGACAGCTGCTGTAGCTCGCGGTATAAATCATCCTTGGTCGTATCAGCAGCGTCACGAGTGGGGGCATATGTAGAAATTATCGGCACATTTGCGGGGTTTTCTTTTAGTCTGATTCTGTCAAGTCTACAGGAGACTGGTTCCCATTCTAGGAGAGAATTTCTGGTTCTTTGGTTCATGATGAAACCAACTCCGTGGAGTCCCGAATTATCCTCTTCTCCGGAGTAGAAAAAATGGAATTGACGTAGCGTTTCAGGAGCTGTAATAACTATGGAGCCAGAACATGAAATTCTGGTCTCGGATATGCAAAGTATGTCTATGTTGTACTTCTCCATCTCATGGAAAAGAAAAACTTGCGTGGCTTCTTGTTTGACGGATCTTACATTCCAGCATCCCACATTTATTCTAGATTTTACCTGTTTAATGACTGTAGTGGGTTTTCCTAGATTTATGGCATGAAAAGGATTATTCGACTTCGCCGCCATATTCGAAGTCGCATCGCCTGCCGGGAACGCTGTAGTAGGGTTGGCTTGTTTACTTATCGACACCTGCGCCAATACGGGGGCCATGTCACTTGCCGGGGACGCCGTAGCCGTTACAACTTTTCTTCTACGTCTCAAATTCATCGATATTTCTTGGGACTAGAGTTGACCGCAAGGTCCCCAGTCTTGCGGGTAGCTGTATTGACTGTCTAGGAAGCGACTTCAATCGATAAAGAATGTTAATAAAGAATTTGTTCATTTTTTTTCATAATTTCCTGAATTAAATTTCTGTATTGTGTATCCAAGAGGTGAATTCAAAAAAGAGTTTGTTACTTACTTACCTACTTAATTACTTACTTACCTAATTTCTACTTACTTAAAATTTTTTCATAATGACATAATAACATATCCAACAACGGATGTTGATAAAGAATTTATTCATTCTCATACCTAGATCTTGTCAATGTTACCCCATGTGTCTGACAATAGATGAATGCAAATTCATTTTCTGACATCTCCGATATTTCAATTGACATTCTAAACCTTTGATATGCTAGCATACTCTAAAAATAAGGAACACATAACAAGGTAATGCATAATATATTTTTAATGAGATAATGCTGTGTAGAATATTAATACAAAAATATATTATGATACATTATTAATATCAATGAATAACTTTGGATATTTTGAATTTGTTCCATAAAATAGTTCACCATGTTCTCTCTTGATATTTTAGCTATTGTCTTCTCTTAGTTCGTAATCAGTAGAATAATCACTATTCCATTTAGAGTCATACACAATTTTTACTGGTGTCTCATCAACAGGCTCATTATGCTTTTCGTCTTTGGTATTATTTGGTTCATTGACTGTTTGATCAATGACAGTAACGTTTGCTGGTGCTTTGTTTTTCATCGATTCATCTTTATATTCCATACTGATATTTTCTGACAATGCCCTTTTTATTTGTCTGGTAATTTCACTGTCTATTATCACATTATTTTTACACAAGTAACAGTTTCGGCACGTAGACAAGCTATGGTTTACGATATTAGTAGAAGAGTGGGCCTTTCTTTTATTGACCTTCCGTTGAATGCTAATACCCGAAAGCTGACGTTTGGATGTATCAGTAGGTAATGTGTTACCAGCAACAGTAGTAAGGAGTTGTCCTCTATCATCAACAATTATTTTTATGTTGGCATTCTCTTTGAGTGCAATCATCTCTGGAGATCTCAATCTCGCATAACCGCCAACATAAGAGTAGAATTTTTTCGCTATTCCAAAGAAATTTAATTCCTTACTGTCATGACAATGCATGCATACATTTCCAATAGTGCTACCACTTGTACTTGTTTCATAGTTCAAATACTTCTCCTGGTCGGCATTCAATGCTACAATAACCTTGTTATGTGAACACACTTTATACAAATGCTCCATCTTCACTTTTTTTTAAAGATATGACTTATGTGTTTATCGTTCCACGGCGTAAAAAATACTGATTTAATACATGCAATAGACTAGGTAGTGTCAATAACTGGACATAGAATACCAATGGGAAAGCCACATCGTATCTCTGACCAATCATAGAGTACAATTGTTAGAGCCGTAGGTATATTTTTGTCATTTTAAGATACGTACAAAAAAAACATAAAAAATAAATAAAGTTGAATAATTTCGATGTTTAAAAAAAAGTCTGTTTTTATGGAAAAAATATTGAATTAGAACCATCAGTCATCGCCAATAGAAGCATCTGTCACAGGGCTTAAATTTTGAGCCGTAGTCAGAGAATTGTATTTTTCATGATTGTTTTACATAGCAGAAGATTTTATGGCCAAAACCCTTGTCAGCACAGCAACTGAGAACTGAGCCTTATTTCCTGATCATAAAATGGACCTAACTTCCAAATCTTAACCATAGAAATATATTCCCCATAGTTTTCTTATAAAAAACTAGAGTTTACGGCCAAAAACCCTTATTATCTCAAATTTTACAGAAATACTTTATTTTTCGATCCATAACTGGACTTAATTTTCACCTATGAGCCAATGAATTGTATTTTCCATAATTTTCTTACAAAAAACTAGAGCTTACGGTCGAAAACCCTTTTAACTTAGATTTTATAGAAATAGCTTTATTTTTCGATCCAAAAATAGACATAAGTTTCAGATTTGAACCAGAGAATTGTATTTTCCATAATTTTCTTACAAAAACTAGAGTTTACGGTCAAAAACCCTTTTTAGCTCAGATTTTACGAAAATAGTTTTATTTTTCGATCCAAAAATAGACTTAATTTTCAGATTTGAACCAGAGATTTGTATTTTCCATAATTTTCTTACAAAAAACTAGAGTTTACGGTCAAAAAACCCTTTTTAGCTTCAGATTTTATAGAAATAGTTTAATTTTTCGATCCAAAAATGGACTAGAGTTTCAGATTTCAACCAGACAATTGTACTCGTATTTTCCATAATTGTCTTACAAAAACTAGAGTTTACGGTCAAAAACCCTTATTAGCTCAGATTTTACAGAAATAGTTTATTTTTCGAGCCAAAAATAGAATTAAGTTTCAGATTTGAACCAGAAAATTGTATTTTCCATAATTTTCTCACAAAAAACTAGAGTTTAAGGGCAAAAACCCTTATTAGCTCAGATTTTACAGAAATAGTTTATTTTTCGATCCATAACTGGACTTAATTTTCACCTATGAGCCAACAAATTGTATTTTCCATAATTTTCTTACAAAAAACAACAACTATAGTTTACGGTCAAAAACCCTTATTAGCTTAGATTTTACAGAAATAGTTTATTTTTCGATCCAAAAATAGACTGAAGTTTCAGATTTGCATCAGAGAATTGTATTTTCCATAATTTTCTTACAAAAACTAGAGTTTACTGCAACAAACCCTTATTAGCTCAGATTTTATAGAAATAGTTTATTTTTCGATCCATAACTGGACTTAATTTTCACCTATGAGCCAACGAATTGTATTTCCCATAATTTTCTTACAAAAAAAAACAAGAAAAAACTAGAGTTTACGGTCAAGAACCCTTTTTTAGCTCAGATTTTATAGAAATAGTTTTATTTTTTGATCCAAAAATAGACTAAAGTTTCAGATTTGAGCCAGAAAATTGTATTTTCCATAATTTTCTTACAAAAAACTAGAGTTTACGGCCAAAAACCTTTATTAGCTTAGATTTTACAGAAATAGTTCATTTTTCGATCCAAAAATAGACTAAAGTTTCAGATTTGAACCAGACAAATGTATTTTCCATAATTTTCTTACAAAAAACTAGTGTTTACGGCAAAAAACCCTTATGAGCTCAGATTTTATAAAAATAGTTTATTTTTCGATCCATAACTGGACTTAAGTTTCACCTATGTGCCAACGAATTGTATTTTCCATAATCTTCTTACAAAAAACTAGAGTTTATGGCCAAAAACCCTTGTTAGCTCAGATTTTACAGAAATAATAGAGTTAATAAGATTTAATAGAGTTAAGTTTCAGATTTGAACAAGAGAATTGTATATTCCATAATTTTCTTACAAAAACTAGAGTTTACGGTCAAAACCCTTATTAGCTCAGATTTTATAGAAATAGTTAATTTTTCGAACCAAAAATAGAATTAAGTTTCAGATTTGAACCAGAGAATTGTATTTTCCATAATTTTCTCACAAAAAACTAGAGTATACGGGCAAAAACCCTTATTAGCTCAGATTTTACAGAAATAGTTTATTTTTCGATCCATAACTGGACTTAATTTTCACCTATGAGCCAACGAATTGTATTTTCCATAATTTTCTTACAAAAAAAAACAAACTATAGTTTACGGTCAAAAACCCTTATTAGCTTAGATTTTACAGAAATAGTTTATTTTTCGATCCAAAAATAGACTAAAGTTTCAGATTTGCAAAACTCTAAGCTAAGACTCTAAGGTAAAACTCTAAACTCTTAACTAAAACTAAACTAAACTAGAACTTCAACAAAAATTCTAAGCTAAGACTCAAAGCTAAAACTATATTTTTATTTTTTTGTTTTTACTTATTTTCACTTGATTTGGGAAAATTGGCTCCAACTTTACCCCCTCCCCCCAGGCTTTTGACAAAATTAAGCTACTGGCAGCGTATGAGACTATTTCTTGTTTTGTTGGATTGAAAAGGGACAAAACTGAATTACAATATGAATATGATCAAGAATTGTTTACAAGTCAAGTTGGCCGAGTGGTTAAGGCGCTAGAATTAAGATTTGGTCCCCATACGGGGTCGTGGGTTCGAACCCCACACCTGACAATTTTTTATGTACTTTTTTTCTTGCATCATGTCTTGTGATTTCACTAAATAACTTCTGTAAAAGTATTTATGCAGAGCATAAATTGTTAGGACCTTTAATAGATTAAATAAAAAAACTAGTTTTTTTTAACTGAAAGTGAGGAGCGACGGGGGCTCGGGGGGCTCTTTTGGGACCAGGGGCACTTGGGGGCCCTTTGGGGTCTTTGGGGTCGGGGTAGAAGACCTCACAACACTGTTCAAATGGAACTTGTGTATTATAACGACCGTAGATTTTCACCCTCAAATCATCTTCTAAATCATCTTCTAAGATCATCTTCTAAAATACCTCAAACGGTTCCGCTTAAATCATCTTCTAAAATGTCTCAGAATGGTTTCGGCCAAATAATCCCTAAACGTAATTTCTGCGTGTTCCTTTTGTTTTGGCATCCCTGCGCTGTCACATTTGAAATTCCTAAGATACCCTGTCCCGCGTTAATCTCTTCATCTCTAAGATCAAAACATTCTCCCCACCGTTAATATGCATGTGCAAACTTCGCCCGGAGACAATTCTCCTGGACGAACACCAACAAATCAATCGACCTTGACATCATCCATCAGACATTAATAAACTTCGCCCGGAGACAATTCTCCTGGACGAACACCAACAAATCAATTTCTCGGAAATCCATTTTCCCTAGGGAGTCTATGCCCATATATGGTGTAATCGTGGGAACTCATGAGGTTAGGTTAGGTTACGCAATCAATTTCTCGGAAACCAATTTCCCCTAGGGAGTCTATGCCCATACACGGGTGTCATCGTGGGACCTCCTGATAGGTCCCTACTTATATATATATATATATATATTTATATATATATATATATATATATATATATATATATATATATATATATATATATATATATATATATATATATATATATATATATATATATATATATATATATATATATATATATATATATATATATATATATATATATATATATATATATATATATATATATATATATATATATATATATATATATATATATATATATATAAGTAGGGACCTATCATGAGGTCCCAAGAGGACACCCGTGTATGGGCATACACTCCTTAGGAGAAATTGGTTTCCGAGAAATTGATTGCGTAACCTAACCTAACCTCATGAGTTCCCACGATTACACCATATATGGGCATAGACTCCCTAGGGAAAATGGATTTCCGAGAAATTGATTGCGTAACCTAACGAACACCATATATGGGCATAGACTCCCTAGGGGAAATGGATTTCAGAGAAATTGATTTGTTGGTGTTCGTTCTCTAAGGAGGTGCTCTAAGTTGGTGTTCGTGATTTGTTGGTGCTCTAAGGAGTTGAAATCCAGTGTGCTAACCTCTTGGCTAAGAAGGCCACTTTTAAATGATTCAGTACTTAAAACATTAAAAACAATTGATGGAAGTAAGCCCCGATTTGTGTGCACTCTATTAACAAAGGAATTTTGAATAATTCTTCTTTCGGGTCTGGTGCTTTTTATAATGATGGTGCGGAGCTGAAAGTAATGGCTACACAGAGAAAAATATATTACGGCTTACATTATACATGTCTTTTTACTGGTGAAAACATATTATTAAGGTCAGTTATCATAGGCAGCGCGCTAGCGCTGCCTAAGTAAAGAACGATGCGGCCACAATGTGTTTTTTTTTCTCCATACCTGGGCACTTCGTATCGAAGGAGTTGTCGTAGAAACTTCGAAAAGGGCTCATTCAATTGGAAATTGGAGTTGCTAGTGCCCTTTTTAATAGTCGAAAGTGATTGGAGGGCGGGCAACGAGACCCTCCCCCACGCCCATCATTCCCCCAAACACATCTAATCAAAATTTTGAGACAACTATTTTGTTCAGCGTAGTTTATTTCCAAATAGAAAATGTGTTTTCAAGGAGAACACTTCCCCACAGCCCTCAGGGCAAGAGTTTTAAGTTATGCCCTGGGGGCATATAAGGTTTTTATAGAAGGCGTTGTCGTAGAAACTTCAAAACAGGCTCATTTGATCTGAAATTCAAAGGGCTAGTGCCCTTTTTAATAGTCGAAAGTGATTGGAGGGCAACTAGCCCCCCACGCCCATCTTTCCCCCAAACACATCCAGTCAAAATTTTGAGATAGCTATTTTGTTCAGCGTAGTCGATTTCCCGATAGAAAATATATTTTTGAGGATGACACTCCCCCAAAACCCTCAGGGCAAGGGTTTTAAGTTATGCACTGGGGGCATATAAGGTTCTTATAGAAGACGTTGTCGTAGAAACTTCAAAACTGGCTCATTCAATTGGAAATTCAAAGGGCTATTGCCCTTTTTAATAGTAGAAGGAGATTGGAGGCCCCCCCCACGCCCATCATTCCCCCAAACACATCCAGTCTAAATTTTGAGATAGCCATTTTGTTCAGCGTAGGCTTGTTGATTTCCTGATAGAAAATATGTTTTTGAGGAAGTGCAAACAAAATTTGCACTTTACTGAAAAAATACAAATGAATGTACATTGTCAGTCTATACTGATATATACATATACTGATATTTAGTAATCAAAATCTTAATACTATTTGATTTTATTTTTGCTAATTTTTTGTTTAATGGAGTTCTTTACTTTTATTTGAAAAACTTATTTTGTGGAAAAAGTTTCTTTATTTAATGCTCCTACAAAGCTGAGAAAGGGAACTTCAAACGTGCTTCAGCCTATCAGTGGTGTCAGTCAACGGGGAAGGGGGGGGGGAGTCTTCTAGATTTGAAAGAATACCTTCTGTTTGGTTTTTTCATTGAAAAATGGCTTTTTTGTACTTTCATTGAAAAAAGAAAAAAAAAGAAAATCGCACCCACCCTTAGATTTTGACAAATATATTTTTGCCCCCTCCCTTAATTTCTGTTGATAATTTGTTAAACCACATTGGCCTGCATTAATATATAGAAGAAACGATCAAAAATGGGGGTTTTAAGACCAAACGAAAATACTGAAAAAACACAAAACGAATATTCGAAAGGACAACCGCCTCTCGTCTTTAGCGCGAATACAAAATGTTCAAGCAAAATAAAAGAAAAAAAAACAAAAACAAACGCGGAGAGTCAAAATGCAAAAAACAAACCCATAAAAACCACTGAAAAACCAAAATTAAAAGATGAATAAAACTCAATAAAAGCCAAAATTAGAAGAATTGAAACCAAATGTCTAACAAACTTCAATTTATTAAATTTTATTCACCTTTTAATTCTGGTTTTTCATTGTTTTTTTTTGTTTTTCGAAAAAAAATATTTCGCGCTGAAGAAGAGAGCATGGGCGTCGGCAAAGAGAGAAGGGGGCCGTGCCCCCCCCCCCCCCTGGAAGTTTGGGACTATAAAGTAATTATTAGGAAATCAAAGGAAAGAGAGCAGAATAGGGAAAAACCATGGAAAAAATGTTTGTTGCCCCCTTGTTGGCTGCCTGCCAATAGATTTTGAATAAGAAAAATATAAGTTCTAATTTGTGACTGAGTAACCCTTAACCAGTTTTCCACAAACATTTTTTCTTTATGATTTGGTTGGAGCAAAAAAAACCCAAATTCTACATAGTAAAGAATGGTAAGTAAAAAACGAGCCTTGTCAATAACGAAAGTATAAGAGCCTGTGTATTTGTTTACTAGTAATTAGTGCAGTTATTAGAACACAAGAAAGTTCGTATAATTGTAGCAAATACAAGGAAAACAACTTAATAAGGGGCAATTTTGTTAAGAAAATGCCGTCAACTTTTGCTTGCATTGCAAGAGCACCCATGAGCTGATATATGAAGCTACTATAATCAGAAATGTTTCTCCTGAACGGAATGCTGGGAATTTCTGTATTTTCCCCCTGAACGGACACGTTTTTGTGTTTTATTATCATTTTTTTTTCCAGGAGGGATTGTATTTCTAGGAGTTGTCACTTTGAACAAGATTTAATTTTTTTAAGCTATGAAATATAAAGGTGTCAAATATAGATTTTTTCTGGTAGTAGGGGTGGGAGTCGGGGGTTTTGTGGGAGGATCTTTCCATGTAGGAAGTTTTCATGGGGGAAGGGACATTGCTATGAAGGGGGTGCCGGATGTCCCAGAATTATTTAAAAAAACGAGCCTTTGGAATTCAAAATATTGAATTAAAGATTTTTATTTTATTTTCTTAATCTTAGTTTTAATGTTTCTTTGAACAACCTACCTTGATAATGCATTACTTTTGTAAACACTGAGTCTAAAGGCATTAAATATTCTGGTGTTTGATAACCAAGTTCAAAAGTGTCGACATTGTTTAAAAATATCCGTCCAACGCTTCGGTATTGCTAAGCAGAACCAAATGCTGGGTGTTTATATCTTAGTTTTTGTATGTAGGCTATTATTTTATGTTTTTTTTTTTTGTAATTACTTACTTTTTTCATTTTTATGTACTTCTACTTTAATTGACATACTTTCTCCATTGCCTTTAGAAATTTGTTTGTTCTTTCAACTGAAAGTAAGGAGCAGCATTAAAACTTAAAATGAATAGAAACTATTACGTATATAATGGGGATTGCCCCCCCCCCTCCTCAACACATCATTCATCACGCTAAAGTTTTTTGGCACTTTAAAAAAAAGTTACTTGTTGTTCTATTTAAATGGCCCTTGTGTTTCAGGAGTCGTGTTTTAATAATTTGGGCAAAATTTAAACTTTAGCGTATAGAGTGAAATGTTGAGGAGGGGGAAACTCCCATATATATATAACAATTTCTGTTCGTTTTAAGTATTAATGTTGCTCCTTACTTTCAGTTGAACAAACTTGTTTTTTTCTGATCGTAATTTAAATAGCGCCAGGATACCTGACTCCACCTCCACGGAAAAATTCCCCTCTCCATAGAAATATCCTCTGGACAATTCGATCCTAGCAAAAATTTACCCCGGATTTAACATCTTCACACGTAAAACTGAATCGATGAAGAGAAACCAAGACATATAAAGAAATTTCGTCTATGAATTCTGACAAATTCACCAAGTATAAAATTTCCTCTGAAAATTTCACCCCCTGGAAACTATTCTTGCCTTTGAAAATTCTTCCAGCAAAAAATTTGTCCTCCCCTCCCCACCCGAAAAATGTTTGCATACTTCCCAATAACAAATAAAACAATGGACGAATTTTATAACCTTTCCTTAGGGGCTGTAGGGGGTCATTTTATCTCCAAAGACATAGTTATTAAGCTTTTCAACTATGCTGAACAGAAAAGCTATCTCAAAATTTTGATTGGACGATTTTGGGAAAAAAGTGGCATGGGAGGGGGCCAAGTTAACGTCCAATTCTTTTATTCACTTAAAAAGGACACTAGAACTTTTCATTCCGTTAGGATGAGCCCTCTCCTGACATTCTAGGTCCACTGGGTCTATACGATCACCCTTGGGTGAAAAAATAAGAACTGTTTGATTACCCATCAAAATCCAAACTGAGATCATTGAAATATTGATCGTTTTTTTGGCGTTACCAAAATTATTGTATTCATAAACCTTTACAGTTTCGCGAAATGAAATGAAACAAATAGAAAAGGTTTTCTAACTAAAGTAAGGAGCAAGTTTAAAACTTAAAACAAATATAAATTACTTTGTATATAAGAGGGACTGCCCCCTTCTCGACACCTTGCTCATTAAAAAAAGGTTGTTTAGTGCTTTGAAATTTTTTTCTCCAATTGCAAATTTTCTTTAAAACTTCATACTGAGTGCTTATAAAAGTGTTTTGAATTCTTCAGTCATAAAGGCTTTTCGTGATATATATAGGAAGCTGAATGCTAAAGTTGAGAATATTTCAAGAGAGTTTTCATATATTGTCAGAACAGTATGACCGTATCGGGCTAAAGTTCAACGAGAGTAAAACTGAATTCACGGTTGCCACCCTGGCCTGGAAGAATTTACTAAATCTGAGACAAAAAATTTACTAAATCGTATCTGTTTTTACTAAATGCTAAAAAAAAAATTTCGCGTGCCGCTGCCGCCGCACGCGCACCATCAATCTGTTTAAATCTTTTCCTTGCTTTCAGTTGAAAAGCTCTTTTTTTGTTTAATTTCTGATTGTTTTCCAAATCATACCCAGGCCTAACCAAGATATAATTTGAAGTGCCAGTCCCTTAAACTCCTGGTCAATTGCTTTTAAAATATGTAAATCAATAATTATGCGTTGATTAGTACCGTCCTACGGTTAAATTTTTAATTTCAATTTTGGATAAAATTTGAATATACTCAAAAAATTAGCGATGAATAGTAGTTTTGGTGAAAAGTCCTTGTTAATATTACTACTAAAGAATTTCGGTTGGATGAAAAGGAGGATTATTGTTTGGATGGATGGAAATTCTGTGAGACTTTTGATCTTCTACATAACTGAAGCCATCACTACCTCTACAATATGATTTACTCATCGATAAATGCATTACACATATTTTTTTAAATGCATTGAAGTAATTCGTATAAACAAAAACGGAAAAATATTACCATTTAAAATTACTAAAACTAAGTTCTTAGTAGAATTTGCCATCCCAAGGAAATTTCATGGGGGGGCTGATGATGACCTGCTTTGCCTTTTCCACCTATGTGCTGGTAGATATGGGAATGTAACATATTAGCTGTACAGAGAAAACATTCTAATTAATTCCCATTCCCCCTTCCTCTTTCAACGTTTATCTGAAGGCTCATGAAGAGCAAGCAGTTTGTCCATTAAAATGTAGGAATCTATCCTACCCCCACCTAAATAATGACTCACCCCCCTCTCATTATAGCTGATACGCAATTACAGATACCCAAACATAGCCTAATTTCATTACAAATAAAGGGAATCAACTTGGTTGAATCCAGCACTACCTTCTTGTGGCATTACTTCTTTTGTAACTTGTAAGCCTAAAATAAAGTTATTGATACTTTTAAATCAATTAGCTTCTCAGGATTTTAAACTGATTGCAAATTCTTCCTCTTCGGGGTAAAATCGTAGTATGGTGCCCTAAACCACCGAAACTGTCACCCAACCACCACTGCTTTTTTGGCCTCTGCCCCCCTGGAAAATTTTCAGCCGGTGCCCTTGGAAGAGAGGCGGTTGTCCTTTCGAAATATTCGTTTTGTGTTTTTTCAGCATTTTCGTTTGGCCGTAAAAACCCCATTTTGGATCGTTTCTTCTTTATAATAATTTCTGTTACTTGACACCCTTGCAGCCTGTGTGTTCAAAAAGATAATAATGGAAGAAAAACAATATTTTCTTGAAACTTGAAGAAAACTCAATAAAATAATTCTTTTTCCTAACATTATTATCTTGTTTAGAAAATATGTTAAACATAAACGTGCTCTTTAGCATATTTTACTTTTATTTACATTACAAATAATTTTTTTCATCATTTGATGCTTCTTCTTGGAAGCCCCTAGCAACTTCAATAGCCATGCAGAACTTCCGTGGAGTTTTGCAGAATTAGCCTAAGTCCACTTTTGGCGAAAATAAGTTAAGCATATGGCTTGAAAGAGCTTGAAGAGATCTATCGATTGGTCTATTCAAGATGGAATTTTCGTTAAAACTGACAAAGTTAAACATTGTTCCAAAAGGGCGTAAAAAAGGGTTTAAGTCTCTTATCTTCTAAATAGCGAACAATTCAGCAATTTGGGGATTTCCAGTGAATTCCGAAAAAAATTTAGCTACGAATAAATCTTTAAAGGTACAGGGTTATTTAATTTTGATTTGTGAGAAAGATTTTTTTTTCATTTTGCCTTTTTATTTTCATTTTGATCTCTTGTAAAATTAGGAAAAGTGGATTTAGGCCCTATTTGCGAATCGCCACGGATTTGTAGATAAGTCTTTTGCTTAACTATACTCTCTTCTAACTCCCTTCCGTGGTAAAAATACACTCATGAATTCAACACCGAAGTTTTGAAAACCAATTGCTAGAAATGCCGCCTCGAATTTACGAAAGACCAATAAAATGGAAACATTACCATCTAATTCGGTTTTCCCTCCATATATTTCCCAGGCACTTTATCTAAAATAAGAAATGGATCCATTTTACACCTTTAGATGCTTCTTCACCTCATGTATCTCCTGCCGTCACCAATTTACTTCCTATCGAATTAAATCGACGAAAATAGGATATGGCAAGCTATATCGATCAATATTTTCCTAGTTCTTTATGAATTATTTAGCTCTGCCGTTCAAGTTGGCTTCACTGCTCGAGTCCCGTCTCCCAAGTGGAAAGAATCTTCGAATTCTTTCTAAGGTTGTTCTTTTCATTTGGTCAAACGGCAGAAAAAAAATGTTTGTTTCAAAATTGTTGGGAAGAAATTTGTTTATCTTGTAAAATAGAATGTCATCAGTTATAAGTAATTTAAATTGCTATAAAAGCAGGACAGATAATGTATTAGCCCAGATATGCATCATAATCATTCTAGGGGGTAAATTTGGTGTTACCTATAGTTTTATGCAGAAAATAATAAGAAATGATCATTAATGATAATGAGGTCTTGAGCACACCTTAGGCAATTGGTGCTATATAAATTGGATTTCAACCTAAGATAAATAGAAAGGGGCAAGCTAAACTCTGGATAATGTAGCTTTAAGAGCATTAAGGTACTTTTGAGGGTGATCAGCCCTTCCACTCTCAAAAGGATGAACAGGATTATAATCATCGGTCTGTTGAATAATGAGAACACCCAACAGTATTTTAATTATATAAAAAATAAGAAAGATAATGAGAAATGCCATGTACAGAATATGAAATTGAATGAAATTTTAAAGAATAATTCATTCTTCAATAATACGATTGAATTCTGATTGATTTGATTCTTCTGATTTAATTCTGATTTGATTCTGATTTGATTGAAGCAATAATTGAATTCAATATAAAGTGAAATCAGCAACTAATCGAAATGAACCCGTATTCAAAATGCATAGAAGGCTAGCAGCTAAAAGAGAAAAAATTGCAATAAGTTCTAACGAGATCGAATAATTTATTTAAATTGTTTAAGTTTCAATTTAAAAATTGATTATTTTTTTAATTTTAACAAAATCAAATAGTATAAATCCTTGATATTTTTTTTCAGTCTTGGCTGAATATTTGAAAGGTAATGAAGCTAAGACTATTAAACTCTTTATATATTAACTATGGTTTTAGTTCCTTTTTTATGGTATGTTTATATGGTTTAGTTTATTGATTATTAGTATCTCGTCGATGAGTTTTTGAGTGAGTTAGTTTCTTATTGGTTTTCTTTACATTGTATTTCGCTTAGGAAGGCTTTTACTCATATAGCCAAAAATTGGCTTAGGTTGCATGTTGAATTTTATTCAATATCTTCAGAAAAGTCCTCATTATCTTCCTCTATTTTGTACATCAGTCTATTATAATCATTTCTTTTTTTTTTTTTTTTTTTTTTCTTTTTTTTTTTATATAGACCAGGTATTTGTTTAAGCGTGACTTTACCAGCGGGCTCAAAAGGTCCTTTCATCTAGAGATATTTCATATAGCCTTTTCATAGTTCAAAACAAATTTGCTATCTCGGAATGCTCAATCGTTGGAATTTGGTTCTTTTTCGGCCGACGTGGTTGCTTGTGGTGCAAATTGCTTATAAACGGTGCCTAATTAGCAAGAAATATGCTGGCTAAGTTAATCATCAATTCAAGAAACATGATCTGAACGCATGCAGTGTACAATGATATGCGATTGTAATAATCTTGTGAAAAATAGAGGGAAACAACAGCTTATTTAGGCTTGACGGATTTTTTCTGCTGAAAATGCAATATGATTATTCAATTTTCTACTCTCTCAACTATAATTCTTGAATTCTCTCTACAAATTTAAATCTTAAACTCTTTGTTTATTACAATAATCCTGGAAAAAGCTTAGCTCTATATTTTTTGGGTTGGGGGGGGGGGGCTGTTGAGAGGCCGGAATATCGGAATTAATATTATAGTATTCTTTTTTTCTAGGGTTTGGCTTTTTTTTCCGGTAAATATAAATTTTTTAAAGATCTTCTATACCCCTCCATCCCTCAGTGAAGGAGGCAGATGAAAGCAGTCTTCCCTTCTGTATCATAATATTCCACTTCACCAGTAAGGGAAACCACCTCTACCCGAAAAGCATTCTTAACGCACATTCTGTATAGTTTTCTTGATATGAAGGGAGGTTAAGGCCTAAATTACCCCTGACTTCAGATTGATCTAAAGAACCTCCCATAAAAACTCTTGAAATTCATCCTAAATATACCTTTAGAGACTCCCCTAAGTGCTAACTCTCCTTAAAAGCTCATGTTCGACTCCGCTATTGTTATAAAATGAATAAGGTCTCAAATGAATCATCTCATTCAAATGAACAACTGAATCAACTGGATCCACTTAATCAATGTCCCAACTGAATCGACTCATTCAAACGAACAATTGAATCATCTTGATCAACTGAATAAAGTCTCAAATGAATCAGCTCATTCTGACGAGCAACTGGATCGACTAAATCTAGGTCCCAAATGAATCAACTCATTCAAATGAACAACTTGATCAACTGGATCAAGGTCCGAAACGAATCAAGTCATTCAAATGAACAACTGAATCCACTGAATCAAGGTCACAAATGAATCAACTCATTCAAATGAACAACTGAATCAAGGTCCCAAATGAATCAAATCATTCAAATGAACAACTGAATCAACTGGATCCACTGAATCAAGGTCCCAACTGAATCGACTCATTCAAATGAACAACCTAATCAACTTGATTAACTGAATCAAGGTTCCAAATGAATCAAGTCATTCTGACGAGCAACTGGATCTACTGAATCTAGGTCCCAAATGAATCAACTCATTCAAATGAAAAACTTAATCAACTGGATCTACTGAATCAAGGTCCCAAATGAATCAAGTCATTCAAATGAAAAACTGAATCCACTGGATCAACTGAATCAAGGTCACAAATGATTCAACTTATTCAAATGAACATTTATGATTAATGTCAGCACTAACCCTTTATTTGATGAGGATTTCATTCACGTTTAAATACGGCCTGTGCCACACCGCAGCCATCTGTCCTCAAAAACAGGTCAATAGAATATTTGCCACCACAATGGCTGACAACGACACCTAGCTGTGAAAAAATCTCTTTTGTTATCTGAAAAGGGCCCTAAAACTAAAAAATCCCCCTCGTAATGGTGTTTCTTAATATTTTACGACCACTAATTCTAAACAATCGCCACTGGAAGCATCCGTGACAATACTTCTCAAAATACAGCTATAAACACTGATATTGTGTCTCGGACATTTTGAATTTGATGTTGTAAATTTACATAAGCAACGCCACTTTTTCAGGTTTTTTTTCGTCTTTTTTTCTAGAACTATGCAAAATCCTTTTGCTTATAAAATTTGATAGGCAACTTAAAACTTAATGCATTTTATATATATAAATTCCGTATAAAATTAAATTCTACAGTTTTTATATGCTTTGGGCAATATTGGCAAGGGTTGCTCCTTACTTATCGCTTATTAAAGGTCTGATGTCACCTCTCTGACCTAGTGTATCTGACCCTACTAATTATATTTTGGAAGTTTTTAAATTAGAGAGAAGTCAACAAGACTTGTTGCTTGAGTAGAGAGTTCCACTTCAAATTTAAAGGTTGTCTAAGAAAGCTGAATCTGACTCTAGTTTTTAGGAGGGCAGGGGAAAGCTTATTAAGTTGTCTATTATGCATGAAAAAGCATTTCCTCTGCTAATAAATGTACCAAAACTTGTTCTTGCATATAATAGGTCTAAAATAATTGTTAAAACAATAAGTTAAAAATATCATTAAGTAATATATAATACACATTATAAATATAAAAATATTTTATATTTAATATAAAATATTATAATGTTGAAAAATAGTACACATTAAAATAATCTACTTGCCTATCTGGTTACAAATAGGCAACATGTGTTAGCTTTAAATTTACCTGTCAAAAAGTATTAGTAAAGACTGAAATCTGGTAAATGCTGATATTCACCGGTGAATGTCCGAAATTCCCTTTTCTCTGCTTGGATTCAATCAGCTTTAAGAGTCAGCTTTGTCAGTTTTATCCAAGGTTTGATAGTAAAAGTTAAAGTTAGGTTAGATTGAATTAGGTTGAATCAGGTTATAAATTCCATAAATATGTTAAAAACCCAACCCAACCTAGCCTGTCACCGTCAAACCTAGAATAAAACAAAAAAAGCTGACTGGTAAGCCTGACTAAATTCAAGGAGGAAAAAAGTAAATTCGAACATTCACCAGAAAATGTTGACACTCCAATTCGTTCGTTCACAGTATCATTGACATAAGAATGCTTGGATGGTCTTTAAAATGAGTGAAACACTCCTAAATTTCTTATCTTTCACAAAAAAAATGGTTTGATATACTATCTTCGAGGACATACTACGGTGACATATTGGTTTTAAAACATACACGCAGTCATTGCGAAATTAACGATTAGTATGAACAACAATTTGTAAGTTTCATTTGACTGCGTTAATTTGTTTACCAATAATCTACTAACAGTATTAGATAGTTGAAAACCGACTGCTATGTAGTTGGGGAGGGGTTAATAGATCTTTCCGAAGAAGGGGTGCTTACAGTTTCAAACCGTGAGTCTATAGAGCCAAATATTTCAACTATTTGCAAGTCATTCAGAGTGATATGGGAATAAAATCCCCTCTCCATATAATATCTCCTCGCTGGAAGGAATATATTTAAACTAGGCGTTCAATATGGATACTTGGGATAATTCTTGTTTCGCGCATTTCAGATCAAAGTAATGAGCGATATCAAAACCTGGAATGAACAAAAATTATAATAAATAACGTCAAAACTTGGAATGAACAGGCATTATCATAAATAACGTTGTCTGTAAATTCTCATAAGCTTTTACCAAAGTCAATGCTAAATTTTAGCCTAAATAATGTTATTAATAATAATTTCTGTTCATTCCAAGTTTTGACGTTATTTATTATAATTTTGCTTCATTACAAATTTTGATATCGCTCATTACTTTTGTCTAAAATACGCCATTTTCGTTTCAATTTCGCCATTTTCAGTATTACTGAAAACCTTTATTTCAAATCCACTTAAACGGTGACAATCGTTCTAAATAAAGAATAGGTGGCTGAGAGGGTGGTAGACTGCACTCCTTTTCATGTCTAGGATTCTTTTTGTTTTTTTAGGTTTAAATGTCAAAATTAACTTTCAGGTGAAAAGTTCTTTTTCATATTTTATCATCGAAACAAAAATTCTATAATTGGATTTGAAACTGTCAAACATATTTCCGAGTGTGATACCAGTAATTTTGTTTACTTTTTGCGGGACCTAAGGCCAAGCTAGAATGTCAGCTGTTCATTCCCAGAACAGACTAGTCATTTTAATAGCAGGTCTTAAACTAGAGACCCTACTGCATTGGCTGCTGAATTCTGACCGGGAAAACATCTAGAAATTTTTTTTCCTCATTTAAAATATAAATTATACGTCGTTATTGTTCTTAGAATCGTTCAGCTTCAAGCATCAATATCTTAAAACAGACAAGTATTCTAGATTTTTAGGCAAGGGGCCTAGAATGGACAAGTCGTCTAAACACTCATAAAACGGATGAAATAGATGAAAGTAATAAGTGAATAGTTGTTTCATCAGAAAGTTTGTTTAGCTCTTCATCTTTTCTTAATACCTTTCTTTTATTTGGAGGGATTGTGTTGTTATTTCCTCGTCGTTACTCCATGCAATAATCTAATTACTCCTAAAATATCTTAAGAGCCCAGACTTGGCTTAAGTTGGCTTAAGTAACTTGGCTTAAGTTTAATTAAATTCCCTACTTGCTTTCCCTCTTTCTAAAATCCTAAATCAATAAACTATTTACTATAATGCGTTCATAATTTTTAGAGCTTCCTTACTACATGTTGCAAATCCTGTTAAGTTTTTGTCAACGTCATTAAATTTCGCTGTCTGAAGTTTTAAATGTCAAAGATCATCCATAAAGAGTCCTTTTCAGTTAAATAAGGATTTTTGAATATGAAAACTTGACATAAGGTTTTGTTTCGGCTTCGTTTAATTAACCTTAATTCTAGAAAAGTTTCACAATTGAAGCTTTACCTAATGCCCTTTTTAAAAAAATAATCTTAAGTGATTATGATTATGAAAAAATGTCGATAATTTTGACGTTTTAATTTTTGAGCTTTTAGATGAAATGCCATCTATATAACATCCGTTGATATGAATAATTTTATTCAATGATTAAACCTGTATAGAGTTTTTCACTACCTTGTCTAGAAAATACAACATAAAATATTAGAAACTGAAAAACAAAATACTAAATACCACAAAGAAACAAGGAAAAACAATGAGTAGACAACATCCGTTGATATACTCATAACACAAGAAGAAGAAAAAATCATAGGCGATGATTCCTATAAACATTTTTTTCTTCAAATTTATTACTTGAAAGTTATTTAATGTGGTCAGAGTTGGATTCAGTGGACTTTGGGAAGTGCACTTTTCATTGCACTCTGCAATATTCCAGTCGTTTTGCTAGCAAGGTCGTCTTGAAATCTACACTGTTTCTAACATCACGGAACCTAGTTAAATAACATGTGTTGATCTTTGCTAGAAGTACGGAAACGACGCCTAGCTTTTGTCCGATGCATAAAGCTTGAAGGAGCCGCAAATGCACAAGGTCTTGTTTTATTTTCTTTTTTTAATGGGCAATATTAGCAAGGCCTTTATCAAAATAGCTTTCCGGCTAAGTATGTAATTTTGATCCGATTGTTATTTCTTTTCTTTTCTTTCTTTCTTCATCTTCTTTTCTTTCTTCATCTTCATCCCTCATCTTCATCCTAATTTTCATGTTTGTTTCATTTATTCATTTTCACCCCGTATTCTAATCTTACTGTTTGTTTCCTTTATTAATCTTTATCATTAATCTTCATATTCAGGTTTCTTTTATTTTAACTATTCATCTGCATCCTCATCTTCAGGTTTCTTTTCTTTCTTAATCTTCGTCCCTCATCTTCATCCTCATACTTATCTTCAGGTTTGTTTTCTTTATTCATCTTCATCCTTCATCATTATTCTGATCTTCAGGTGTCTTTTCTTTATTCATTTTTATCCTTCATCTTCATATTCACGTTTCTTTTCTTTATTCATCCTTCATCTTCATCCTCATCTTCAGGTTTCTTTTCTTTCTTTATATTTGTCCTTCATCTTCATCTTCATCCTCATCTTCAGGTTTCTTTTCTTTCTTAATCTTCATCCTTCATCTTCATCCTGATCTTCAGGTTTCTTTCCTTTCTTCATCTTCATCCTTCATCTTTATCCTAATCTTCAGGTTTGTTTTCTTTCTTCATCTTCATCCTCATCTTCAGGTTTCTTTTCTTTCTTCATCTTCTCCTTCTTCTTCTAGCGTGAGTATGCTAACAGCTGTTTAAAAATGAACCTTTTTCTGTTCTTTCTTAATGGAAAAAAAATGTTCAAATATCTGTGCTTTGTACTACTTTTTCCTCTTCATTATTTTTCATTTCGTTGTCATGACAAGCCTATACGGTCTTAGAAATTATTTTCGTTCTTAGAGTCAATAAAATATCCAAAAGACGTAGTTATATTGTTGTTAACAATATAAATAAAGTCAAAGAACTGGTTTCATTCAAAACAATTGTCATAAAAGAAGTATTGCAAAAGAAGGAGACAAAATTAATGAAAAAGCGCCAATGAAATTACGAGGACAAGCTTATCCTGCTGCAAGGCTACACGCTTATGGACATTGTGCTTCTATTTGCTCAGTGTTTCCAAAGGCCTTTTCCAAAAATCAGGCAAAGTTCGCGTAAAATTGGTTGGTTTTCAGTGTACTCGAATAAAACATCGATAGAAAAAATTGGAAAGTGTTTTTCTTCAAGTGGTCTTGGATGCAGGGAACCAAATAAGGCAATAACCTCAGCGGCTTTGATGAGCAGAATATTCCATTGTGTTCTATTTTTGGCATACTGACAACCCTGTGGATGGGTTAATCTGATAATTAATCAACCAAACGCAACAAAATTTATTAAATTAATCTAGAACAGTTGCAAATTCTTCCTTGCTTCTGATTTGTAACCTCTGCATGAAGAAACGGAAGAAATGAGATGAGAAATTTAGTACTGATATGGGCTGTATCCCCGCGTCTACCCTGACTGCTGATGCAGCTTACACAAGCATCATTGCTGTATAAAATAAAGCAAAACTATATAATTATTCAAGTGTCCCACTATTCAGCACCAATGTATAAAGATAATTGCAGTAAGTTTACCGCAGATAATTTCTGGCTTTTCATTCTCGGTGCGAACAAACAGCTCCTCCCATTTCTTCTTGCATTAGCACGTACAAACAGCTCCTCTCATTTGATCTGCCATCAATGGTCCAATTACCCTGGAACACGTATTTTTGAAGAAACTTTCTCAAAATGCCTTTGAAACCAACCCGAGACTTCGAAACCTACTTTTAATTCCTAAAAAAATCCAGTGATAACATTGCACCACTAATTACCGATTTTCATATATGTATTGGAATAAATTAATTTAAAGTTAGTTTCTTCAAAATTTAGTGTTCCAACCTTGAAGCCAAGTTTTGCGTTCAAGAGAAATCTGACTTATCTACCCGTGAAAAGATCTAATATCGCTTATGTTTCTACGTTCTCTGGAGCACTCGCACCTCGGTCCGGGTTTTTATAATAGGTGAGATAGGGAAAGATCATACTCCGTATAATTTATATACTGTGTTCAGCACAAACAAAGCATGACGTGCACCATATTGAAATTTTAAAAATAAGGATTTGTTGACATTCTACGAAGCGATATTCAACAAATTGTTCGGTTGAATGTGTTGAAGTCAAAAAGCTAAAAGTAGAAAAAAAAAGTTATACGCTTTTACCAAATCAATGTATTTCTTGCACTAAGAAAAACTATCAGTTAAGCATCACTAACAATCTACCGTAAATAGAGGAGGGAGAGGGGGTCAGAGAAGGGGCTTCCTCATATACAGGATAATTTTTTTTTGGAGGGGATAATAAAATAAAAAAATACGGGATAATTCCTGTTCTTAGTTTTAATGTCACTATTTACTTTAATTTGAAAAACTAGCTTTTTTTTATTTGACTTGGTTTGAAGTTAGCGATTTGATTTTTTTTTGGGGGGGGGGGGAGGGACAATAAAATAAACAAATTGATTTGATAATTTGAATACGAAGTACCCATCGATTCAAAAATACTTAGGACTTCGAGGGTACCCGGGAGACCTTCCCCCTTTATACGTTCCTGATTTGAGCCTAACACAGTTGGTATGGAAACATTGATAACGTGATCATTGCTCTTGGCATATGTGAACTAAAATTAGATTGCTTACTTTCCTTTCAGTTCTAATTTTGCTAAAAAATTTGACTGGCTTTTCAGTATTGAAGTGAAATGCTGAAATCTCGCAAGAAAGTAAAAACAATCTCACAGTCGAAATTCTGATTTAAAAAAAGATGCCGTAATCATGGCCACTCCTCTTAATGCGTTCATTATTACCATTTAAAATCATTATTTGTGGATGGATTTAGAGGAATATTCAAGATTACAGTATATTTTTTTGAATTTAAATTTCAAGTGTATGATTTAAATGATTTTCCTTCATTAGTTAAAATGTTTATTACTAGACTATTTTGCATTGAACATTTTACTAGATTTCTTGTAAAAGCTAAGGACAAATCGCTAATACTATGTGGGTATATTCCTTTGTCGGTCAGAGCAAAAAAAGTTATTTTCATAACACTTCAACAACTGCCGCAACTCACCTAAAGATCGATTAGAATTTATTTTGTGAATACAATAACAATTATTGATTTTCAGCGGTGCAGGGTATTAGAAATTTCAAAGTTTAGTTGCCTCAGTACTGAACCCACCATGTTCTAAAACGTTCATAGCAAACAAAGTAAAATCAGGAGACTATTTACTTTGGAATATAATTGCTAAAAACAAGTAAAAAAAAAACTTTATAGTTCTGTTTTTTATGGGGAATCATTGTTAGGACTGAGATCTTAGTTTGAGCTATAGTCTGATCATCTGAGTAGAGTAAGTCAACCTTGTTTCTAGAGAAGCATGAGCTATTAAGCAATGCAGAGCCCTTTTTCCAGAGAAGGGTTATGGAAAAGGGGTTACATCTCCTACATCAGGCCTATGGTTCAGTATGCCTTTTTTGTCTTTGTGGGGAACCCAAGATTCAAGTAACTCCAATAGTTTCATACAGCGATCAGCTGAAACTGAAAATGGCTATGGTGTATGAAATTTCCAATGAATCATCTTAAAACTCTTTTGAGAGAAGTGTAAACCGTCGTAAATACTACTAAAAGCTAGGAAAATCAGCTGTTGAAATTAGTAGTGTTATTGTTAGTAGTAGTAGTCAGCTGTTGATTAGTAGTAGTATGAAATTTGTAGAGTATACGGCGCGGGTAATATGACTCTCGGCGGGAGTAACTCAAATACTTTTGTATTTTCTTTTGGAGAGGCACGCCCGCCAAGAGTCTTGGACAGGCGACCCCATTTAGAGAGCTCAGACAGTTATGCTAACACAAGATTAATTACAAATTAGTTGACTGACAAGTCACCTGGACTCGCAGGTGAATAAGTGATATAGCCTTAATAGGGCCAATCTGCCTAGAGTCTCAGGCAGTTAACCCAATTTATAGAATTGAGACAGTTACACTAACACGAAATTAATTAAAAATTAGTTGACCAACAAGTTGCTTGGACTCGAAGGTTAACAAAAGACCTAAGCCTAATAGGACCCACCCATGTAGAGTCACCGGCAGGCAACCCAATCTACAGAGCTCAGACGGTTACACTAAATGAAAATTAACTGAAAATTGGTTGTCTGACAAGTCACCTGGGTTCGCAGACGAACAAGCGACCTAAGTCTAATAGGGCCCATCCTCCTAGGGTCCCAATTAACATTGATATTTAAAACAACAGTGTTGTCATATTTGCCACATTTTTTGTCTTGGGATATTTTAGCACCAGAGCCTTTCGGAAGACAGGCAGAAATACCTACTAACTCCTAGTGCATGATGAGCCATGCTTGCTTCAGGTACCTGTTGTATAGCAGTATATTATTGTTTCTAGAGATTAAAATTTGTGATAGGTTGAGAATTACCAATTGTATTGGTAGATCAAGCCTGTCGCATTAGGAATCATTTAGATTTGTTTTTTTTAGATGATTTCTGGCGTTTTCCTAGCAGATATGCTTGAACATTTTAGGGACTGTCTATTTCTGAACTTTAAATTGAAAATTCTGCTCCTTTTAATTGAAAAGAAAAAAATAACACTTTCTATTTATTTAAGTTTCCTCAAAACTGAATATCTCGATATCCAGCAAAAAAAAAAGAGAAGCTAAATGGTTTTTCTAAGATATCTGGGAAAGTGGTTGTTGGCTTTTAGTTTTCTGTCGTTTATTAGGATCTCTTATCCAAGTTCTACAAGTTATTTCAAGACCGCTACATCAATTCTAAATTGTTTGGCCACATAAACTAAAGATGTTTATAATGGACGAGATAGGGTGATTCTTTAAGGTACCGACTTCATTTAAAGCCGTTAAAAGTCTTCCTTGAAGAACTATGTACCGGTTCAAAATTTTCAAGTAATAGAAATCTTAATTTCTGACATTCTTCCTCTTTACTTTGATATGGCATTAAATTTGGAATTTCTGTTCCTTTTCAATAAAGTGACGTGACCCTTTCCTACGTCATCGTAAAAATGATTAGCTGATGGTAAGTTGACAGACACAGTAATAAAATGGTCCCTCAGCCTTTTAAAACTATTATACTTTAAAAAAAGTTCGATTTTTCGTAGAAAAAGGGGAAAATGCCACTGAATGAATAAGTTATAACTAGCCTAGAATGGCCAAGAAAAAGTCCAACTATATTGATGGTCTAATTGTTTATTTATATATATATTTTTTGTCAAGAAACAAACAGTGTGTATGAACAAAGGCGGGATTCAAAAACGGTCAGCCAGTCAATTTTTCTGTTTTGAAAAACAGACAACAGTTATGTTTTTCTAGCCTGGTAGACAATTGTTTCTGTGTTTCTCAATGTTAGGAGAGAAACGGAGACTTTAGACGGAGGCATTCTCATCTGTTTAGAAAATTAGCTCGTGTACTGAGGTGATACGGACTAATGCTAAATTCTGAATCATTCGAGTAAACTAAAGAAAAGGCACTTTATTTTACAATTTGATTTTCTCGTCTATTCAGGATCGACCCATCTAATAAGACCAGGATTGTATCTGATGAGAGTAAAGCCAATGCTAAAGTTTGAATCAGTCCAATTAATGAAGGATGAGCCATTTCACCTTTCATTCTGATTTTCCTGTCTAGTCGGAATCAACAAACCTAATAGGTCTAGGTCATATCCCGAGTTTCATTTTAAGGGCACGTGCCCCCCCCCCAGAAAGTCGAAAGCTGCACCACTTATAGGAACTGAAGGGGTGAATAACACCACTAACAGAGCTCAATTTTGGCTTGTGTACCCTCCAACGTTAATACTGTATCCGCTCCAAGTTCTATCTAATAAGAGTAAAAGAACTCTCATCTTGCATGGTGTCCATAACGGGGCATGCTACGAATAAACTAAACTTAAAAGCATCAAGCTGGTGTAAATAGTGTTACCACCACATAAATCAACCATATCATAACAAACATAACAAAAGTTTTTTGACCATATAATGGTGGCAACGAAACAATTGAATTGTTTATTTCAACTGAATCTTATCTCGCATGGTATCCATGATAGATTATATGGGCATGCCACCAATAAATGAAACTTAAAAGCACCAAGCAGGTGTAAATAGTGTTGCCACCATATTAATCGAACATATTATAACAGACATAGCAAGAGCCTTTTAACCATATAAGGGTGGCAACGTAACGATTAAATAAGAAGCATAATCTATCAGGTATTTGCCTGCTTTACGACCTAGATAATGTACTGCATTTGGTTTTTGAGAAAACACTTTCAAAACAATTTTATTCCAGCCAGCTGTGTGTTTACATTTGCCATGTTTACGATAAATAAAATATCTGAATGTCCCAATTTCTTAAGAAACAAGCAAAAATCTATCACAAAGAAAAAGGATTGTGTTAACAGAGTCATCTATTTTTATATTAAGTGATGCTTCAAGTTTATATCTAAAAGGCTGGGCATACGTGGCTGATTTCGGGAACTGATTTCCAAATCAGCGCCCATTTTAAAAGAAATCGTCGCCGATTTGAGACTGAAAATTTTTTTAGTTTTCGACGCCGATTTACAAAAATCAGTGACGATTTTCATCATGATCATCATGAAAAAAAGGGATACAAACAAATAGTCAGCCAGATATGTCTGTAGTGAAAGACCCCGCTACTGAGCTGAGAAATAATCTGAGATAAATCATGCAACCATTAATCAACCACAGTTGACAACTTGTGTCCATGATTTTTTCTTTTGAAAATCTCGCGT
This sequence comes from Artemia sp. Qi Xiang Cuo, assembly GCF_049724085.1. NCBI lineage: Eukaryota > Metazoa > Arthropoda > Branchiopoda > Anostraca > Artemiidae > Artemia > Artemia sp. Qi Xiang Cuo. The sequence continues at coordinate 21,329,434 of NC_142803.1, read as the reverse complement.
AAAAAGTTTTTCTTCCAACAAATTTTTCTTACCGCTATCGTTTTGTCCACTGATGCTGAAATCGGTTCCCGAAATCAGCTACGTGTGCCTAGCCCTTTAGAGAGTTTTTTCATTGTAATGTTTTTTTTTAATTCATGTTCAAACAACAGTGTCTCCATATTTTTCACATTTTTTATTACTCCACAGATTCTTATTTCAGAAATGATCTGGTCTTATTTTTTTATCGACTTCTATTGATTTCATTTATTGTCTAATAAAGAGAAAAGAAACTAATGGGAAATCTTCCTAAAAGAGTTTAATCCTGAAAGAATTTAAAAGAGTTTAAAAGAGTTTGTTTGAATCCTGAGTCATGGGCGTAGCTATAGGGGAAACTGGTTCATGCGTCCAGACCTTCCGAAAATTACCCAGTCCAAGGTTTATAGGAGTTGAAGGCCTTTTATGCATAATAAATTTAATTTTTTCTTAATCTATTCAAATAAGAAGAAGGGGCATCTCATTAAAAAGGATGACAAAACAATCGGTAGTTTTCTGCGCTATCTTCTAAGGCAGGAACGTAGTTTCCTAAAAGAGTTTAATCCTGAAAGAATTTAAAAGAGTTTAAAAGAGTTTGTTTGAATCCTGAGTCATGGGCGTAGCTATAGGGGACACTGGTTCATGCGTCCAGACCTTCCGAAAATTACCCAGTCCAAGGTTTATAGGAGTTGAAGGCCTTTTATGCATAATAAATTTAATTTTTTCTTAATCTATTCAAATAAGAAGAAGGGGCATCTCATTAAAAAGGATGACAAAACAATCGGTAGTTTTCTGCGCTATCTTCTAAGGCAGGAACGCTTTGTCCTTGGAACCAGTTGTTTTCTCCAACTCATTTTTATGACAAAATAATTCCAAATAGAAGATTCCCTGCTATGAAATCTGTCTAAGAAATGAACATCTTCGTCATATCTGCCATAGTTTTTTTTTCTTCTTTGGTTTGGCGCGTATATGAACAATGGCTCTTTCGTAGTGGGACTATTTTCTTATTTTTATGTTACTATTGATCTTCTAAGAAGAAACAACCTATATTTAGACAGGTAGGAAATTAATAGAAATCAGAAATGAACTGGATTGCCCGATCCATCCTTTGAGGTAAATAATATTTTGATAATAAGTATCCTAGTTATATGTGCTACTCCCCTAAAAATACAAGCTATATTTGGAAAAAATAATGATCAGCTGAAATCAAAATGACAGTAAACTAATTAAAGAAAACTTCTATGCTAACTGTGAAATTCGACTGAAAGAAATTTCTGTTAGCCTGCCGTAACGTTTTTCAGACAACACTTTCTAAAACGTAATGTCTTACGGTTCTTGATGATGGATTAAGGGGAGGTTTCCCCTGCTTGATAAGTTTTCTCTCAAGAAACAATCTTAACAAAATGTCTGTTGACATTTTGTGTCAACATTTTCTGCTGACATTTTTGTGACTCTTTCAGACAACGTAACGTTCTCCAGACAACGTTTTCTAAGACGTGACGTCTTAAGCTTCGCGATGATGAATTAAGGGGATGTTTGACCTGTTTGATAAGTTTTCTCTCAAGTAATAATCTTAACGCTACCGACTTTTTAAGTATATGACTTGAAGTGCTTGAAGATCATTGTGGGATGTTGCGATTTGGCGATGTGCAAAATAATCCACCCACTATATACTGCCTTAAGTGTGTTCCTCTTGGCTAGTGTTTTAGTTCTAGTGTGTTTTGTAAGCAACAAAATAAAATGTGTGACAAAATGTGTCGATTTATGGAATTCTGTCTGGAAAACAACAATTTTGGCCCTAGTTGGGCCAAATTGCTATCCAGCGAAAGTTATAAGATCAATCTAAAACCATCAAAACAAATTTGTTTAGCCTCTCAAATTTAGAGGTCACGTGATGAAGAATTTTCTTCTGTATGTTTAAAAATGTATTCCATACAAAAGTATTATAAACTATTATAAACCGTTAGTATAACTGTTTATTATGGAATTATTTATCATCAAAATTTCAATATAATATTACTATGTTATATCATAATTACAACAATAATATAATCTTAGTAATAAATTCGTTATAATAATATAATAGATTCGAGTCATCACTGTGTCCATTTTGGTGAGAGGATGTTGTGTGTCTCAGCTCTAAAATAATTCAAAGAACAAAAGCACGAAGAACAACAGGAAAATCTTTTTGCAAGTCCGTGGAAATAATTTGAATGAATATTTCGGCCCTATGTCCAAGGGCCGTCCTCAGCAAGACAAAAATATATAAAAAAAAGACTCACAACAACATGCGACCAATAAAACCAAAAATTAATTTTTTTTTCATTTTCGTGCTTTTGTTGTTTGTTATGGAAAGGCAGTGTGGTCTTCGTCGCTATTTTTTTTTTAAATAATTCAATTTTAATTCAAAATTTTTGATCAAATCCAATCAACTAATGATGTGTCATAAACTATACGAGATAATACACAATATCCGTCAAGAAGCATCAACATGGTTTTGCATATGTCAACTTCTCTCTTGTGTAGTCTTTTATGCTGAAGATTTCCTTCTAAGTTCTAGTTGAGCTTGCGCTATTCCTTACTGGAAAAAGTTTCTTGTAACTCATTGGAATCTCGGCACTGGAAAATGTTTTCCAGTATTAGTATTGGCTAGGAATTGCTTTTATGACAGGTGTTTGAAAGATTATTGTGCTTGTTGCAACATTTCTCTGAAACATTTAAAAGCCCTAGAGTGAATTCCGTCGACTTTAACTTTTCTTGTTGCTTGATTTTCGTTGAGCCTCGAGACTGATTTCTTGATGTTTTTTATAAATTTTGACTATTCTGTATTTTCATTCCAACTTTAATATCTCTTAAACAGTTCTCGATATATTGGATTTCTTTGCCTGTAAGAAATGGACGGAGAAGAGTGTTTAGAACTAGAAACAGGTAAGCTGTCATAGCGTAGTACCTGTTGTTTTTTTTCAAGGGATTGCGCACTTTTTACCACTAACGTAAGTGAAGTTGGTATGCTTTCCCTGCAGTCAGTCGCTGTCTCCTGTTTTCTCAACCCTGCCTCCTATGCTTCTGAGCTGGCTTGTGGTTCCGCCACCTCTTCCCTCGGCACTCTCTTCCCTCACCTTCCTTCTTCCCTCGGCGCCACAGTTGTACACGAGATGACAAAGAATGTACCTTTTGATTTCTTAAATATGAAAGGGGACGCAGGTCAAGCTCTGCATCTGATAAATCATAATTTGGTTATGGGAGATCCGTTATCTCCGTGTTAGTAAGAATGTGTTTGGATATCATTTATGCGAAACACGTTGTATGTTCAACAAGTAAGTATTCGCGTATAAAAATCTTCCTATCATCCACTAGAGTCTAGACTTGAAGGCCCCCCACACTGGCTTTACCACTTTCATTGGTGTAGCACTTTAGTATTTGCTTCATTAAATTAAATGAGGGAAACTCGTCTCATTGGTTTGTTTTGTAAATATAGGAGATACCGGAAATCAGTTGAATAGTAAGTTCAATTTCGAATGAATTATTTTACTAGTTACATAATACACAAAACAAATAAAAACACTACAAACGAACATATTCAACACAAGAAGACAGAATCGAACAAAATGTTTACTAGATTAGTCAAATTATGTCTTCGTTTAATGTCTTGTTGGATGAATTCTTCCTACTTTTCCTTTTTCTTTTCTTTTTCTGCCTTCTGTTTTTTTTATGACTTCCGTAAAATTCTAAGGATCTTGTTTTGTTTTTTTTCTCAACTAGCTAAGAAAATAAATAAAAACAACAGCTTATGACTTGATCGAAAGTCAACTCTTCGATTCGATCCGCAATCTACCCTTTCGACCCTCAGGTTGAACGATTTCAATATGGCCCCATACAACTCTAAAGATGTTTCTTCTTCTCTTAACTACCTAAGAAATTATGCCATAAAAATAAAATAAAAATAGATTAATACATGATTGACAGTTCCCTCGTTATCCCCAAGGCGGAAAAACTTTCAATATGACACCAATAAAATTCTAAAAACTTTTTTTTTTTCTTGACTAGCTAATAAAATACGTCATAAAAAGAAAAAAAAAACAGATTAAAACTTGATCGAAAGCCTATTCTTCGATCCGATGCACGATCCATCCTTTCGGCCCAGATTTGGCCTTCAGGCTGCACAATTTCAATATGGTCCCCATAAAATTCTAAGGATCATTTTTTTTCTCTCAATTAGCAAATAAAATATGTCGTGAAAGGATAAAAGGATGGATTAACACTTTGTCAAAGTTTGTTCTTTGATCCGATGCACAATTGGCCCTCACGCTGAACAATTTCTGAAGCTCATCGTCCGGTCTACACTTAACCGTTACGTTGACAATTTACTCACAAATAGAGTGAAACAATTCAACTTTTTGTCACTAAATTGCCTAACATGATAAACTTTACTTGTATTGGCCTTATCTTAAAACCAACTTCATTTGAACAGAGGGCGGTAGCTTTCACATTTTTGACTCCGTATGTTGGGCAACTTTCAGCTGCCGTGACTGACATAATACACAAAACAAATAAAAACACTACAAACGAACATATTCAACACAAGAAGACAGAATCGAACAAAATGTTTACTAGATTAGTCAAATTATGTCTTCGTTTAATGTCTTGTTGGATGAATTCTTCCTACTTTTCCTTTTTCTTTTCTTTTTCTGCCTTCTGTTTTTTTTATGACTTCCGTAAAATTCTAAGGATCAGTAGAAAGGGGTCTTATACTCCCGTACCCACACCATATATGGGCATAGAACCACGTGGTTTATGGTTTTTGTCAGTGAGAATGAAAAAACAGTATTTTTCTCACTTGGAAAAACATGAATTTTCTCACTTTTATGGATGTTTTCATGGATGGTTATGTGTGTTGGTCAATTTATTTGATGTTTTTCATGGATGGTTATGGATGATTTATGGTTTTTGTCAGTGAGAATGAAAAAACAGGAACTTTCTCACATTTATGTCTGTTTTTATGGTTTTTGTCAGTGAGAATGGAAAAACAGGAACTTTCTCACATTTATGTCTGTTTGTTGTCAGTGAGAAAGGAAAAACAGGAACTTTCTCACTTTGATGGATTATTGAGTCTAATGGGGGCAGGTCAATGACACTTCCTTCATGTTGTTGCTCGAGGCAAATGTTATGAGTTTCCAGAAATTTGGAACACCTGTGCTGTCGACCTCAATTCCCCTATCGTGAATCAATAATTCCCCTTATAAACAACAAATTAATTCCCCTTTCTTGACAGATCAATCAACCAATGACATCATCTGTCAGACTTTAAAATTTTCGCCTAGAAACGATTCTCCAGGAATAGATCCAAGTCATTAATGTCTTTGCCTCGGAAACAACTCTATCTGGTCGAACTCCAAAAGATATTAATAACCAAACGCCATGGAAACAATTCTCCAAGAAACATCTTAGTGATGAATTGTTTTAGCGCGGGAATCAGGTCTCTTAGTAATTTGAAATGCGTCAGCGCAGAGATGCCAAAAACAAAAGGAACACGCTGAAATTACGTTTAGGGATTATTTGGGCGAAACCGTTTTAGACAGGTTATGGAATTATTTCGGCGAAACAGTTAGAGACATTTTAAAAGATGATTTAAAAGATGATTTTAGAAGAGGATTTGAGGGTGAAACTCTGTGGTCGTTATAATACACAAGTTGTATTTTAATAGTGTCGTGAGGTCCCCTACCCCAAACCCAAAGCGTTCCGATCCCCCTAGCCCAACCCCGAAGGAAGCCCCCGGACAGCAAAGGTTCTCTGGATTCCCAAAGGGTCCCCTGCGCCCCAAAGGCTCCTGAGCCTCCATTTTAATACTTTTTAAGGCTTTATTATATCTTTTCAGAACAAATTATTATTTTAGGGAATTATTTCGGCGAAACAGTTAGAGACATTTTAAAAGATGATTTAAAAGATGATTTTAGAAGAGAATTTAAGGGTGAAACTCTGTGGTCGTTATAATACACAAGTTATATTTTAACAGTGTCGTGAGGTCCTCTACCCCAACCCCCAAGGGTTCCGATCCCCCTACCCCAACCCCCAAGGGTTACAAACCCCCTACCCCAACCCCGAAGGAAGCCCCCGGTCCTCAAAGGTCCTTCAGGCTCCCAAAGGGCCCCCGGACCCCCAAAGGCCTTCCCCGGGCCCCCAAAGGCCCTCACCCAGCCCCCAAAGGACCACCCAGCCTTCAAGAGCCCTCCGGATCCCCAAACGCCCTCCCCGGGTCCCCAAAGAGCCCAATCCCCATTTTGTTAATACTTTTTTGTGCATTTGAGACACAGAAGGGTCCCCAAATTTCAAAGGGCTTTATTATATTTTTTCAGAACAAGTTTTTTTCTTAATGTCCTTCATAAACCAATTTTACAACTTGAAGTAGTTATCTTTCCCCCCACAACTTTACTATAAGGCTTTTTGAATTACCCAATATCATGCAATACTTTTCAAAGGCATTTCAGAACATGTTTTTTTCTTAAGATCCTTCCTAAACCCATTTTACATGTTGAAGTACTTATCTTTTCCCCCCAACTTTACTTTACGACTCTTTTGCACACCCAAACATCAAGCAATACTTTCCAAAAGGCTTTATTATATCTTTTCAGTACAAGTTCTTTTCTTAATAACATTCTTAAACCAATTTTACAAATTCTAAATTTTTCCTTAGTAGAAGAAAAAGCTATATCATAGTTGCGAATATTTTCTCGGAAGATAAGCAGTTCTATTTCAATTTTAAATTTTATCAATGAAGTTAAGAAAAGTTAAAGTTCTCTTCCTAATTTTCTCAATGAAAAAGAAATTAGTTATTAATCAATTCTATTTTTCCAAATAATATAAAAAATTTTCACTTCGGATCAAATTTTTCTCAAAGAGATGAAAAAAATTTAAATACTGTTCCTAATTTTTCACGGAAGATAGAAAAGTTCAAGTTCTCTTCTGAATTTTACCAAAGAACACACTACAATTGTAATTTCTCCAGAGAAAATAAAAATCTTCCACTTCGGTTTTAAGTTCACCAAAGACATAAAGAAATTTAAAGTTCTATTCTAAATTTTTCCGTAGTAGATAGAAAAAGCTATAGCATACTTGTGAATATTTTCCCAGAAGATAAAAAGTTCTACTTCAATTTTTAATTTTCTCAACGAAGTGAAGAAAAGTTCAACTTCTATTCTGAATTTTTTCAATGAAAAAGAAATTAGTTATTGATCATTTCCATTTTTCCAAATAATATAAATATTTTCCAACTTCAAAATGGGCACAAACAAAAAAACTTAAACACACACACACACACACAAACTTACACACACACACAGAAAAACAAACACACACACACATACAAACACACAAAAACTTACACACACACACAAACACACACAAACATACACACACACACAAAAACTTACACGCACACAAAAACATACACAATCACACAAAAACTAACACAAACACAGAAAGAAATTGCACAAAAAAAAATTCAAACACTAAAAAAATAAAACACAAAAAAACTAACAAGCTCAAAAAAAAAACTTGAAAACACACACAAAAAAATTAACACACACAAAAACATACAAGGAAAAAAAAACTTACAAAAACAAAAAAATACACACACACACAAACCTAAACAAAAACACAAAAAATAACACACACAAACACACAAAAAAAAACACACACAAACACAAAAAATTAAACAAACACACAAAAAAATACACACACACACAAAAACTTACAAACACACACACCAAAACATAAACAAACACAAACAAAAATACACACACACACACAAACAAACACACACACACACAAAAACTTACACACACACACGAAAACTTACACACACAAAAACTTACACACACACACAAAAAATTACACAAACACAAAAACTTACACACACACACAAAAACTTACACACACACAAAAACTTATACACACTAACAAAATAACAAACACACACAAAAACTTACACACACACAAAAACTTATACACACACAAAAAAACAAACACACAAACAAAAAATTACACACACATACAAAAAATTACACACACACACAAAAAATTACACACACACAAAAACTTAAACAAAATACAAAACAATCACTACAACAAAAAATATAACACAAAAAACAAAACTAACCAAAAAACAAAAACACGCTAACACGAACACACAAAATTAATAACATACACAAACAAAAAAAAACTTACACACACACACACACACACACACAAATTTACACACACACACACAAATAGAAAAAAATTAAGATATTTATGCACAGTTTCAACTAACTACAGCTAAGTATCTTAAAATTCGAGGTATTTTTCTTGCGAGAACACAAAAAATCATTAAGTGATATTAATGAAAATGATGAAAATCAACCGTAAACCGTCAACGAGAACACCGATTAACCATCACAAAGTGTCACAATGCCGTCAGTGTGTCAACACCCCTCGGAAAATAGGGGGGTAATGGACAACTGCGAAGATATTTAGCCTACAGACAAAAATTGCTCATTGTTCCTTTAGTAGCCACGCAATTAGACTAAAAATTATGATATTTATGCACAGTTTCAACTAACTATGGCTAAGTTTGTTAAAGGCGAGCCATTTTCTTGCGAGAACACAAAAATCATAACACACACACACACAACCTTACACACTCAAACATAAGGACTGACTCACCCACAAAAACTTACACACACACACAAAAACTTACACACACACAAAAAAACTTACACACACACAAAAAAAAACACACAAAAAAAAACTTACACACACACATAAAAAATATTACACACACAAAAACTTACAAAGAAACGAAAAAACATACACACACACAAAAACTAAAAACCAAACACAAAAAATTACACACACACACAAAAAATTAAAAATACAAACACACTTACACATATACACAAAAACAAACTAACAAACAAAAAAACAAACGCACACACAAACATACACGAAAACAAAAACATACACACACAAAAAATTACACAAACACACACACACACACAAAAAATTACACACACACACAAAAATTTACACACACACACATTTAGACAAAAAATTACAATGTTTTTGTAAAGTTTCAAGTAACTACGGCTAAGTATCTTAAAAGGTGAGGCATTCTTCTTGCGACAATACAAAAAATCATTAAGTGATATTAATGAAAGTGATGATAATCAACCGAAAACTGTCAACGAGAACACAGATTAACCATCACCAAAGTGTCATAATGCTGTCAGTGTGTCAACACCCCTCGGAAAATAGGGGGGTAATGGTCAACTGCAAAGATATTTGGCCTACAGAAAAAAATTGCTCATTGTTCCTTTATTAGCCACGCAATTAGACTAAAAATTATGATATTTATGCACAGTTTCAACTAACTACGGCTAAGTATGTTAAAGGCGAACCATTTTCTTGCGAGAACACAAAAATCAGAACACACACACACAAAAACTTACACACAAAGACTAAATAACATTAAAAAACCAACTTTCACACACACAAAAACTTACACACACACAAAAACTTACAAATAGAAAAAAACTAACAAACAGACAAACGCAATAACCAACACAAAAAAAAAAACAAACACACACACACACAAAAACTTACACACACAAAAACGCACATACACATAAAAGCTTACACACACACAAAAAATTACATACACACAAAAATTTACATACACATATACATCTAGACTAAAAATTATGATATTTATGAACAGTTTCAACTAACTACGTCTAAGTATCTTAAAATGCGAGGTATTTTTCTTGCGAGAACACAAAAAATAATTAAGTGGTATTAATGAAAATGATGATAATCAACCAAAAACCGTCAAAGAGAATACCGATTAACCATCACCAAAGTGTCACAATGCCGTCAGTGTTTCAACACCCCTCGGAAAATAGGGGGTAAAGGTCAACTGCGAAGATATTTAGCCTAAGAAACTAGAATAAGACATTACAACCCTTCGCTAATAACTAGTGAAAACCAAGAACTCAAACGCAGATGAACTACTGTTCGCTATTTACTACATTGCAACTACTGTTGCAACATGATAACATGATAATCATTTCTAATTTTAACAATTCCTTGCATACATCCTTCAAACATAATAAACTCAGCCTTGGAGAGATTTGAGATTGAACACTAAATTAAACAAATGAAAGAATTCACATTTTAGAGTTAAAAAGTGCGCACAGAAAAAAAAGTAAATATAATAGTCGTTTAAAATCCACCCCCCCCCAACCAAACTCAAAAATTTCTGGGGGAATATATTTTCAAGGTTTTCTTCTAAGTGAACGGTCTTGCCTTTTCAGAAGTGAGGAGTCGTTGACAATGGCTTTGGAATAAAAATCAAAATTATGCGCAAAGAGCGAGTAGTTTAAGTTTTGGTTCTTACTTCCAACTGAAAACTTATTTTTAATTTGATGTTTTACCATTTTTTCAAATCCTGCCATAAATATCCGTTTGAATAGACCCTCACTTATCAGTTTAACACGATTCGAGTACCGGTTCGATTCGAACAGCAAACATTCTTTCTAATCTTTAGACTTTTCAAGCATAATAAACTTTATTACGATATGTAATTTGTAGGACCGGTGGTCTTTTCCTTCAAAAACTTTCTCGTACAGCTAACCGTTGATGTGAAACTATAAAACTAATTCATTTTAAATATTTGCAATTGGAATAAAAAGCAAATTCTGTGTGGACGTACTAGCTACCACAAACACAGAAGGGCTGAATTCACATTTTAGAGACAAAAAGTGCACACAAAAAAAGCAAATATAATAGCAATTTAAAATCTCCCTCTCCCCACTCAAAAATTTCAGGGGGGGCATATTTACATTGTAGTTTGTATATTTACTTTACAAAATATATCGAAAAGCCATATCAAGAGTTAAATTTGTGAGTTTTCTTTCACTAACAATTCCTTTTTTTTTGCAAAGCCGTTACCTCCCTAATTGAAAGATATGAATTACAATCATGGAACCTAGTTAATCATATTTTACGTATTTCTGGATGGAAAACAAACTGAAGAGACATATTATTTGAACTTAGACCAAACGCTGGAAGGCATACATTTGAAGAACATTCCATTATTTTCTATCTTGTTCTATGTTTCAGTCTATGCTGAATTTAAAACCTTTCAAAACCCTGAAATATACTAACCTAGTGGTTATTTATTTACGAAATCGTGCAAACTGATGATTTTAGAACAATAATTAACTTTCTATATATCACTTAACACTCACTAGATTTGCTACTTATCACACACGGAGAAATGATTCAAAACAATACTTCTTACATCACATAGTCTATTTGCGTCAAACGAGACCTCTTCAATGCAGATTAATTATTTGTTACGCCCCGATTTTGTTTTGGACATAGGAAAGCGTCGATGGGAGTGAGAATTTCTGTAAAACTATCAAATATTAATCAACTCTGTGATTTCACATTTCTTATGTAATCAGAAAGAAAAAAAGAAGAATAATTGATAAAAGATATTTTGAAATATGTCCCAAAATCAGAGCTATTACAACTTAAATGACGCGAGGGGGGGGATCAGGTTTAAGAATATCCTGGATATGTCATTTTTATATTATCTAAGTACTCACAGAAGGAGTCATCACAGGATCTTTGAACAGGGCTCATCTTATTGGGAATTGAAGTGAATAGGCCCCACTTCACAGGAGGGGGAGTGAAAACTATGGTTTTTAACTTTGATATACAATACTAGAAAGAAAATTTCTTTTGTGTGGGGCTGCGTCCCGCCTCCACCCGCGGGATTTAAATCCCCCCCCCCCAACTCAACTTTTCCAGAAAGAAAAGTTCTTAGGTTTGGGGCTGCCCCCCACCTCAATCCTCGCTCTTGAAATTCCCCCCCCCACACTCAACTTTTCCAGAGGATTTCAAAATCCCCCCCCTCCAAACTCAAAAATTTCTAGGAACGTATTTTCATCATATTTAAATATTTACCCACGTAGGCATCACTTAGGTTAGATTAGATTAGGTGAGAGACAGGCAAAAAGTTAGGTGTATGGTTAGGTTAGGTTAGATTATGTTAGGTTAGGTTAATTTAGGTTAGACTAGGTTAGCCTACGTACGCGCGCGTACGTAGGCAACTAAAAATTTCATAATTTTTAGTCTAATTGCGTGGCTACTAAAGGAACAATGAGCAATTTTTTTCTGTAGGCTAAATATCTTCGCAGTTGACCATTAACCCCCTATTTTCCGAGGGGTGTTGACACACTGACGGCATTGTGACACTTTGGTGATGGTTAATCGGTGTTCTCGTTGACGGTTTTCGGTTGATTATCATCATTTTCATTAATACCACTTAATGATTTTTTGTGTTCTCGCAAGAAAAATACCTCGCCTTTTAACATACTTAGCCGTAGTTAGTTGAAACTGTGCATAAATCTCTTTATTTTTGTCATTTTGTGTGTGTGTGTTTATTGTGTGTGTGTGTGTGTGTAATTTTGTGTGTTTGTGTGTGTGTGTGTGTGTAAGTTTTTGTGTGTGTATGTTTTTGTGTGTGTGTAAGATTTTGTGTGTGTGTGTGTGTGTGTGTGTGTATTTTTTTGTTTGTGTGTGTGTAAAGGCAACAATGTAGTAAATAGCGAACAGTAGTTCATCTGCGTTTGAGTTCTTGGTTTTCACTAGTTATTAGCGAAGGGTTGTAATGTCATATTCTAGTTTCTTAGGCTAAATATCTTGGCAATTGACCTTTACCCCCTATTTTCCGAGGGGTGTTGACACACTGACGGCATTGTGACACTTTGGTGATGGTTAATCGGTGTTCTCTTTGACGGTTTTCGGTTGATTATCATCATTTTCATTAATACCACTTAATGATTTTTTGTGTTCTCGCAAGAAAAATACCTCGCCTTTTAAGATACTTAGCCGTAGTTAGTTGAAACTGTGCATAAATATCGTAATTTTTGTCTAATTGTGTGTGTGTGTGTAAGTTTTTTTTTGTTTGTTAGTTTTTGTTTTTGTTTGTTTTTTTTTGTGTGTTTTTTTTTTTGTGTGTGTAAGTTTTTGTGTGTGTGTGTGAGTTTTTGTGTGTGTGTGTATTTTTTTGTGTGTGTGTAAGTTTTTTTGTGTGTGTGTAAGTTTTTGTGTTTGTGTATGGGTGAGTTTTATTTAATGTTTTTGTGTGTGTGTAAGTTTTTGTGTGTGTGTATGTATGTTTGTTTGTGTCTTCTGATTTTTTGTGTTCCCGCAAGAAAATATCTCGCCTTTAACATACTTATCCGTAGTTAGTTGAAACTGTGCATAAATATCGTAATTTTTAGTCAAATTGCGTGGCTACTAAAGGAACAATGAGCATTTTTTTTCTGTAGGCTAAATATCTTCGCAGTTGACCTTTACCCCCCCCTATTTTCCGAGGGGTGTTGACACACTGACGGCATTGTGACACTTTGGTGATGGCTAATGACGGTTTTTGGTTGATTATCATCATTTTCATTAATACCACTTAATGATTTTTTGTGTTCTCGCAAGAAAAATGCTTCGCCTTTTAAGATACTTAGCCGTAGTTAGTTGAAACTGTGCATAAATATCATAATTTTTGTCTAATTGTGTGTGTGTGTAAATTTGTGTATATGTGTTTGTTTGTGTATGTTTTTGTGTTTGTGTGTGTGTGTGTGTGTGTATGTTTTTTTGTGTGTGTGAGTTTTTGTGTGTGTGTATGATTTTGTGTGTGTGTGTGTGTGTAAGTTTTTTGTGTGTGTGAGATTTAATTTTTGTGTGTGTGTAAGTATTTGTTTGTTTGTTTAAGTTTTTGTGTGTGTGTAAGTTTTTGTGTGTGTGTGTTATGATTTTTGTGTTCTCGCAAGAAAATGTCTCGCCTTTAAAATACTTAGCAGTAGTTGGTTGAAACTGTGCATAAATAACATAATTTTCAGTCTAATTGAGTGACTACTAAAGGAACAATGAGCAATTTTTTTCTGTAGGCTAAATATCTTCGCAGTTGACCATTAGCCCCCTATTTTCCGAGGGGTGTTGACACACTGACGGCATTGTGAGACTTTGGTGATGGTTAATCGGTGTTCTCGTTGACGGTTTTTGGTTGATTATCATCATTTTCATTAATACCACTTAATGATTTTTTGTGTTCTCGCAAGAAAAATACTTCGGCTTTTAAGATACTTAGCCGTAGTTAGTTGAAAGTGTACATAAATATCGTAATTTTTTTGTCTGTTTGTGTGTGTGTAAATTTTTGTGTGTGTGTGTAAGTTTTTGTGTTTGTGTTTGTGTGTATGTTTTTGTGTCTGTGTAAGTTTTTGTGTGTGTTTGTGTGTGTGTGTGTAAGTTTTTTTGTGTTTGTGTTTATGTTTTTGTTTGTTTTTTATTTTTTTTGTGTGTGTGTAAGTTTTTGTGTGTTTGTGTTTGTTTTTTTGTGTGTGTAAGTTTTTGCGTGTGTGTTTAAGTTTTTGTGTGTGTGTAAGTTTTTGTGTGTGTGTGTAAGTTTTTTTGTGTGTGTAAGTTTTTGTGTGTGTAAGGTTTTTAGTGCGTGTGTAATTTTTTGTGTGTGTGTATTTTTTTGTGTGTGTGTGTATGTTTTTGTGTGTGTAAGTTCGTTTTTGCTTGTGTTTGTTTTTGTGTTTGTGTGTGTGTGTATTTGTTTTTGTGTGTGTTTAATTTTTTGCGTGTGTGTGTAAGTTTTTGTGTGTGTATGTAAGTTCTTTTGTGTGTGTAAGTTTGTGTGTGTGTGTGTAAGTTTTGTGTTTGTGTGAGTTTTTTGTGTGTGTGTGTGTGTACGTTTTTGTGTTTGTGTGTAAGTTTGTGTGTGTGTGTATTTTTTTGTTTGTGTAAGTTTTTTTGTCTGTGTAAGTTTTTGTGTGAGTAAATTTGTGTGTGTGTGTGTGTAAGTTTTTTTTTTGCGCGTGTAAGTTTTTGTGTGTGTAAGTTTTTGTGTGTGTGTAAGTTTTTTTGTGTAAGTTTTTTGTGTGTGTGTGTAAGTTTTTTTGTGTGTGTAAGTTTTTTTGTGCGTGTAAGATTTTTTGTGTGTGTGTTAGTTTTTTTGTGTGTGTGTGTGTGTGTGTAAGTTTTTGTGTGTATGTGTGTGTGTGTGTGTGTGTAAGTTTGTGTGTGTGTGTGTGTTTAAGTTTTTTGTGTGTGCCCATTTTGAAGTTGGAAAATATTTATATTATTTGGAAAAATGGAAATGATCAATAACTAATTTATTTTTCATTGAAAAAATTCAGAATAGAAGTTGAACTTTTCTTCACTTCGTTGAGAAAATTAAAAATTGAAGTAGAACTTTTTATCTTCTGGGAAAATATTCACAAGTATGCTATAGCCTTTTCTATCTACTACAGAAAAATTTAGAATAGAACTTTAAATTTCTTTGTCTTTGGTGAACTCAAAACTGAAGTGGAAGATTTTTATTTTCTCTGGAGAAATTACAATTGGAGTGTGTTCTTTGGTAAAATTCAGAAGAGAACTTGAACTTTTTTATCTTCCGTGAAAAATTAGGAACAGTATTTAAATTTTTTTCATCTCTTTGATAAAAATTTGATCCGAAGTGAAAAATGTTTATATTATTTGGAAAAAATAGAATTGATTAATAACTAATTTCTTTTTCATTGAGAAAATTCAGAAGAGAACTTTAACTTTTCTTAACTTCATTGATAAAATTTAAAATTGAAATAGAATTGCTTATCTTCCAAGAAAATATTCGCAACTATGATATAGCTTTTTCTTCTACTAAGGAAAAATTTAGAATTTGTAAAATTGGTTTAAGAATGTTATTAAGAAAAGAACTTGTACTGAAAAGATATAATAAAGCCTTTTGGAAAGTATTGCTTGATGTTTGGGTGTGCAAAAGAGTCGTAAAGTAAAGTTGGGGGGAAAGAATAAGTACTTCAACATGTAAAATGGGTTTAGGAAGGACCTTAAGAAAAAAACATGTTCTGAAATGCCTTTGAAAAGTATTGCATGATATTGGGTAATTCAAAAAGCCTTATAGTAAAGTTGTGGTGGGAAAGATAACTACTTCAAGTTGTAAAATTGGTTTATGAAGGACATTAAGAAAAAAACTTGTTCTGAAAAAATATAATAAAGCCCTTTGAAATGTGGGGACCTTTCTGTGTCTCAAATGCACAAAAAAGTATTAACAAAATGGGGATGGGGCTCTTTGGAGACCCGGGGAGGGCTTTTTGGGATCCGGAGGGCTCTTGAGGGCTGGGTGGTCTTTTGGGGGCTGGGGGAGGGCCTTTAGGGTCCCGGGGAGGGCCTTTGGGGGTCCGGGGGCCCTTTGGGAGCCTGGGGGACCTTTGAGGACCGGGGTAGGGCCTTTGGGGGACCGGGGAGGGCGTTTGGGGATCTGGGGGCCCCTTTGGGAGCTCGGGGGACCTTTGAGTACCGGGGGCTTCCTTCGGGGTTGGGGTAGGGGGATTGGAACCCTTTAGGGTTGGGGTAGGGGGATAGAAACCCTTTGGGGTTGGGGTAGGGGACCTCACGACACTGTTAAAATACAACTTGTGTATTATAACGACCACAGAGTTTCACCCTTAAATTCTCTTCTAAAATCATCTTTTAAATCATCTTTTAAAATGTCTCTAACTGTTTCGCCGAAATAATTCCCTAAAATAATAATTTGTTCTGAAAAGATATAATAAAGCCTTAAAAAAGTATTAAAATGGAGGCTCAGGAGCCTTTGGGGCGCCGGGGGCCCTTTGGGAATCCAGAGAACCTTTGCTGTCGGGGGGCTTCCTTCGGGTTTGGGGTTGGGGTATCGGAACCCTTTGGGGTTGGGGTAGAGGACCTCACGACACTGTTAAAATACAACTTGTGTATTATAACGACCACAGAGTTTCACCCTCAAATCCTCTTCTAAAATCATCTTTTAAATCATCTTTTAAAATGTCTCTAACTGTTTCGCCGAAATAATTCCATAACCTGTCTAAAACGGTTTCGCCCAAATAATCCCTAAACGTAATTTCAGCGTGTTCCTTTTGTTTTTGGCATCTCTGCGCTGACGCATTTCAAATTACTAAGAAACCTGATTCCCGCGCTAAAACAATTCATCGCTAAGATGTTTCTTTGAAAATTGTTTCCATGACGTTTGGTTATTATTATCTTTTGGAGTTCGACCAGTAGAGTTGTTTCCGAGGCAAAGACATTAATGACTTGGATCTATTCCTGGAGAATCGTTTCTAGTCGAAAATTTTAAAGTCTGACAGATGATGTCATTGGTTGATTGATCTGTCAAGAAAGGGGAATTAATTTGTTGTTTCTAAGGGGAATTATTGATTCACGATAGGGGAATTGAGGTCGACAGCACAGGTGTTCCAAATTCCTGGAAACTCATAACATTTGCCTCGAGCAACAACAACAGCATGAAGGAAGTGTCATTGACCTGCCCCAATTAGACTCAATAATCCATCAAAGTGAGAAAGTTCCTGTTTTTCCATTTTCACTGACAACAAACAGACATAAATGTGAGAAAGTTCCTGTTTTTCCATTCTCACTGACAAAAACCATAAAAACAGACATAAATGTGAGAAAGTTCCTGTTTTTTCATTCTCACTGACAAAAACCATAAATCATCCATAACCATCCATGAAAAACATCAAATAAATTGACCAACACACATAACCATCCATGAAAACATCCATAAATGTGAGAAAATTCCTGTTTTTCAGGTGAGAAAAATACTGTTTTTTCATTCTCACTGACAAAAACCATAAATCATCCATATCCATCCATGAAAAACATCAAATAAATCGACCAACACACATAACCATCCATGAAAACAGACATAAATGTGACAAAATTCCTGTTTTTTCATTCTCACTGACAAAAACAATGAACCACGTGGTTCTATGCCCATATATGGTGTGGGTACGGGAGTATAAGACCCCTTTCTACTAGGATCTTGTTTTGTTTTTTTTCTCAACTAGCTAAGAAAATAAATAAAAACAACAGCTTATGACTTGATCGAAAGTCAACTCTTCGATTCGATCCGCAATCTACCCTTTCGACCCTCAGGTTGAACGATTTCAATATGGCCCCATACAACTCTAAAGATGTTTCTTCTTCTCTTAACTACCTAAGAAATTATGCCATAAAAATAAAATAAAAATAGATTAATACATGATTGACAGTTCCCTCGTTATCCCCAAGGCGGAAAAACTTTCAATATGACACCAATAAAATTCTAAAAACTGTTTTTTTTTCTTGACTATAAAAAGGTCATACGTCATAAAAAGAAAAAAACAGGTTAAAACTTGATCGAAAGCCTATTCTTCAATCCGATGCACGATCCATCCTTTCGGCCCAGATTTGGCCTTCAGGCTGCACAATTTCAATATGGTCCCCATAAAATTCTAAGGATCATTTTTTTCTCTCAATTAGCTAATAAAATATGTCGTGAAAGGATAAAAGGATGGATTAACACTTTGTCAAAGTTTGTTCTTTGATCCGATGCACAATTGGCCCTCACGCTGAACAATTTCTGAAGCTCATCGTCCGGTCTACACTTAACCGTTACGTTGACAATTTACCCACAAATAAAATGAAACAATTCAACTTTTTGTCACTAAATTGCCTAACATGATAAACTTTACTTGTATTGGCCTTATCTTAAAACCAACTTCATTTGAACAGAGGGCGGTAGCTTTCACATTTTTGACTCCGTATGTTGGGCACTTTCAGCTGCCGTGACTGACATGACGCGGCACTTTGTTATGATTCTTCCGGAGAAAAACTGGGTTTCTAGACTGCAATCTTGTTTCCCAAGCGTTGTGTCATTTTAATATTATATGCGAAATATGCAAACGGCGGCACATTTGCTGTCTCATTGTCAGTAATGAATTTACGGTATGTATACAATGAGACATCAGAACTATCGGAAGAGTGATAGCGATGCATCAGAACTATCAAAACGGTAACGATGATAAATCAGAACGATCGAAACGGTAAAGGTGACGCATCTGAACGATCGAAACGGTAACAGTGATGTATCAGAACGATCGGAACGGTAAGGGTGGTGCATCAGAACATTCGGAGCGGTAACGCTAATGCATTAGAAGGATTGGAACGGTGACGGTGATGCATCAGAACGGTCGGAACGGTAACAGTGATGCATCAGAAGTATTGGAACGGTAACGGTGATGCATCAGAACGATTGGAACGGTAATCATGATGCAACAGAAGACACACCTGTTTATTAACTACTAGCGAAAGATCTTTCCAGACGGAAGCCGTATCGTTTACTGTTTTGTGATGACCAGGGAGCATTTTGCTGCTTCCCTCTAAACTTGAAATCATAATTCTCCTTACTACACCATCCCTAGAAAAAAGTTTATCTGGAAAATATCAGCTCAATCCCCCCTATCGTGAGACAAAACTCGACATACTTACCAAACTCCATATGAAATAAGTAACCTTTTAACAAGACTTACTGACTGCATGCATGCTTTATAATGAGATTAAATAAAAAAAACAAGTTTTTTAAGCTGAAAGTAAGGAGCGACATTAAAACTTAAAACGAACAGAAATTATTCCGTATATGAAGGGACTGTCCCCTCCTCAACGCCTCGCTCTTTACGCTAAAGTTTTTTATTGTTTTAAAAAATAAAGTTGTGATACAGAGTCAAACTTTAGCGTAAAGAGCGAGGCGTTGAGGAGGAGACAGTCCCTTTCATATACGGAATAATTTCTGTTCGTTTTAAGTTTTATTGACGCTCCTTACTTTCAGTTTAAAAAACTTGTTTTTTTTATTTAATTTTTGAACGTTTTCGAATAAATGCAGGTTTTGATCTTGGCTCACCCTACATGAATAATTAAAACAAAATTTTCATATTAATTTACTTTTATTTAGTTAAATGGCTTTCTCGAAACTTGTTTAATTTTATTTACGAACGTTTTTATTAGTAATAAATATACGTAACTTATGAATTAACTTACGTAACGATCTTCTATATTCATATATTTTAAATACGTGTATTAGGGGGTTCGCCCCCTATTCAATACCTTGCTCTTTAAGCGAAAGTTCGAATTTTGTTCCAATTCTTTAAAAATGACCGCTTAATCACAAAGGCCGTTAATTAGAATAAATAGCTCTTATGAAAGTACTAAGAAATCTTTGGCTTAAAGAGCGAGGCATTGACTACGGGGTGAACCCAATTATGTATGTAATATTTTCTGTTCGTTTAAAGTTTCGATGTTGCTGCTGTTGCAGTTGAAATACTTGTTTTTTTATATTAAATTTCCGATCTTTTTTTAAATAATGCTGGGAAGTCCGGCGTCCCCTTCATAGCAATGTCCCTTCCCCCATGAAAACTTCCTTCATGGAAAGATCCTCCCACATAACCCCCGACCCACCCAGCCATCCCCCCACTACAAGTAAAAATCTCCCCTGAAAACGTCTTTATACTTCCAAATAACCAATACTAGCCTATATGTTAACATTGGGTAAAGTTCATAACTTTCAGCCCTCCCCCGGGAACTTGGGGGGATAAGTCATCCTATAAGACATACTTATAATATTTTAGAACATGCTGAACAAAATGGCTATCTCAAAGTTTTGATCAGGTGACTTTGGGAAAAAGATGAGCGTGGGAGGGGGCCTAGTTGCCCTCCATTTTTTTGGTGAATTAAAAAGGGCACTAGAACTTTCAATTTCCATTCCAATGAGGCCTCCCGCGATATTCTAGGACAACTGGGTCGATACGATCACCCCTGGGGGGGAAAAAACACAAACAAACAAACACGCACCCGTGATCTTTCTACTGGCAAAAAATGCAAAATTCCACATTTTTGTAGATGGGAGCTTGAAACCTCTATAGTAGGGTTCTCTGATACGCGGAATATGATGGTGTGATTTTCATTAAGGTTCTATAGCTTTGAGGGGGTCTTTCCCCCTTTTATCGAAAATCAGCCAAATTTTCTCAGGCGCCTAACTTTTGGTGAGTAGGATTAAACTTGATGAAACTTATATATTTGAAATCAGCATTAAAATCTGATTCTTTTGACGTATCTATTTGTATCAAAATACCGTTTTCTAGAGTTTCGGTTACCATTGAGCCGGGTCGCTCCTTACTTACAGTTTGTTACCACGAACTGTTTGATATACTCCCCTGCCTTTAGGCTTCAGGCATAAAACGACATATATTCTGTTGTAATAGTTGTAAGCCAACTTTGCCTGATTATAAAAGCACTCTGGAGAAATATAGGCCTCAGCTCCCCAATGGTAAACTCGCGTGATTGTTGAGGTGTTACGCGCAGTTACCAATTACATAAAGTAATACATACTAATTCATCATTTGCAGGTTATCACTGTTTTGGGTAAGCCTATATTTAGGTCCCCGACTTAAAAGAAAAGTGTATATCTAAATATTCAAAAAACAAATAAAATAAACAAAATTAGGATTTATTTTTGGGTCGCTTTTTGATCACTATTTTTGGGTCCTACTGCAGTGTTACTGGAAGAATAATGATTTTATCTTGTCTTAAGAACCTGTTATTTATAAAAAGATATAATTGCAGCCGTTACTTCGACCTGTCCCTCTATTATTTTAAAAACTTAGCCAATTGCATGCTTTAGATTGTTTCACTTAGAAAACTTTAATATTAAAAGTTTCCTAATTCTCAATTGATGAAAAGATTCGTTTCATTTCATTTCAGCTTTCCTAATTAAGCATAAAAGTTTGTAATGTCTACGATAAAACTATTTTCTCTTACTTCTAGGATATCTAGAATTGAAGAAATGCACTGCATGCTCTAATCAATCAAATTTCAAGTTTCCTTCTATTTTGACCAAAAAAATTACATATCTTTGCTTATAATTGTCTGGTAGATAAATTACAACTTTGACTTCGGATATGAATCAAATATCTCTCCTCTGTATTATAACTCTTGATAGAGAAAAATGTCTAACATCGCCTTCTCATTGTATATTCTGTTACTTTATATTTGTATATTCCTTTCTATTACTTTAACTCTAAAACTCTCCGTATCCCCTTCTAAATACTCATTTATTCCTCAGTTACTTAGAGAAGGCCTATAATAGAAGAAATATAATGAATGTTCTTATTAGTCAAATTGTCTTTTTTAGAATTTAGCACTCATGTCATGTCTTAGATCTTAGCTGACCTCTCAAAACAACCGCAAAATTTACGTGGGCTTTTGCCATTTGGGTTCAAATTCTTTCCTGCACTATTCTTATTTCCCTCAACTCCACTATTTTTCTCTCTATCAATCTGTCCCGCTCTCTGTCTTAATCTCTATCTTTGAAAAAACAGCAACGGAGTATTGTGTCAGCATTTCCGAAAATTTGATACTGTCCAGTTAAGCATATGTTAATGATAGAGCTGTTTTTCCCTGCTCATGCCAAATTTTCCTGGGAAGAAAAAATCAATGACCTAGATCCTAAAAAAAGCAATATCGCATCAGCACTATTAAGTTCATACTTGAATGCCCAAAGGGTAATAAAAATGGAAATGAGACGTAATTTTTGCTTTTGTTTGTAAAAAAATGGCTCATGATAAGGCATTAAAGTAGAATCTAATCAATAGCTTCTGGGCTTGTTGCTGAGCTTGAGGGATTGCTTACCCCAATTGATCCTAGTTACCCATTCATCCTGGTTATCTTTCACTCAAATTTCGTACTGCTCTCCTAAGCATAACATATGTATCTCAAGAAGCTACAGTCGATGGTTGTGAGAATTTTAGTGATTCGAGCATCTACAACATGTACATCCTGGCATTAATGAATCCTCAAACGTTTTTCTTTTTAATTATACTTCCAAACCTCCAATCTATAAAATTACTTAAATTATTTAAACTATTTATTACTTGAAATTACTAAAAAATAAATGAAGTTCAGCTAGATGCTATATTAATAATGACTATTGTAGAATTATCACACGATCTGCTGAGAGACCAAATTTACCAACTAAATAAGACAATGAATCATCCAGGGCAAATGCCGAAAGGGGTTTTCCAGTTTCACAATGACAATTTTTTCTTGAGGGATACGCCCATCCCTTCCAGTCACTCCAGGCAAGCCTATGAAATAGTCTCCTATTTGAGACTAGAAACATTTTGGAACAAGTAGAGGACTGCAATCCCCTCAGCAGTGGCCTCAAATGGGGAGAAGTCCGTCTCTCCCCCTTGATTTTTCTCCTCCTATATTTGAGAAAATGTGTTTTCCTTGTATTTTTGGTGAATAATTCCTTTTATTTATTTTCATTAAAAAATTGAAAAAACAACAAAATTGCCTCCCCTCTTAGACTTGAAAAATATATTCTCCCCCCTCTCGTATATTATGTGAATTGATGGCATTGTCCCTCGGTAAAATTTTGAAAACTTGGTCGAATTTTGTTCTTTCAAATGAGGTTATGGGGTAAAATACCCTCTCCCCTCATAGCCATTGAAATGCCCTTTGATGTGAAAATTTTCATAGTGATCTTTTTCAAACAGTTCGTGGTAACCAACTGTAAGTAAGGAGTGACTCGGCTCAATAGTAACCGAAACTCTAAAAACCGGAATTGTGATATCAATAGATACATCAAAAGAATCAACTTATTATGCCGATTCCAAATATATAAGATTCATCAAGTTTAGTGTTACCCTTCAAAGGTTACGAGCATGAGAAAATTTTCTTTTTGAAATATTTGAGTAACATCCCCTAAAAATGAAAGAATCTTGATGAAAATCACACCATCACATTCAGTACATCCGAGACTCCTACTGTAGAACTTATAAGATCCTCTATACAAAATGGGTAATTTTGCTATTTTCCCCAGAAGACAGATCACGGACGCGTGTTTACTTATTTATTTTTCCCAGGGGTGATCGTATCGACCCAGTGGTCCTAGAATATCGTGGGAGGGCTCATTCGAACGGAAATTAAAAGTTCTAGTGCCCTTTTTAAGTGACCAAAAAAGATTTTGGTCAAGGGGTTGTGCTTGGTGTGGATTCACATAGGGAGAATCTTCCCTGTGG
The DNA here is from genome assembly GCF_049724085.1 of Artemia sp. Qi Xiang Cuo. Lineage (NCBI taxonomy): Eukaryota > Metazoa > Arthropoda > Branchiopoda > Anostraca > Artemiidae > Artemia > Artemia sp. Qi Xiang Cuo. The sequence continues at coordinate 21,305,429 of NC_142803.1, read as the reverse complement.
AGGGAAGTTTTTGGGGGGATGAATTTTCCAGGGAAAATTTTACGCTGGGGATTTGAAAGAATTCCTATAAGAAATTCTTTTTAATTGTCTTATATTCTATTTGCCAACTCAATTTTGTATGTGGAGATGTTCCGGGGACTTATCTGGGTTCTATTTTCCTCGTGTTTTGATTTCTGAGGAACAATTTCCACAGAAGCAAGCATTTCCAGAGTGCTCGAGAAACCCATTAGAAATTAAAGTCTCTTTCAAATGAAAGTATGCTAAAGAGAGCAGGGGGGGGGTCTGTGCCTTTAGCTATTTTGCCCCACTTAGATTTTGAAAGTATTTTTCTAGGGTATTTTAATTGCAAATAGCCTTTTTTTTCTAAATTTCGTTGCAAAAAAAAAAACGAATTTGCCCCCTCCCATAAATATTGAAAAAGACATCACTCCCTTCTAAAATTTAGGGAATCGACGTCACTAGCTACTTGTTAGTGGATGTTTGATGTGAAATCAGGAATTAAGCAGGGTTAGGTCTTTCGCACGTTAATATGAATTATTTTAATTTACTTTGTCTTATCGAGTGCAAAAAGGTTATGGAAGAATATGAGGTTATTAAACTGGAAATTAAAAATCTCCAAGACTTCTCTTAGAGTATCCTAGAGAAAGTAAGTCCTAAGTAAAAATTTCTTTCTCAGTAAAAGTCTCATGGAAAGTATATCTAAAGATGTTAGTGAAATGAATGAATTTTTAGAACTTTTGACAGTTCAAGGTGTAAGGACAGGTTTTAGGGTCGATATTCTAATATTAGCAATCAGTGAGGATGAACTTAAACACTTGAGTTCGCATACAAAGCGGTTCAACTTGTGCATCAAATAGTTCGTGGCAACAAACTGTAAGTAAGGAGCGACCCGGCTCAATAGTAACCGATGCTCTAAAAAACGGAATTTTGATACCAATAGATATATCAAAGGAATCAGATTTTTATGCCAATTTCAAGTTTCCTTAATTTTAGTCTTACCAATCAAAGGTTACGAGCCTGAGAAAATTTACCTTTTCAAAAAAAGGAGGAAACATCCCTTAAAGGTCATAGAATCTTAATTAAAATCGCACCATCAGGTTCAGCGTATTATAGAACCCTACTATAGAGGTTTCAAGCTCTTATCTGCAGAAATGTGAAATTATATATTTTTTGCCAGAAGAAAGATCACGGATGCGTGTTTATTTGTTGTTGTATTTTTTTCAAGGTTGAACGTATTGACCTGTGGGTCCTAGAATATCGGAAGAGGGCTCATTCGAAGGGAAATTAAAAGTTCTAGTGCCCTCTTTAAGTAACCAAAAAGATTGGAAAGCAACTGGGCCTCTTCCCTCGCCCATTTTTTCCCCAATATTATTTGATCAGAATTTTGAGATAGCCATTTCGTTCAGTAAACCTGAAAGATCAATTAATAATGTCTTTAGGTGTAAAATGACCCCCCAAAGACCGTGGGGAGAGGTCTGTAAGCTATGAAATTCGCTTAGTATACGCATAGTATTTGTTATTGGGAAATATATAGATACTTTTTTTTGGGGGGGGGGGTGTTCTCGGGGTGGATTTCTATGAAAAGAATCTTCTTTGGGGAGGCAAATTTCTGGTGGTGGTGGTGAACATTCCAGGGGATATGTTACACTGGAGGATTTGACAGAATTACTATACGAAATTCTTTTTAATTGTCTTACATTCTCTTTGCCAAATTTTTCAAGTGGAGACGTTCCGGGGCTTTTATCGGCGTGTTTTGTTTTCTGAGAAATAGTTTCCACGAGGGGGGCATTTTTTGAGTGACCGAGAAACCGATTAGAGATCAAAGTTTTTATTTCAATGAAAGAATGATAATGATAATTTTTCAGGCTGAATCGTCCGCAAGCAATTTTACAGGGAGGGGGATTCTCAGGAGGATGGAACTGTCTGGAGGGACTTTAATGCGGGGGGGGGTGCACTTTACGTTGGATGAAATTTCCCCAGAGGATTTTTCCGTGAGAGGGAGGGGTATATTTCATAGTGGGTGAGCCAGATTTACCAGCATTATTTGAAAAACGCACAGAAATTATTCCATATATGAAGGGTTGCCCTCCTCAATACCTTACTCTTTACTGTAAAGTTTGACTGTTTACTAAAACTGAAACACCGGACTGTTTAATTAGAATAGGAAGCTTATTTAAAAGTGCTAACAGCTTCAGCGTAAAGAGCAAGGTATTGCGGAGGGGGCAACCTTTCATATACGGAATAAATCTGCCAAAATTTTTATGCAAATTTCGTTTTAATTTTTCATGTACGGTGAACCAAATTCGAGCCTGCATTAGTTGAAAAATGTTCAGAAAATAAATGCAAATTTTTTTTTTCACTGAAGGTAAGGAGTCATTAAAACTTAAAAAGAAGAGAAATTATTCCGTATATGAAATGGGCTGTACCCTCACCAATGATTCGCTCTTTACGCTTAAGTTTTGATTGTTTTAAAAACTAGAGTTGTGATAAAGAGTCAACCTTTAGCGTATTAAATAAAAAAACAAGTTTTTTTTTAACTGAAAGTAAGGAGCGACATTAAAACTTAAAACGAACAGAAATTATTCCGTATATTAAAGATGCTGTGCCCTCTTCAACGCGTTGCTCCTTACGCTAAAGTTTTTTATTGTTTAAAAAAAATAGAGTTGTGAGAAAGTCAAGCTTTTGCGTAAAGAGCGAGGCGTTGAGGAGGGAACAACCCCTTTCATATACGTAATAATTTCTGTTCGTTTTAAGTTTTAATGTTGCTCCTTACTTTCAGTTAAAAAAACTTGTTTTTTTATTTAATTTTTGAACATTTTTTAATAAATGCAGGTTTTGATCTTGGCTCACAGTACATGAATAATTAAAACAAAATTTTCATATTAATTTACTTTTATTTGAATAATGGCTTTCTCGAAACTTGTTTCATTTTATTTACGAACGTTTTTATTAATAATAAATATACCTAACTTACGAATTAACTTACGTAACAAACTTCTATATTCATATATTTTTAATATGTGTAATAGTGAATTTGCCCCCTAGTGTATACTTTGCTTCCAAAACGAAAGTTTGAATTGTTTTCCGATTTTCTAAAAATGACCACTTAATTACAATGGCTAGTAATTTGAATAAATAGATTGTATGACAGCACTGGAACATACTTGGATTAAACAGTAAGGTAATTGACTAGGGGGTGAACCCAATCATATATGTAATATTTTCTGTTCGTTTAAAGTTTTGATGTTGCTGCTGTTGCAGTTGAAAAACTTGTTTTTTTATATTAAATTTCTGATCTTCTTTTAAATAATGCTGGGAAGTCCGGCGTCCCCTTCAAAGCAGTGTCCCTTCCCCAATGAAAACTTCCTTCATGGAAAGATCCTTCCACATAACCCCTGACCCCCCCCCAACTACCAGGAAAAATCTCCCCTGAAAACGTCTGTACCGTATACTTCCCAATAACCAATAGTATCTGTTAACATTGGGTAAGGTTCCAAACTTTCAGCCCTCCCCCCGGGAACTTCGGGGGATTCAGCCATCCTAAAAAACATACTTATAATATTTTCGAACATGCTCAACAAAATGGCTATCTAAAAATTTTGATCGGGTGACTTTGGGAAAAAAATGAGCGTGAGAGAGGGGCCTAGTTGCCCTTCATTTTTTTGGTCACTTAAAAAGGGCACTAGAACTTTTAATTTCCTTTCCAATGAGCCCTTCCACCATATTCTAGGACAACTGGGTCGATACGATCACCCCTGGAAAAAAAAAAAAAATAAATAAACACGCACCCGTGATCTTTCTTCTGGCAAAAAATGCATAATTCAACATTTTTGTAGATAGGAGCTGGAAACCTCTACAGTAGGGTTCTCTGATACGCGGAATATGATGGTGTGATTTTCATTAAGGTTCTATAACTTTTAGAGGGTCTTTCTCCCTTTTTCGAAAATCAGCCAAATTTTCTCAGGCGCGTAACTTTTGATGGGTAGAATTAAACCTGATGAAACATATATATTTGAAATCAGCATTAAAATACGATTCTTTTGATGTATCTATTTGTATCAAAATACCGTTTTCTAGAGTTTCGGTTACCATTGAGCCGGGTCCCAATAACCAATACTATATGTTAACATTGGGTAAAGTTCATAACTTTCAGCCCTCCCCCTGGGGGCTTCAAGGGATTAAGTCATCCTAAAAGACATAGTTACAATATTTTCGACCATGCTGAACAAAATGGCTATCTCAAAATTTTGATCGGGTGACTTTGGGAAAAAAATGAGCATGAGAGGGGGTCTAGTTACCCTCTATTTTTTTTGGTCACTTAAAGAGGATACTAGAACTTTTAACTTCCGTTCCAATGAGCCCTCCCATGATAATCTAGGACAAATGGGTCAATACGATCACCCATGGGGACAAGAAAAAAAAAACAAAAAAAAACAAAAAACAAATAAACACGCATCCGTAATCTTTCTTCTGGCCAAAAAATGGAAAATTTCACATTTTGGTATATAGGAGCTTGAAAACTTTACAGTAGGGTTCTCTGATACTCTGAATATGATTGTGTAATTTTCTTTAAAATTCTATAGCTTTTATGGGGTCCTTCCCCCTTTTTTCGAAAATAAGACAAATGTTCTCAGGTGCGTAACTTTTGATAGGTAAGACTAATTTTGATGAAACTTATATATTTGAAATCAACATTAAAATCTGATTCTTTTGATGTATCTATTGGTATCAAAATTCTGTTTTTTAGAGTTTCGGTTACTATTGAGCCGGGTCGCTCCTTAGTTACAGTTCGTTACCACGAACTGTTTGAAAGAGCAAGAGGTTGAAGAATGGACAGCCCCTTTCATATACGGAATAATTTCTGCTCGTTTTAATGTCACTCTTTACTTTCAGTTAAAAAAAAACTTTTTTATTTAATTTACTATAATACTCGTTATAAATAGTTGATATTTCTTGAGATATACTTTTACAGTTAGGGCTCAATGGTATTGTATTTTTTCTTAGTAATCACCCCTATTGACGAAGAAGGGATCCTCTAAAATCGTGACGAATACTGACAAAATACTAATACTTTATTTTTAGCGAGTAGACCTCCTGCACCCTTCTATTAGCATCATATAAATTAACGGTTTAGCCACTGTGAAATTTTTTTTACTTCCCACCCCCCTGTCATTTATGCTGAAAATACCTTCTGATACACTACATTCGTCAATGTGCGGTATTTGCTATCTTCTTCATATTTTCATGTATGTTTCATGTCATTAGCCGGTCTCGGGGAAGTTTTGACAAATTTATGCCCAACTGAAACAAATCTCTTTGTACATGGTTTATCTGGAATAGTGAGATATTGCTCGTTCGTGCGGCAAGGGAACAAATACAAATATCAAAACTTTATTCGAGTTTGACATAAAGCTATTTTGGTGTTATTTTCCGCAAACTCGTAATAAACCTCAGAATAAAGTCACAACATCTTTAATGTTCTATTTCTCAGTTTCATAGCCATAGAGGCTGAATGATGTGAAATAAAACTAAAAAAGAAGCTCTCAAATACATTCCATCAAGGAGGCACACTTGTGCCTCTATAAAGAGGCGACCCACCACAATGTTAAGTGATTTCCGGTCCTAGCGGTCGCAGAGAGACAGTGGAAATCGCATTTTGTAGCCCAAGCTCAAACTAAGAAATTTGCAAAATTTCACCCCCTCCGACTTTATCTTCATGGGTAAAAGTGGGCCGGAAGTTTCGACCCTCCGACCACAGCCCCCCTTTAACGTTGTCCGATTGGGCTGAAATTTAGAGGTTAAGCTTTCCTAGGGCCCGGGAGCTTATCCTCGAAATTTCAGGAGGGCTGTGCCCTCCTCAACGCCTCACTCTTTATGCTAAAGTTTGACTTTCTCAGAACTCTTTTTTTTAAACAATAAAAACTTTAGCGTAAAGAGCGAGGCGTTGAGGAGGGCACAGTCTCTTTCATATACGGAATAATTTCTGTTCGTTTTAAGTTTTAATGTCGCACCTTACTTTCCGTTTAAAATTTTTTTTATTATTTAAAGGCTGCGAAAGCGGGGGGTTTGGGGGGTGGCAGCCCCCCAACTTTACCTTCTAATCCCTGTGCGTTTTAAGGTTCGAACTTGTGACTCAGCCTCTTTAACTCTTTAGAAAACGTAGTTTTTTTCAAATAATATTTTTATATGGACATTAAAATATTCAACCATAAATATTCAATCATAGACATAAAAATATTTAATTGTCATAAAAATATTATATAACAAAAAATATTCATATTTTATAGAGACATAAAAAATAAAATTTATTAATTTTTCAATAGACAAAATAAAATGGACATATTTTTTTAAGTATGGCATTTTTCTGCACCACCAAGGAGCAAAAATATCAATACTACTACTAATAACTCACCGTAGCACCAAGCCATCTGAGGCCAACACAGCTACACACGCTCCTCCTCCACCCCAATCTATTCAAAGCCTCCCTTTTTACACCCTCCCAGGAAGTTCCCATTTCCTTTAAATTTTTCTTTATGACGTCCTCCCACCCCAGACGAGGACGACCTGCTTTCTGTTTATCCCTAGACGGTTGGCCAATAAGGACGATCTTCGGCAATCTGTCATCCTTCATCCGCACAACGTGCCCTAGCCACCTCAACCTTTCTTTCTTTATAGACCTAGAGAGCGGTATTGAAACACATTTTTCTTATAGCCTATTGTTTGAAATACGGTCTGTCAGCCGGGTACCCAGAACAACCCTTAAGCAATTTCTCTGGAAAACATCTGGCAAATCTTCATCCGCTTTTCGGAGCGTCTATGATTCAGAGCCATATTTGACCACTGTCATCACTGTAGCTTCTAATATTCTAATCTTGGTTTGCAGATTTATCTTCCTTTCTTCCAAACTTTTTTTTAACTGTGAAAAAAACACCCTGAGCCCATGGCTATTCTACTTTTAAAATTTTCACTGCTCCCACCATCTTTACTAATAATACTACCTAGGTAAGTGAAACTGCCCACCTGATCAATCTTTTCATTACCAAACGTCATCTCTTCATTTTCACTTGTTCCTAACCTAAGTGACTTAGTCTTCTTAACATTAATTTTCAAACCTACTCTAGCACCTTGAACACGCAAAATCTCTAATACTTCATTCATTTTGCTCACACTTTCATATAGGATGCCTAAATCATCAGCATAATCGAAGTCCAGGAGACTTTTACCTCCCTATTTGATTCCGTGGCCTCCCATTGCCTTTACTGTGCTCCTTAAGCCAAAGTCCATCAAAATAATCCTTATAAAGGGAGATAGAACAGAGCCCTGCTTAAATCCTGATTTAATACAAACCCAGCTGCTAACCTCATTTCCTACCTTAACCGCAGCAGCGCTATTCTCGCACATGGCCCTATTCACTTTAATGTATTTGTCTGGTATACCATACAAGGATAAAACCTTTACTAAAGCTCTTCTATCAACAGAATCGAACGCTTGCTCATAATCTATAAAACTGAGGGCCAAAGGTTTTTGAAAACTCAGACTTCTCAATTATTAGCCTAAGAATCAAAATTTGGTCGACACATCCTCTCCCTTTTTTAAAACCGCACTGTTCTTCTCTTAAAACCTTGTCTACGGCATCTCTCAGTCTAAAAAGTATCATATTACTAAGTAATTTAGTAACTACAGTGACCAGACTAATGCCTCGATAATTACCACACTCACTTTTATCACCTTTCTTATAAAGTGGCTTAATTAAGGTTTTCCTAAAATCGTCAGGTATTTCCCCTTTTTCAAAAATCATATTCATAATCTTCAGTAACTTATTTCTAACCTCAGAGCCACCATATTTCAAAAACTCATTTACTACCCTATCAGCACCTGGAGCCTTATTATTTTTTAATCGCTTTAGTACTGTCGCTAATTCCTCCTTACAAAACAAATCTTCCTTCACATCCAAGGTATCATAAACTTTTTCATTTTCCTTTATATCTTTTCCTACAATTGTATCTTGGTTAAGAAATTTTTCAAAATGTTCGGCTCATCTCTCTTTACTTCTTTCCTTATTGTAAATTGTAGCCACAGTACCACCGTTAACTGTTCCAAGTCTCGCTTGATTCGTCTGACTCATTTTGTTAACGTGCCAGTACAGTATGTAACTATTTTGCCGTCTTGATTCATCTGACAGATTCTCGGCCATTTTATCCATGGCCTCCACTTCACACCTCCTTAGTTCATATTTTAATGCTTTCTCTACTTTCTTTATATTTCTTTTGTTTTCATATGATCTATCACTCAGATAATTCTTGTAAAAGTCCTTTCTCCTTTCTATTAAACATGAAGCTTTTTCACTAATATTCTTAGCTGCAGTTCTAGCTTTCTTCCCTAAGACACCTTCAGCAACTTCACAAATTATTTTTCTAAAATTATTTCAGCCATCTTCTACATTATCAAATTTTAAAATCTCAAATTTAGTATTAAACTGTTCCTGGAAAGTTTCTGTCAAATTCTCATCCTGGAGTCTACCAACATCATAGCTTTTCGGGAGGTAGTTAATTACCCTTCGGAAATTTCAGCTTTAAATTAACCCTAAACACTACTAGATGGTGATCTTTACTTTTAACATCAATAACGGCACTCCTATATACCATAGTATCTTATATTTATCCTGCCAGTCTTCGGTTTACTATAACATAATCAATAAGTTTTGCTGTTTTACCACCATGTAGATACCATGTTAACTTATGAGCCATTTTATGACCAAACACCGTATTGGTTATAACTAGATTGTTATACCTACAAAATTGCAAAAGTCTGTATCCATTACTATTTTCTTTTCCTACACCAAAGATAAACTTTATTATTAAGGTAAAAAGATAAAGAACACGACATTGGATTATACAATATCTGCCGGCAGTGCTGATCTCCATTTCACTGCCCTTCTGCCAGGAATTGCAATAGGGAGCTGGGGGACGTCTATCCTGTGCTTTCGCAAACCCTTCCTGTTTACCTTCCCCAAATTTCTCCGGGTATCCATTTAGAGTTGGGTAAACTCTGGCTGAGCTTAATACAACCCAGTTTACTGTTTGTGATTATTTTTCTCTTTATTGTATGAATGGTGTATGGCTAAATAGTTTTTAGTATTGACTAAATAGTTCTTTGGGCTTATCACAATGGCATAAGAGCCTTATTTCTCTTGAATTAATCTACATTGCTGACGATGGCTGAGAAATGGCAATGATAAGGGAAACTCATACCATATTTGTATTCTCTCAACAGAATTGTCTCGAATTTTTTATACAAGTGAATTGAGAGAGAAATTTAATGAAAAAAAAAAAACAGTCTTAAATTTATGTAGAACCGTTCCAAGGGTTGGTGGTGCCTGGGGCACCCCCTCCCGACTCAAAAATAAATAAATAATTCCCCGAAGCCCTTGCTGTGGTTCTCCCCCAGTAATGGCGGTCGGTCCCCCAGCCATGGAAGTCAGGGCAGCTTGTCCCGGTCCCCCTTTAAACGGCCTTGAATATACAGTTTAATTCATCAAGCAATATAGTATTTTTAAGTTTTAGCTTATAATATTATTTTAACAGATGTCAATTTAAATAATGTAAATAAAGAATCAAATCGTTATCAGTAAACTTTAAATTTTGCTTTGAAATTGCTGGGAGAAATTACTTGCACCGACCTACGCAAAAGTTACTTCTCTGTTTATAAAGTGGGTTTCTACCACAGAAATAATCAGTTTTTTGGTGTTTTTAGGATCCCCCCTCCATTCCAAAATTTCAAATTCAAATTCTGGTACCACGCAAGGCCTTCATCTTCAAAGAAAGAGGACCATTAAAGTTAAAGCAGCCGAGCAACTTACACGAGCTTACGCAGCATTGGTCTAAAATGGTTTTGTCCTTCATGGAGTAGTTAGTAGTAGCAGTAGTGGTAGCATTTTCTGATCGAATATAACAGAACAATATGTTCAGTAAATGATGGATTTGTTCACAAGCTGAAGCGATTACAAATTACGATTGATCCGTGGTTACCGATATAATGAACTTGTTTTTGTGTTGACACAACAGAATTTTTAAATATTAAAGAACTAGCTCGCTCTAGCTGTTCCAGCTCTTTTGAACTCCTATTTTTTCTGAAGTCTGACAAGTATAGAGTTTGATGGGAACTGTCTTTACCCAACTCCTCATATCAAAGCTATTTTGGTAGAACACAGAATAGCCGAAATATTTTTGTGGCTGGTTGGTTAAGGGCACTAAGATTTTTATTGGTGTTAAGCTTTTTGTGGCAGAACCTACGAACTATGGTTCGAGCAAGGCCACATCCAGAGGGTGCGTCTACCGGGTTTGAGATCCCCCCCCCCCCGAACAAAACCCTGGATTCACCCTCTAAATCGAGTAAAAAAAAAAAAAAAAAAAAAAAAATTGTGATTCGTCCAGAATAGCTAAGGCTTAGTAATTTGGTTGAAAAATTAATCCGGCTCAGGAGCCAATATGGAAAATTTAAGATTTCATTTTAAATTTTCTATTTAATTCTATATCCTTCCGATATTTTTAAGCTTCTTAGCCATATATATCATTTAAAAACAGAAACGTTTTTTTAAATAGAACTTTTCTTTATTCTTCAGCAATTGATGCTACTGATGCAGAAAAGGCCAAAACCGATTGTTTGAATTTTTATTTTTGAAATTTAAATGTATTTTTGGAAAAAAAGATATTGATTGATCCTACCATGTTTAATTTTCTGACAGAAAATGCGAGTGATTTTTCTTGAAGAAAAGTGTTTTCTATTACACTTCAGACAGCTTCAGAGCCTTTGTTTTTCATATACTATTTTAAGGTCTCGCTGATCAGCTCTACATAAGGCATACTCTATTTGATAATCACTATCTCTATTTGATAGTGACTTTTCTCTAGAAGAGATGTATCGTATTATAATTATAGATTGGAATTTAAAACGATGAACAGAAATTATAATTTGCAACTCTGTTCATATTTTTGAATAGATGGCACTTCTGTTTCAAACAAACAATAGCTGTGGTTTGTTAGTATTTTGCTCAAGCTTTTCTAACGAAATTTTCTTCAAGTATTTTTTAGATTTTATATTTTTGTTCTTAAACTATGTCAAAAATGAACTTTCTTGCTTAAAGAAAATCCAGCTAAAAGAATGCCGTATGATCGATGAAGGTTTTTCTTTTCAACGTTCGTTCAAGATGCGTTTAGATACACATTTTGTTTCCAAAAAACGGAATTAAATAGTAAAAATACCATAAACATAAATATACTAAAACAATAGACTATAACAACAGTATAAGGTGAATATTTTTTGTGACCGTTAATTTCCCCTTTTTTTTGTTATGCAACAAGTCAATAGCTTCTGTAGCAGTGATGCAGTCTGATTTTGCAGGACGTCCTAGATATGAATTAAATAAAAAAGAAAGTTTTTTTTTAGCTAAAAGTAAGGAGCTACATTAAAGCTTAAAACGAAGAGAAGTTATTCCTAATATAAGGGGGGCTACTCACTCCTCATTACCTCGCTCTACATCCCACCAAAACAATAGGCTCACTAAAACAAAAAGAAATTTTTATAAAAGAAAAAAATTTTGATTGTGACCGTAGACTGAACCCCCATAAATGCGCTAGATCAATTTTTCATTCCTCTATTTTCTTGCCAAAGAAAGAAGTAAATACCAAAAATACCAAAAATATAAACATACTACAACACTAGACTTTAAAAATACCATAAGGTAAATACTTTATTTATGACCATTAATTTAAGCTTTAGTCATTCCCCTCTTTCAAACAGTTCGTAATAACGAACTGTAAGTAAGGAGCAACCCGGCTCAATAGTTACCAAAACTCTAAAAAATGGAGTTTTGATACCAATAGAAACATCAATAGAATCAGATTTTTATGCCAATTTCAAATATATAAGTTTTATTAGGTTTAGTCTTACCCGTCAAAAGTTACGCACCTGAGAAAATTTGCCTTATTTTCAAAAAAAGGTGAAAACAACCCCCAAAAGTCATAGAACTATCACGAAAATCCCACCTTCAGATTCAGCCCATCATAGAGCCCCACTATCGACGTTTCAAGCTCCTATTTGCAAAAAGGTGGAATTCTTTATTTTTGCCACAAGAAAGATGATAGATGCATTTTTATTTGTTTTTTTTTTGTTTTTTTTTTATTTCCCAGGGGTGATCGTATCGATCAAGTAGTCCTAGAATATCGTGACAGAGCTCATCTGAACGGAAATTTAAAAGTTCTAGTGCTCTTTTTAAGTGATAAAAAAATTGGAGGTCAACTAGGCCCCCTCCCACGCTAATTTTTTTCCCAAGGTCACCCAATCAAAATTTTGATGGCCATTTTGTTCAACATAGTCGAAAATTTAATAAATATATCTTTGAGGATGACTTAATCTCCCACAGTTCCCGGGGGAAGGGCTGCAAGTTATGAACTTTGCCCATTGTTTACATATAGCATTGATTATTGAAAAGTATACAAACGTTTCAGGAAGAATCTTTTTTGGTGGGGGAAAGGGTCGGACGAGGGGGTTCCGGGGTTGGATCTTTCCATGGAGGAGGTTGTCTTGGAGGAAGGGACATTTCTGTGAAGGGGGCCGGATTTCCCAGCATTATTTAAAAAACGATCAGAAATTAAACAAAAAAACAAGCTTTTTCAACTGAAAGTAAGGAGCAAAATTAAAACTTAAAACAAACAGAAATTATTACGTATAAGAAGGGGGTTGCCCCCTTGTCAATACCTTGGACTTTACGCTAAAGTTTTTTTAGTACTTTCAAAATAGCTATCTATTCAAATTAATCGGCCTTTGTGATTCAGGGGTTTGTGATTCGAACGAAATTCGAACTTTAGCGTAAAGAGCAAAGTATTGACTAGGGGTAAACTCCCTAATATACGTAATAAAAACATACAGATATAGAGTTTCGTTACGTAAGTTAATTCGTAAGTTACGTCAGGACAAAATTTCGAGAAAGCCATTTAGCCAAAACAAGTAAAATTAATACACAAATTTCATTCTAATTATTCATTTAGGGTGAGCCAAAATCAAAACTGCATTAATTCAAAAACGTTCAGAAATTAAATAAAAAAACAAGTTTTTTTTAAGTGAAAGTAAGGAACGACATTAAAACTTAAAACGAACAGAAATTATTCAGTATATGAAAGGGGATGTCCCCTCCTCAACGCCTCGCTCTTTACGCTAAAGTTTGACTCTGTCACACAACTTTATTTTTTAAAACAATAAAGTTTGACTCTGTCACAGAGTTTTATTTTCAAAACAATAAAAAACTTTAGCGTAAAGAGTGAGGCGTTGAGGAGGGAACAGCCCCTTTCATATACGGAATAATTTCTGTTCGTTTTAAGTTTTAATCTCGCTCCTTAGTTTCACTTAAAAAAAAATTGTTTTTTTTTAAATTTAATAACGTTCTAAAGTAGGTCAATAGCTTCTGTAGCAGTTACGTAGCTTGATTTCGGAGTCGTAGATATGAACAAGTTTAAACAGTAAGTCATATTTAGTTATTTGGCAATTCCTATTGATTCAGTAAATCACAAAAGAAAAAGAAGCTAAACCTGCTGATTTATTAGGGATTCGAGAAGCAATGCATTTGTGTGAATTATTATGGATTTGACCATTGGCATAGGGTGTGTTGGAGACAGTAGTGGATCCATGATTTTTTTTAGGGGGGGCAAAATAGGTTGATCCGATAAACTTTGCGTTAGGAGCAAGTTTATTTAACGCAAACTTGCGGTAATTAAGTAGATTATACTACTTTAGACTATGTTAGGGGGGCGCCCGCCCCCCTCTGGATCCGCCACTGGCTGGAGAGCTATTTCACTGCTTCTAAAGTTCTTTTGACGTATATTTCCTCAACGAGAACAAAGTTTATTCTAAAAGATACTTTGTCATTTTTTGGGGAAATTGCGAGTAGATTTTTTTTTATGGAATTGTTATTTTTGTAATGAGCATTTTTACATATTATTTTTTATTTATAATTTATTCATAATTATTTATTTTTATATTTTACAATTTTATATTTATAATTTTATAATATATTTTATAGTATTTTAATTATATTATTATAATTTATTTATTATTTTTGAAACTCAAGCAAATTTGTTAAAGCATTCAATTGAATGCAGACTTTCGGCTGTCTTTTGTGATGTTTGTCCGTAATTGATTCTTCAAATGATGCTTTTATGATATTTTTATGTTGTTTTTTTCGTTGGTACTAATTGAATTTAAAAGTTTCTTCACCTTTGATTTAAAATCTGTTTTCTCTTTTGGAAAAATGAGACCTAGCTTATATAATCTTTAATCAAAATTAAGTTCTCTCGAGAGACCTGCTTCCCAAGTCTTCTCCTGCTAAGAAATGGATAGGATTCTCATATCAAAGGCCAGAGTTGTTTACTTATTTTTCTTCAAATACGCTGGAAATGAATAAATTAAGATAAAACTGAAAAAATTGAAAGCATGAGTCTTAAGAGTCAAAACAGGTGTTCTCATATAAATTAGAAAAAAAAACAATTATTGAAAATAAAAGGTAGTTTATGGCTCGTTTGAAGCTTGTCTGACTCTGACTCTACCTAAATTCAGAACTTTGATTCACTACTTTTGCAAATTCTCGAATTTTCCAGCAGTTGTTGAATGAATGATTGTCAAAGATCGTTCTTGTCGGTCAACCATCAAGGGCAAAACGAAAAGTAGATCGTCCCCGAATAGGCTAGGAGGATGTCGTTGGGAAATACTTAAGGGAAATTATTGGGAGGGTGTAAAGAAGGAGGCTTTAATAGATTGGAATGGTGGAGGAGCGTGCGTAGCCGTGTTGGTTTTAGGCAGAATGGTGCTGCAGCGAGTTATTAGTAGTAGTTTTAGTAGTGTTGAATGACTCTCGAAATCTCTTATAAATAAAATATATGTAGTTTTATGCATACCTTCATCCCATAATAGTTGATTTCAATCACTATGATTAATTAACCTTGAGACTAATTAATCTTATGACTAATTAGACTAAATAGCCTTGAATAAACCAAGGATTATAAGAAAAAAAGAATTGTGGCTCTAAAATATATTGAATCATCTTGTGTCTTGAAAAATATCTGAGCCATCAAACCCCTTTAGTCCTCAGCTCTATAGATTACGAATAGGCATTTGGTTCAGCTGATAGAAAAACTTTCATGAAGGTCCTATCCTTGTATGGTTTACCAAGTAATTACATTGCGGTGATTAGGGCTATTTACGATAAAATATTGCTGCGGGAAGATAGGAAGTTAGGTTAGTAGTTGGCTTGATCTACAATCAGATGTAACGCGGGATTTATCCTAACCCTGTTCCTATGGATTACTTTGATGGACTTTTTTCTAAGGAACATGGCAAAGGGAACAGGAGAACAGAATTGGAAGGTAACACTCTCCTAGAATTAATTTATACTGATGATTTGAATGTCTTAGATAGAAATCTTTACGATATTAATGAATTATCGGAGGTCTTGAGAGTTCTAGGTGCAAGTTTAGGTCGGACAATTAATATTAAGAAGATTAAGACTAGGAATAAATGGCAGTGAAGGGGTTATGTTAGGTGACGAGAAAATCAACCAAGTGTATAAGGGGACTCACCTGGGTAGTACTATTACTAAGGATGAAGGATCCAGTGAAGGTATAAAAAGGAAAATGGCGCAGGGATTTTTCACAGTTGAAAAAGATTGAAGAGCGGAAAAATAAGTCTGTGAACTAATTTTAGAATGTTCAAAGCCACGGTTATGACAGTGGTCAGATGTGGATTTAAAGCTTGGGCACTCTTAAAAACCAAAGAAGATATGGTAATTTTTTTCAGAGGAATTGTCTAAAAGCAGTTTTAAATACTTTTTTGACTGACCGTGTATCAAACAATAAGCTGTCCAAAAATGGGGTTTGATACCACTTTCTAGTATTCTATTTTTTCTTTATTTATATTGTTTAATTTAAATTTATATTCTTTAGCCTGTAATTACTAAATTTAGTATTTCTGTTTTATTTTTCTTGGTTGGTACCCTAAGACAAAGAAGTACCTTGCTAAAAGGCTGGGAAATATTCGGTTTAAATAGCCGGCTGTAGAATGACACTCCAAAATCAAATCTGTTTCTTTTCAACAGCTCAAATTTAAGGATTAAGGATAAGATTATGATACAGATTTAAATTTTGCTTGTTTATAATTATTGGCTGTACAAAAATACGCTTATTAGTTTTGAAAAAGAAGATCTTAATTGCACGGAAGGGGTGATATTTCAAATTAAAAAATTCATAATTTTACGTTTTTTATTTACAATTTTATTTTACGTTTCATCACATATTTTGATAATTAGTTTTTTTTTGTGACCAAGGATAAGAAAAATAGTATTTAAGTTGAGAACATGCACAACTCTAATTTTATCGATTACGAAACACTCGTGAATCAAGAAGATTTTCCATCTCGATGTTCTATTTTGGCCTTTGTGGCCGGACCCTTCAATCAGTTTGGTGAATCCCCCTATTATTATTTATAGTTATGAATAATAGTATTCCATTTCTTGTAAAAGCCCACACCCAGGGACAAATAACAATACTCAAAAGTCAGGCAAATGAAATTTCAAGAAGTGCTGCTGCCATCTTTCAAGGACTGCCATCTAGGGTATGATTTTAATGAAAACCTGAAGTCTCAGATTTTACTTCTTTGACCGATTTTTTTTTCAAATATCTTTCATAATCCTACTCTGATCAGTGTTCTAAGAGCTTTGATGGGATCTTCATCAATGTTGCATCTTCAATGTTCTTTTTGGCAGAAATACTTGATTTTTTTGCTTATATAACTGAGCGTTAAGATCTTAGCCCTTTGATGAACCAAAAAACGACTGTCTGAGCAGAAAGAAGTAAGATCTTAGCACTTCAAGAGGCGAAAAACAGGGCTATTAGCCCCGTCAGGTAGACTGGTAATATTAAGTTGTTGAAGTACAATGAATTCCTTGCACGCGTTATGGTTCCCAGTATTAAGTTAACAGTTTTTCTTTTCCTTATTTGTAAGTCTCATTAACTACATGATGTGCACAAGTCAATAATCATAACTTTACCATTACGACCAAGGGCGGATCCAGGATTTTTTTTTGGGGGGGGGATGGGGGGTTTACTAATTTTTGACTTAGTTTTCGACTAATTTTACTGATTTTTACCTAGTTTTTTTTCTAATTTTCGACTTATTTTCGACTCGGTCAAAAATTTCGGGGGGGGGGAATTCAAACCGGGTAACCCCCCTGGATACGGCCTTGATTACGACGTGGGAAATTTTCAATCTTTTTGTACTTATGCACTGTACCAATATTGAGAAATATAGGCCCAACCCTACCTATATTAATAGTTCGAAGTTCAACTAAAACTGCCGAATTTCGGATTCCGAATACATTACTCTCCAAAATATAATTTGAGCTGAAGACGAATAAGTTTAGTGTTTGCTTACTATGTGTTAAGTTAAATAGCAGTATCTGTTATTTTAATATAACATGTTATTTATAATGTATATATATATATATATATATATATATATATATATATATATATATATATATATATATATATATATATATATATATATATATATATATATATATATATATATATAAGGGATTTACAACATATTCAGGTCTGAAATCAAGTTTTTACATGGGAGGAGTCTGATTTATTTTGGATAAGGGTTTGGGAGCTACAACATATTTAATTTTTTTTATCATTATTTAAGAAAGAATACCGATATTCATAAAAATTTGCAATATCCCTCTCCTTAGATAAGCCACTGAACTTCGTCATTAATTATTCTGTTGCTTACACAAAACAAATATAATATGTTTATCTAAATAAGATGTTTATGTTATTTTATTCCTGAATAAAACATCACAAAAAGTCCGTTATATGTTGGTTTGTGATATGTAATGGAAGTTGTAAATATCCAAGATATTTCATTAGAAGGAATTATTCATAAATAAGGATATAATAATATCCTTATTATATCCATATAATTATATAATTATATTATAATGATGTAATCATATAATTATGCATGCATAAGGATAATAATATCCTTATATAAGGATATATATTTATAATAATAAATATCCAAGATATTTCATTAGAAGGAATTATGCATAAATAAGGATATAATAAATTAAATGAGAACAGTACAGTTGTTAGTGCAATTTGACACACTCATAACTCTGATTATCTGAAACGAAAATAAAATTCGTTCACTGATGAATAAGTTTTTTACCTAAAAACATTTCCGTTTGATAGTGTAATTGTTCAAGCAAAACTTGAAAAGGAAAATGTAGCTTTTTATTATTTATACATTTTACTACACTTTTTTTTATTGTTTTTGGGTTTAATTTGGGCGCTTTTGATGTGAAGCGATCGGAAAATTTCCCGATGAAGCAAAAAAAAAAAATTGTACCACTCCATCTTTTGCATGATAGATTTTGGAGCTTTGGAAATAAATGAAAATTTAATTTTCCACTGATAGTCTTCGGATCAAAAAGGTTTGAATTTACTAATAATTAAAACTTTTCAAAATCAGTTGAAAAATAAAAACTTAAGCTTGTCTCTATATAAAGATTTTATATAGCATTTTTTGGAGGAATTTTGGATGTTTTGTATTGCTTCATACCACCGAACGTCGAAACTGCAACATGTTCCAAAAATTATGCAGTTTTACTTTCTATATAAAACAGGAATAATACTGTTGTTAATCAACATACTATTATTTTTAGGACAATTTAAAGCGCTATTTTTCATAATTAAATACCTGTGTGTTATAGTTCTAGAAAAGAATGACCCATAAACTTGGGCTGTCCTATTTGTCCTAAATGAGATACGGATCCTGGCCACTTAACATCCTAATTAATCATTTCATGGAATAGAGCGAGTTTATTGTGATTAATAAAGAAAATTGGACGGAATTAAAAAAATCATAAGTGGAGTAAATTACCAAGTATCTATAAATTACCAAGGGATAAACTTTTTATTAGGGAAAAATGATGAGGAAAAAGCCAAGGCTTTTTCCCTAGTGACAGAAGGAGAACTTACTTTTAGACTTGGAACTGGCAGAATAATTAAAAACTAATATGTAAGACCTTGATTAAGTGTGCAAAAGCTCATTTTTGGCTGTAATTAAGATCCTTCTTTTTTCAAAGTTTTAACTTTAAAATAAAGTTTTATTCTCCTCATTAATTTGCCAAAAAAGAATAATTTTCAGTTAGAGCTCTTCTTAGCTATTAAAATCTCAGGTTTAAAGATTATTTAAAAGCTTAGGGCCAGAAATTCTTTGATCGTTTCAATCAATGCTATTCACCGCAAGATAGTTATAATTTGCAAATGACATAATTGTCCAGTTAATGAGCTTTGAACAGACCGCTTATTTCGTTGCTACCAACAGAAAATAGCACCTATATTTTTTTTTAAAGGGTTTATAGTTATTTGAAATAATATTGCAAGCTGATGGGCATTCCAGGGCTAATGCCCCCTGTCGTAGCCAATTAAAACGCATGTGTTATCCTACATGTTAACATCAAAATTGACAATATGCGTAATATTCATGACAAGAAGCTCGTTTTCTATGTTAGAAGAAATAATTAATGTTTAAGGGGATTTGGTACCCTTTCTCGATCTTAATAAGCTTTTTTAGTTTCTATTGCAAAACTATTTTGACTCGATTGGGCGCTCTTGCCCAAACATGTAGATCTTTGATCATAGATCCCTAAACGATACCTACTTTTCCGGAGATCTTAAAAAAACCATTCCTCCCCTTTTTTGCCGAAGATAGAGATAATAAGAGTTATTGAAACTTAAATCATTAGAAAGTGTTAATTTTGTTTTTTCAATTGAATGGAGCAAAATTTTCTTTCTAAAATTCAGGAAAGGACAGTCCCTCAAAATTTTTCAGCATACCTGCGTGGAAAACATTAAAACTCAGCTCAACGTAAGTATTAATTGAGCTGATTACAACGTAAGGGAACCTCTTTGAGAGTTCCCTGATGTATCACTCCTCTTTATTGAAAACCTTGCCAACACAGGATGCATAACATTTATGCTGCATATACATTGAACAGAAATCACTTTACTGAACAATTAGTTAAAGATTATACAAACTGGCCTCTCGTTAGCTTTTTGAACTGTTGACACATTTAAGATCGCCTTTCAATCTTTACCAAATTTACTTTGGGAGTTCCCCTTGCTGCTTGGAAAATTTGCTAATAAGCCCTTCGCTTTTGAGGTGGTCAGCCAGCACTGACTCGCAAAATGATTCTTAAGGTGTTGAGTGGCCTTAAGGCATAGTTTCCTCGAAAGTTCAGTGTGCTATATTCAGCAAAGTGCTATAAAGTGCAAAATGCCATATTCAGCTTTTATAGGATAAATAAAAAAAAACAAGCTTTTTCAACTGAAAGTAAGGAGCGACATTAAAACTTAAAACGAACAGAAATTATTCCGTATATTAATGGGGCTGTCCCCTCCTCAACGCCTCGCTCTTTACGCTAAATTTTGACTCTGTCTCACAACTTTATTTTTTAAACCAATAAAAAACTTTAGCGTAAATAGTGAGGCGTTGAGGAGGGGACAGCCCCTTTCATATACGGAATAATTTCTGTTCGTTTTAAGTTTTAATGTCGCTCCCTACTTTCAGTTTAAAAAACTTGTTTCTTTTATTTAATTTCTGATCGTTTTTCAGTCAATGCAGCTTTTATTTTGGCTCGCCGTCATTAAATAGGTAAACAAAATTTGCATACAAGTTTTACTTTTCTTTTGCTAAATGGCTGTCTCTAAATTTGGTTCTGATGTAATTTACAAATTAACTTACGTAACAAACTTCTATATTCGTATATTTTTCTTCTAGCGAAAAATACAAAGTTGCAGATTTTTGCAGATATGAGCTTGAAACCAATGTTATAGGGTTTTCTGATACGCTGAATCTGACGGTGTGATTTTCATTAAAATTTTTTCACTTTTAGGGGATGTTCCCCCCTCTTTAAAAAATCAGTTAGATTTTCTCAGACTCGTAGGCTTTGATTAGTTATACTAAACTTAATAAAATTGATTTATTTAGAATCGGCACTATAAGTACATTGTTTTGATACAATTATTGACATCAAAATTCCGGTTTTAAAAGTTCCACTTACTACTGAGCAGCATAGCTTGTTTTTTTTTTTATTACGTATATGTTATTCAGTATATTAGGGGGTTCTCACCTTAGTAAATACCAAGCTCTTTACGTTAAAATTTAAAAAAAAATTTAATTCACACACCCCTGAATCACAAAGGCCGTTAATTAGAATAGATTGCTCTTTTGAAAGCACTAAAAAAACTATAGCGTAAAGAGCGAGGTATTGACTTGGGGGAGAACCCCCTCATATACGTAATAATTTCTGTTCATTTTAAGTTCTAATGTTGCTTCTTACTTTCAGTTGAAAAAATTAGTTTTTTTAAATTTAATTTCTGATCGTTTTTTAAATAATGCTTGGAAATCCGGCGCCCCCTTCATAGAAATGTCCCTTGCCCCAAAGAAACATCCTCAACGGAAAGATTATCCCGAGTAGCCCCCTCTTTCCGCCCCCCCCCTACCAGAAAAAAATTCTTCCTGAAAATGTCTGTATACTTCCCAATAACCAATACAATATGTAAGCAATGGGCAAAGTTCATAACTTGCAGCCCTTCCCCTGGGAACTGTGGGGGATTAAGTCATCGTAAAAGACGTATTTATTAGATTTTCGACTATGCTGAACAAAATGGCTATCTCAAAATTTTGATCAGGTGACCTCGGGAAAAAAATGAGCGTGGGAGGGTGCCTAGTTGCCCTTTATTTTTTTTGGTCGCTTAAAAAGGACACTAGAACTTTTAATTTCCGTTCGAATGAGCCCTCCAACAATATTCTAGGACCACTGGGTCAACACGATCACCCCTGGGAAAAAACAGACAAAAAACAAATAAACACGCACCCGTGATCTTTCTTCTGGCAAAAAATGCAAAATTCCACATTTTTGTAGATAGGAGCTTAAACCTCTACAGTAGGGTTCTCTAATACACTGAATATGTTGCTGTGAATTTCATTAAGTTTCTACAACTTTTATGGGGTCTTTCCCCCTTTTCTCGAAAATCAGCCAAATTTTCTCAGGCGCGTAACTTTTGATAGGCATAATTAAATTTGATGAAATTTTTATATTTGAAATTAGAATTAAAATCTGATTCTTTTGATGTATCTATTGGTATCAAAATTCCGTTTTTTAGAGTTTCGGTTACCATTGAGCCGGGTCGCTCCTTACTTACAGTTCGTTACCACGAACTGTTTGAAACATTACAAAAGAATTTTCAGGCAAAACCTACATCGTTTTCTGTCTATATTTTACTATTAAGACTAAGGTAAGGAAAAAAAAATATTTACTATTAAGACTAAGGTAAGTAAAAAAATATTTACATTTCCCGGTTTAGCTGCAATGATTTCCGCTGAAATCATTGATGATTTCCAATTTACCTAAGAAGGGACAAATTTTTTGTTTTGGTGTTTAGGTATTAATTTGAGAAAGTTTCTGCCAAAATACGTGTTCCAGTGTAATATACACTGGACCGCTGATGCCAGATTAAATGGGAGAAGCTGTTTGTATGTGCCGATAATGTAGTACGCGCTATGTTTGTACGCGGATAATGTAGTACGCGATAATGTTTGTACGCGCCGATAATGTAGTGGCCTAAAATAACTGAGTTTTATTATACTGTATTTAAGCACCTTTCCTATCGATTGTTAGAGTATGTCACTATCCCAAATCCTGTGAAATAACGGTCTTCAGCTTTAATACTATCTTTGTGTTTCAGGCGATGTTACCGACGAAGCCCCCATTGTTAACAATAAAAAAGAGACATTGAGCGGATATGAAAAGAATTTATATCTATACCATGTAAGTTAAGGTCTTTCTTCATCCATTTTGTTCTACAATTGAGCTGGTACATAAATATACCGAGTTGGTACATAAATATACCGAGTTGGTACATAAACATACCAATATTTCCCAGAGTCTTCACAAAGGAGGGTGATGTTACAGCTACCTAACTAAGGAGTTGCGGATCTACGGAGTTGCAAAGTTTCGCCTTAATAGAGCAAAACTTGCTACTCTGTGTAACACCATTGCAATGCCCCATGTTATTTATCGTGCCCTTTTGGAAGATTTTTACTCAAATAGATAAAAAATTAAAGTTTTGTTATTTCAAGTTGGCCAAGTATCTACTGCGCTTTCCCCCGTGGACTCGAAATACAAAACTGATTAACACGACAAGATCACATAACCGTATGTAGCGGCTGAGAAGCAAATTTGAAATCATAATTCATAGGTTCATAACCACCAGTAGCACAATTTACTTCTACATTAACCGGGTGATGATCCAGGGGGGAGAGGACCCCACCCCCAAAATTTTTTCTGGCGCCATCTTTCCCTGTTTTTTTCTTTTTTCACTCTTTTTCTTAAAATGAATTTGTCAATTTGGTCAATTATTGGCATCTTTGTCACATTTGCCCCCCCCCCCCCGAGATTTTGCTTTAGATCCACCCCTGGCTGATCGTACATGCGGTAATAATGTGGGAGACCTGTTTATGGTGTTTTCTACGCATGACTCAATTAGTAAATCAACTACCAAATTTTAATGATGAAAAATAATAAAAATAATTGCGCAAATAATTGCGCAATAACAGTTAGTTATTGCGCAAACAGTTATTATTGCGAATTATTGCGCAAACAGTTAGTTGATTATTGCGCAAACAGTTAGCGAATTATTGCGCAAACAGTTAGTTGATGAAACAGTTAGCGAATATTGCGAATTATTGCGCAAACAGTTAGTTAGTTTAATTTTCAATAATTAAATAAAAATTATTTCTTTAAAAAAAACATTTCAGTTTGATCTGATCTGATTCATTGCCAAGTAGGGAATGAACCTATTGTGAAATTAAAGAACAGTCGAACACTTTTTCCTCCCCTTAAAGATCCTTTTCGGCTTAGATCCTTTTAAAGATCCTTTTAAAGATCCCCTTAAAGGTCCTTTTATTATGTGTCCTGTTTCTGAAACAAACGCGTATTACAGTTTAAACTGTGTTTTGAACAAAGTTTAATTGATCGTACGAGCCTCCCTAAGCTGGTTTGGTTTTTCCTTTCGATAAGTTTAATTTTTTTTCGAGAGATAAAATGCTTTTCTCGGTTTTTGATGTCAGAGCTATTCTCATATAGTTGTTTGAGACTTTTGATCTCCATTGATGATCGCCATCTCCATTGATATGCAACTTTAAAGAGTTCCGATACCTTAAAATCATTTTGGGTGTCTCGGCGTAAGCTGAATCACTTAAAGCCAAAGGACGCTTTTACGAATCTGGGGGGGACTATGAAATCTGATTGAAAAGACAGTGAAATTGTAAGTCCTCTGAATTGGCAAGGTTTTAAAATAAAGGAAGTAGCACCGCAGAAACCTCTCTAGGCTGCCAAATCGTTAAAATGATTTTTCTTTTGGGTTGATTTTAGCGTTTTCCTAGCAGACATGGTGGAACATTCTTAGAGATTGTCCTTTCCTGAACTTAAAAAAAAGAAAAACAAATCTGTTTTGCTTAATCACAAAGCAAAATTCACATTTTCTGACGATGTAACTTTCATTAAAACCGATCATCTGTATCTCCGGAACAATACGGGAGAAGCTAATTGGGTTTTGTAAGATCCCTGGGAAGGTAGGTGTCGGACCTGAGTTTTTTGTCATTTATCAGTGTCTCTTCTGCGAGCTCTACAAGTTATTGCAAGACCGCCCAATCAACTCTAATAACTTGGCCCCACAAAGTAAAAAAGCTTATAATGGACGAGATAGGACGAACCTTTAAAATATTAAATCCCTTTAAATCTATCAATAATTAAATATACATCTGTTTCATATGTAAGAAATTTGTCTTCCACAAGGGTGGTTCCTAATTGACCCTTTTCTATTTCAACGTCCCCTTGCAGAATAGTTCCCACCGTCTCCTAACCAGCTAAGTCCCACCTTAATTTCACCATAAGTTAAAATGAAAGTAACAAGAAATGATAAGGCTTTAAGCGAACATTATTTGTCATATACATAAGGGGGGACTGCCTCCCACTTTGTGAAGAAACGTTTTACGCTATCTTTAAAGTGATATTGAAGAATGATGCTTATGGATAATCATCTGGAAGAATCCAAGCTTATATATTAGCTTGGATATACAAGCTTACATATAAAACATGTTAAAGGGGATCAAGAGTTCCAACTCTGGCATGAACAGATTCGAAAATCTGAAACCTTGCGCCAGTATTTTAAGATAGAAGAGTCTTTTGGACTAGAATATTATTTTAAGCTGAATTTGTCACCGGAAAGCTTGCGTCTGTGGTTCCAGGTCCGAGCGAATGGTTTGCCCTTAAAAATTAGATTAAAAGTATTTGAAAGAAATGCACAGGGCCCGAGATCATATTATACTTGTTCTTTTTGTGGTACGGAGGAAGAAAATTTGCTCCATTTTTTGACGGTGTGCCAGGGGCTTTCAGATTTGAGATTGAAGTATTTAGGTGACGGGGAAGTTTTTTTTCCTGTGATCCTTAAATCTTCATCCCGGGAGACGATTATAGCAGTGACTGGATTTTTAAAAAAGGTTTTAAAAAGATGTAAATAATGGGTTTAAGGGTTTTGTTTGTTGTCTTATATAATCATTGCAATGTTTGTGGATGGCCTAGCGGCTGAATAAATTATCTATCTATCTATCTATCTATTCGACTCAGAAGTCAAGAATTTATAAACATATGATTCTTGAGATAGATTGCTTTCTTTTGTAAGTTTTGTTTTAAAGGTCATGACATGTCACAAAAGGATAAGATTTTGGGAACTTTTGGAAACCTAACTTATGTCACGCTATTTTAAGTTAATGTTGATAAAAGAGAGACTTTCGAAATAGGGTGCTTGGTTTTCAAGTAGACATCTTTTGCATGGGCTAAAACTAGAATGGAATAAAAGAGGTTTCTGAATTTCTCTTAAGTCATACTTAAGATACTAGGACCCATTTTGGCAATAGTCAAAACGAAGTAGACTTTGTAATTCAAACTCATTTTTGACACCAAAGATAACAAGGTACAAAGGACACAAACATGAAATCTGGTTTTTTAAATTTGTAAAGGGCCATTCCTAGGACTTGCTGATACGTCCTTCTGAAAACTGGCAAGCACATAGTGTGCTTCGATTTAGTTCAATATCTCCTTAAGATTCTCTGAAAATTTCACTTTTATACCCTTAGCTTTAGTAGTGGTAGCAGTTGTAATAGTAGCAGTAGAATTAGTAGTAGTAGCAGTAGCAGTAGTAGCAGCAGCAGTATCATTAGTAGTAGCAAAACCAATTGGTTTTGGTTAGCTCAGCATCTACCGAAACATGCTCTGTAAGTTTCAACTTATTACTCTAAGCCGTTCCTAAGATATTACTGATACGCAATATTGACAACCTGCATAAACATAGTGTGTTTTGATTTAGCTCAACTTCCCACTCAATATCCACTGAAATTTTTACCTTAATACCCTTATCCCTAGTAGCAATACTAGTCATAGTAGTAGTAGTAGTAGCAGTAGTAGTAGTAGTAGTAGTAGTAGTAGCAGTAGTAATAGGAGCAGCAGCAGCAGTAGTAGTAGTAGTAGTAGTAGTATTAGTAGTTGTAGTAGTATTAGTAGTAGTAGTAGTAGTTGCAGTAGTACTAGTAGCAGTAGTAGTAGTAGCAGTAGTAGCAGTCGTAGAAGTCGTAGTAGTAGTAATAGTAACAGTAATAGCAGTAGTAATAGTAGTAGTAGCAGTAGTTATAAGCACACACTGCCTTTTGGTTAGTTGAGGATCCCCTTCATCATGCCGAGAAAGTTCCAACTTAATGCTCTAAGCCGTTCCTAAGATATTACTGATACACTATTTGGACAATATTTATGTACATAGTGCATTCTGATTTAGCTGAACTTCCACCTCAACACTCCCTGCATCTTTCCCCTTAATACTCTTGACCTTAGTAGTAATCATAGTAAAAGCAGTAGTTGTAGTTGTATTAGTAGTAGTAGTAGTAGTAGTAGTAGTAGGAGTAATAGCAGTAGTAGTAATAGCAGTAGTTGTAGTAGTATTAGTAGTAGTAGTAGTAGTATAGAATAGTATAGTAGTAGTTGCAGTAGTAGTAGTAGTAGTAGAAGTCGTAGTAGTAGTAACAGTAATAGCAGTAGTAATAGTAGTAGTAGCAGTAGTTACATGCACACTCTGCCTTTTGGTTAGTTTAGCATCCCCCTCATCATGCCGAGAAAGTTCCAACTTAATACTCTAAGCCGTTCCTAAGATATTGCTGATACACTATTTGGACAATATTTATGTACATAGTGCATTCTGATTTTGCTCAACCTCCACCTCAACACTCCCTGCATCTTTCTTCTTAATACCCTTGGCCTTAGCAGTAATCATAGTAAAAGAAGTAGTTGTAGTTGTATTAGTAGTAGTAGTAGTAGTAGTAGTAGCAGTAATAGCAGTAGTAGTAATAGCAGTAGTTGTAGTAGTATTAGTAGTAGTAGTATAGTAGTAGTAGCAGCAGTAGTAGTAGTAGTAGTAGTAGCAGTACTATTAGTAGTAGCAGTGGTAGTAATAGTAGTAATAGTAGCAGTAGTAGTAGCAGTAATAGTAGTAGTAGTCGTAGCAGGCAGTAGTAGTAATAGTAGTAGTAGTAGTAGTGCTAATAATGGTAGTAGTGGTAGTAGTAGTAGTAGCAGTAGTAGTAGTAAAAAAATCTTAAAGTGAGTAATGCTTAAATTGAATATGCAAATCAAGCTTTAAACAAACAAAAAATTTTGCTATTGAAGTATAAATTGAAGTTAAAACGAACAGAAATTAAATATGCAAAACAATGCAAACAAACATACAATAGATATCAATGTAAATTAATAAATCAATCTAAAAACGAGCGAAACTTTAATTGAATATGCAAATCAAGCTTGAAACGAACAAAATCACTACAAACAAGAGTTTGGGTATCACCTTCTTCTCTGACTGTAAAAGTCTAAAACTAATGCGTCATTGGCACTTTATTGAAAACGAACTGTATAACAGATATTTTCTTTTGTACTTAATGTTGAAAATAAATATTAAAATTAGAATAAAATTTTGAACTGATGAGCTTTCAGCAATTAATATATTTATACATCCAATATTCAGTTTAATTTATTAGTTCTTTCTTAAATTGTTCAAGACCCCTAAAATTGTTCCCTTCCTTAGCTGTAAGAACCTAATGCTTGCTGCGTCATTGGCGCTTCACTGAAAATGAATTACATTACAAATATTTTCTTTTCCAGTTCTTACAGCATTGAAAATGAAAATAAAATTAAAGTGAAATAAAATCTTGAACTGATGGATCCTTAAACAATTAATATCATTGTATATTAAATATTTAATTTGATTTTGTTTATACTTTTCAAGACTGTTCAAGACGCATATAGTTTTCAGTAAAGCACCAATGACGCAGTAGGTTTTAGACTTTTGCAATGAGAGAAAGAGGCGATACCCAAACTTTTGTTTGTAGTGATTTTTGTTCGTTTAAAGCTTGATTTGCATATTCAATTTAAGTTTCACTCGTTTTAAGATGTACTTATTCATTTACATTAGTATCTATTGTATGTTGGTTTGCATTGATTCTTTATTTAATTTCTGTTCGTTTTGGGTTTCATTTATAATGCAATAGCGAAATATTTTTTTTCGTTTTAAGCTTAATTGTATATTCAATTTAAGCATTACTCGCTTTAAAATTTATTCATTGATCTTTAGTATTACTTGTTGTATGTTTTTTTGCTATGATTGTTTATTTAATTTTTGTTCGTTTTGGGTTTCATTTATTCTTAAATAGTAATTTCTGGTCATTTTGAGTTGGAATTTTACCAGGTATTATTATCTGATGATCTTAAGTTTAAAATGGCCTTTACTTTTCTTTGAAAAACTTCTTTTTCGGAAAGTTTTTTTTAATTAATTTTTTTCGTTTTTGATTGAAATTTTTTTTTTAAATACCTTATTTCAAAATCAAACTTTTTTTCAAAATCAAATGTTCATCAAAGTATCAAAACTAGTATCAAAGTAACAATATCAAATTAAAAAAATGGGTTTGTGTCAACGTCAGAGTTTTTATTATCTGATGTTTGAGCTATTTTTAACAAATTGGCCATCTCAAAATTTTTATCGGATGGGTTTGGGGGAAAAGGGCATGGGGGGGGGGGCTAATTGCGCTTCGGTCTCTTTGAATCTTTAAAAGTGAACTACAACTTTCCATTTTCAATTAAATGAGCCCTCTCTGAAGTTTATACGAGCATCGCTTCTATAAGAACTATATATGCCCCCAGGGCATAACTTACGACGCCTGTCCCCGGGCCCTGGGGGTTGTGTCGTCCCCGGAGTTTTAAAACGTGATGTTTGAACTATTTTTAACAAAATGGTCGCCTCAAAATTTTTATCGAATGGGTTTGGGGAAGAAAAAGGCGTGGAAGGGGACAGGCTAGTTGCCCTCCGATCTCTTTTGAATCTGAGAAAGTAAACTAGAAATTTTAATTTTAAATCAAATGAGCCCTCTCTGAAGTTTATACGAGCATCCCTTTCATAGGAACTATATACGGCCCCAGGACCTAACTTACAACGCCTGCCCCTCCGGGCCCTGGGGGGTTGTGTTGGCGCCGGAGTTTTTGTTATCTGACCTTTGAACTATTTAAAAAAAAATGGTATCTCAAAATTTCTATCGGATGGGTTTACAGAAAAAAGGGCGTGGGGGTGGGGCTATTTGCCCTCCAATCTCTTTTGACTCTTAAAATTGCACTAGAAATTTCAATTTCCATTCAAATGAGCCCTCTCTGAAATTTATACGAGCATCCCTTTCATAAGAACCATATATACCACCAGGGCATAACTTGAAGTGCCTGCCCCCGGGCAATGGGGGGTTGTGTCGACACGGGTGTTTTTGTTATCTGACCTTAGAACTATTTTTAACAAAATGTCTATCTCAAAATTTTCGTTAGATGGGCTTGGAAAAAGAAGGCGTGGGAGGGGGGTGGATAGTTGCCCTGGGATCTCTTTTGACTCTTAAAAAGTGAACTCGAACTTTCAATTTCCAATCAAATGATCCCTCTCTGAAGATTATACGAGCATCCCTTTCATAAGAACCATATATGCCCCAGGCCATAACTTACAATGCCTGCCCCCGGGCCCTGGAAGTTATGTCGAAACCTGAGTTTTTGTTATCTCACTTTTGAACAATTTGTAACAAAATGGCTATCTGAAAATTTTTATCGGATGTATTTGGGGAAAAAAGGCCGTGGGGGCTAGTTGCCCTCCAATCTCTTTTGACTCTCAAAAACTGAACTAGAACTTTCAATTTCCAATCAAATGAGTCCTATCTTAAGTTTTTACTAGCATCCCTTACATAATAACCATATATTCCCCCAGGGCATAACTTACAATGCCTTCCTTCTGGCCCTGGGGGGGGGGGCTTTATCGACCCCGGAGTTTTCGCTATATGGTCTTTGAGCTATTTTGAAAAATATGGCTATCTCAAAGTTCTTATAGGATGGGTTTGAGGAAAAAGGGCGTGGGGGGGGCTAGGTGCCCTCCGGTCTCTTTTGACTCTTAAAAAGTTAACTAGAACTTTCAATTTTCAATCAAATGAGCTCTCTTTGAACTTGTACAAGCTTCCCTTCCAAAAGAACCATATATGCCTCCAGGGCATAACTTACAACGCCTGTCCCCGTGTTCTGGGGGTTTTGTCGCCACCGGAGTTTTTGTTATATGATATTTGAACAATTTTTAACAATCTGTTTTTAAAAAGGCGTGGGGGGGGGGCGGATAGTTACCCTCAGATCACTTTTGGCTATTAAAAAAGGCACTAGAAGTCTCCATTTTCCAATCGAATGATCTTCCTTTTGAAGTTTATATGACGACCGCTTCCATATGAAGTGCCTCTCGGAAAAAAAATTATTATAATAATAAAACATTGGATCCTTATGGCCTTTACTATAGGCAACGCTATAGCGTTGCCTCTGAAAATGGCCGAATTGCATAACTTAGATCACCTTTCGCCAAGGGCCCCTTCCGAAGCTTCTACGACAACTTCATCCATACGAAGTGCCTTGGTGAAAAAACTAATAATGCATAGAGTCCATTTCGCTCTTCACTTAGGCAGCGCTATTGCGCTGCCTATAATAACTTCTGCATTTTTTTTACTTGGTCATTCAAATGTTCCTTGTCGAAGATAGACCCTACCTAGGCATAAATTTGTCATCTAAATAAGACGTCTATACCACAAAAAAAACAAAAACTTTAGTTGGAAAAAATGTTGTAACTCAAGAGCTATTCGTTCTTTTATGATGTGATTGGTAAAAAAAAATCTGACGATTGACGTAAAAGAAATAAACCAGTGGAAAAGTCCACTTTTTAACACGGATATTTTTGACAATAATCTCTTTTTTCTCTTTGTTTATATGCTCACAATGGCAAATTAATGATGAATTATCCAATTTTTCTTCTTCCCTGATACTAACTGAAATTCCACGGGAAAGGAGAAGGCATTTGAATGGCCCCAATTAGTAATCCAATTTTGCTGGAACAGTCAATATTAGACCGGATCTCCAACAGTCTTTAAGTCTCTGAAGGATTGAAAAATAGTTTCCTCCAAGGGGCTATACACTAAGTTGATTTGTGTGCATCGGACGCTTGGAGGGGCACAAGTCTATGGCGGAAAGTGAACGAAACGAACAAGAGTGAAACCTTTTATTAGACAGTGAAACCAATGCATATAAAAGCTCTAGATATTTCGATGACATAGGCAGTCATCATCGTCGGTAAAGAAACCAACGTATTACTATTAAATATTAACTTATATAACTAAACATAACTAATGAATAATTAAACAAAATAATAACTTCCGGGTCAAAGCAAAACATACCAACGTGGAAAATGAAATATTTTCAGAGATGTTATAATTCAATTTAAAAAAGAAAAAAAAAAGAAAATACAATAGCAACTAACCTTTGAGTGTTGGATTTGAAGAACAAAAAACAAAGTTTTCTCTGAGTTTCGGATATATTTTATGTAAATAGAAGGGATCAGAACGTCTTAAAAAAAAAAATGTTAATGAATTGGAAGTTAGTATAGATTTCACTATGAAGATACAACATTGAACCAATTGAATAAGTAGATAAAATATTGAATAAGTAAATTGTATCCCCCGTCAATAGAGAACCACACTCTAAGAAATACAGTTTAGGCAAGAACTAACTCAAAGGAAGATGCATTTAATCCTGCGACTAAATATGTATAATGTATTGATTTAAATCTACCGACCAAGAGAATTAAACGTCTAAATGGCATTAAGATGTATATGTGGTAGGCTGATAGCTCAACCAACACCTTCTCTTTACACTCGAGTTTGAATTTTTCAAGAATACTCTAACATAAGAGAAGTGTGATAATCGCTTTTAACATCTTTTATCACAATACTTCAATTACTATTGGGCTATACTTCATATTCAGTATAGTGACAATCAAAAATGTTTTTAGAAAACACTCGCCAGATTTTAGCTCGGAAAGTGGGGGAATCAGAGGGCAATAATCTAGCATCCCTTATATAATATACTTCATGTTGGTTTTAAATTGTATTGCCACTTTATTTGATAAAAATTGACATTTTTCTTTTAATTTTAAAAAAATTGAAGACTGATTTAATTTTGAATTATGTTGGAAAGTAGAGACGCTTAATAAGCTTTTAAATCTTGTCATACAGATATCCAGGAACTACCCACGGACCCGGTTTTGAATGGTCCATAGACAATGATCTCATCTTAAGTAAAGGGTCACTATTATGTCTAAAAAGGAGCCAAAAATTTTATGATCAGAGGTGTTTGCCTAGTTTAGGAACGCGCAAGGATAAAAAAAAATTCTGAATAAGGACAATTAGGAAAACGGTACCGATGCAAGATCATTAGCTGAAGGAGGGAAGAGGGTTGACAGTTTTCGAGAGAAAAAAGGATTGAGTAGGTGTGTTTCAGGTGGCCAACCTTCCGCGGGAGATTATAGTCATAGTTAGCGATACTAGTGATAGGGACATTTTAAGTATTTTTTTTTGGCATTATTAAGCATGCTATTATTTTTAACCTTAATAAGCTATATATATTTTCTGGATATACGCGTAAAAATTGTAATTTTCAGAAAATAATTTTATTATTATAGAAAAACAAGTTTTTTTTAGCTGACAGTAAGGAGCAACATTAAAACTTAAAACGAACAGAAATTATTTTTATATGAAAGGGACTGTCCCCTCCTCAACGCCTCGCTCTTTAAGCTAAAGTGTTATATTGTTTTAAAAATTGGAGACAGATTGTGAGACAGAGTCAAACTTTAGCGAGGGATTGACTAGGGGGCGAACCCAATTATATACGTAATAGTTTTCTGTTCATTTTAAGTTTTGATGTTGAAAAGTTTCTAGTTGAAAAGTTTTTCAGTTGAAAACTTGTGTTTTTTTTATTTAATTTTTGATCATTTTTTAATAGTGCTGGGAAATCCGGGGCCGCCTTCATAACAATGTCCCTTCCCCCCTGAAAACTTCCTCCATGGAATCCTCCCGTGTAGCCCACGACCCCCCTACTACCGGAAAAAATCCCCCCTGAAAACTGCTATATACTTCTCAATAACCAATGCTATATGTAAACATTGGGCAAAGTTCATAACTTGCAGCCCTTCCCCCGGGGACTCTGGGGGATTAAGTCAGCCTCAAAGACGTAGTTATTATATTTTTTGACCATGCTGAACAAAGTGGCTACCTCAAAATTTTGATCAGGTGAGTTTGGGAAAAACTGAGCGTGGGAGGGGGTCTAGTTTTGTCACTTAAAAAGGGCAATATAACTTTTAATTTACGTTCGAATGAGCCCCCTCTCGATATTATAAGACAACTGGGTCGATACAATCTCCCATGAGAAAAAAACAAAAGAACAAAAAAAACAAACAAACAAAAAACAATTAAACACGCATCCGTGATCTTTCTTCTTGTAAAAAATACAAAATTCCACACTTTGTAGATACCTCTGCAGTAGGATTCTCTGATTCGCTGAATCTGATGGTGTGACTTTCATTAAGGTTCTATGACTTTTAGGGAGTGGTTCCCCTTTTTTTTAGAAAATAAGGCAATTTTTCGCTGGCTTGTAACTTTTGATGGATAAGACTAAACTTAATGAAATTTATATATTTGAAATCAGCATAAATATCTGGTTCTTTTGATTTATCTACTGGTATCTATATTCCGTTTTTTTTAGAGTTTCGGTTACTATTACCTTAAATTACCTTAAATCGCACTTGCTAGCGATATGGACGAGTCCAGTGTACGCCAGTTAGTGATGATAGGGCCGCGGGACAACTATTGAGCCGGATCGCTCCTTACTGACAGTTCGTTACCACGAACTGTTTGATTCAATATTATTTTTTGCTCAGAAGTAAAACTTTCTTCTATTTTTTTTTGCTCTTTATGGCGTTGTACCTCATTCACACAACAACCTTTAAGCACTGATGGATTAGCTGAAAGGAATTTGTTTATTTTGCTGTGATAATCAATTTGCCTTCTTGAACTGGCTGAAAATTGCCCTCGTTTCTGGGTTTCTTAATTGTTTTTGTTTTTATTATCAGAGGCCTATAAGTACAAGTTTTTAGCTTCAAAATTTACTATTAAATTGATGAACTTTTAATTACCATTAAGCTGATATATTTTTTATTTCCATTAAATTGACTAATTTTTACAGGAATCAGGAGACCGTCCAATCATCTCATCAATCCTCCAGTCTTTCCAGAACTACAGCGCCACTACCCCAGCTCCAAGTGAAGTGGAGGCAGCACAACCATCGTCGAAAAAGGCTGGTCTAGGTTGGATGTCAGGGGTCTACTTTCCATGCATGCAAAATATTTTTGGAATTATTCTTTTTATCCGATTTACTTGGCTGGTGGGAACTGCTGGCGTTATTCAAGCATTTTTTATTGTTTTTGGATGTTGTTGTGTGGTAAGGTTTTTTCTTTTATCTGTCAGACATCATATGTATAGGAGATAAGAAAGTGGATGTGAAACACATAATTATCAAAATAGTTCACAGAATATGCTGTCAGGAGTAGCAATGTTTTTGTGAAGTTCTCTGACGTGCCACAAATTAGAAACGTCACTAGGGCCAGATCGTGCCTTACGTGTCTAAGATAAATCACCCACAGATATATAAATTGACTTCCTTTGAAAAATGCAAGGCGTATTTCTGACTTGCTTTTGTAGCTAGAAATAGGAATCATGATTGCCTAATAATAGATAACCTAATAATAATAATAATAATAATAAAAATAATAATAATAATAATAACCTAATAAAAAGCAAACTCGTGCTCGTAGTAAATGAAAATTTAAAAACGCACTTAAAAAAATAACTGTCATGTGAGGAGGAATCGCCATTTGAAGCTGATTCAGGAATGGTAACTATTATGCCTATCAATCTTGATAATAAAAGTTGGTTACGAAAACATACATTTTTGAGAATTTCGTAAAATCGCCTGAAACCCTGCAAAATCGTGATGGGTTAAAATCATAACTAACATTGAAATCACCATTGTCAATAATCCAATTTAGGAGAATTAAAGTCGTAACTACCCCTTTAAGCATTAAAAGCCCAACAATGGCCTCTAACATAAATACATTATTTTATTATTGTTTGTTTTGTAAGGCTTAGAATGGTAGCTATGATTTTTTTGGGAGATTTCTTACTTCTTTTGGAGAAATCTCTTTCTATCCATCTCCAATAAGTGTTTGTTTCTTAAGCAAAGCGTTCTACTATTAAAGCTGTTGTTTTATGATACGCTCATCCTTTTTCTGTGTCGCAATCCTCTTAAATTTCATAGTACAATTTTGTACTCTGTTTAGAATACTGAACAAAACGTTTTTGAAATACTACTTTATATACCACAGTTGTTAATTCACTAGAAAATATTTCAAAATCCTTTCTAAGACTAACCTGTAAATGCTTCTTAAACATTTGCGGTGTTGACACCTCGGTGTTGACACCTCTGACTGATAGTCTGTGTTCCAAATATAAAATAATTCTGTGTTCATATAACTCTGTGTCCTAAAGTTTATAAATATAAGAAATTGCTCTTTTTCTAGTTTTCTAGGACAGAATAACCAGGGCCCGGTTTAAAAACTTAGAAGCCCAAAATTCCAGTAAATATCCAATTTTTTTGAAATTTTGGTGGTTTTTGATGTCGAACATAGTTCAAAGGAGTTTCAAGGGGGTTAAAAAGACTTTTACTTGTATGAGGAGCATGGTTGCCACCTGTAGCACGAAAGTGCTATTTTAGCACGATTACAGTCAAATTTGTGACTGTAGCACTGAAAATCACTGTGTAGCACGTACATTTTTGCAATTATAGCACTTTAGGAACTGACGGTCATGGCAACCCTGATGGGGAGGGGAGCAGTTTTAAAAACATAGCAAAAGAGCACTTTTTGTCACTATTGTCCAAGTTCATTTTTTTCTTTGCGCAAACTGAGGCTGACAATTGAAATTTAGTCTTCAGCCAGCCAGGATAAAAGAAATATCAAGAAAAGTCATAAAAAAATATTCCCTTATCTGGATATCCCAAAATTTTCAAAAATCGGATTTGCCCCATCCGGGAATTTTCCTCTGATATAGATCTAGGGTTAGAACTCCGGTATAGAAATAGACGCAAACAATTCAAAACTCCAAGTGGGAACTGTTTGCAAATATGCTCGTTCTTAAGAGCTTTAACTTTAAGGGCCTAAAAGAAGACAGCTAATTTCTTGACTTTTACTTTAAATATTGTTCTGTTTAATTCTAAACTATTCGTTTGTAAATGCAGAAATATACTCTCCTATTGAAAGAAATTCTTGTTAATCTATTAATGTCCAAGAAATTTTTAAGTTTGATTTAGTTTCATGTAGATTTTTGCTATTGGATAACACGGTAAAACGAAAAAATTTTGGGCTTATTGGTCCCAAAACTTATTATTCTTTCATATTTAGTTATAAAAAAAACTACGGTAGTTTCATAGTTTTATAGTCTAAAAAAAGAGATGAACTGTTAATACGCTTGAATCTTCAAAGGCTAAACATTTATACTCTTTTCAGACTATGCTTACTGCCATTTCTATGTCTGCCATCGCGACCAACGGCGTAGTTCCTGCTGGAGGGCCGTATTACATGATATCAAGGAATCTAGGTCCAGAACTTGGTGGGGCAATAGGTCTTCTATTTTATGTTGGTACCACTTTTGCAGCAGCCATGTATATTGTGGGAGCGGTTGAGATTCTGATTGTAAGTACAGTCCTCTACTTTGTTGAAGGTTATCATAGCTTTGTATCTCAATGCATTTTGATAAGTTTTTTCAAAAATAGGTCTTGTGCTGCCCCTAGATTCTAAGCAACAGCTTCAAGCTGTTGCATAGATTGGCATAAATTCGACATGAACCCCGTTAGCACAGTAGAATTTATGTGGAACTGAGAAAGTATAAAATTATGGGCACTAGTAGGAGACTGCACTAGTTACGAACTTTTTAGGGTCCATTCATAGGGCTAGGACCATTATCCTCCTCCTTTAGAGTTGAAACATTGTCAGATCAAGAAACAAGAGAGGAAATCTTGGAATTGAAAAGACCCAGAATTTTTCTGCTTCTTTCCCTAAAAGCTCTTGGATTAAATAATACCAAATTCTGAATTTTTTTTTTACTTAAAGTTACGGGCTGATATGCTATTCCAAATATATATACTCAGGCATGTTCATGGTTTAAGTATTTAAGTGAAAAAAAAAAGATTAAAAACGCATACTATCTACAGTAAAAAAAAAAAAGCCCAAAAACCTTTTATGCAATTTAGCACAAAGTTTGTGCCCCTTTTTGGTGGTATTTTACATATTAATTTTAACATATTATCAAAGAGCATAAAGATATACTCTTTCAAAATAGATAAGCTTTTTTGTTGTTTTTTTTTAACTTTATTTTTAGAGTTCCATGCACGATGGTCCTGGTCACTCTTTACTTATCATTTTTCACCATAAACATTTTGAATAACCATGCCTCAATTTAGAAACTATACTTTAGGTCCCAAAGCCCCAAAAAGTGGTGCAATAACTGTGATGGACCTTAGAAATTGCACCACTTTACTACTGTTTCTCGACTATAGCATTTATGACAATGTTTCACAGCTATTGCAGCACGTTACTACAATATTTCGACGGGAACTCTTACGACCATCTTTCTTGCAATTTAGTACTTAAGCTAATTTAAAATTATTAGCAAATGGAATTAAATTATAAAGTTTTAATTATAAATTAATTATAAAGAGTAGATATGACGAAAGCATTATCATTCCTAAAAATATGTCATGGAAAGCACATTCAGATATAATAGCATCTAAATTGTCAAGATCTGTGGGAATGCTATACCAAGTGAAAAACCGTGAGCCACATAGACAAAATCCTTTGTTGTATGGTGAAGTAACTCTGTGTCAGGTTATAAAAAACGTCCCAAGAGTCCAAAACAAAGCTGTTAATCTTCTGTCTCCTAAAGTTTTGACTCACCATAATATTAATAAGTTTATACATTAAGAACCAAATACCTAACATTTCAAAAACTAGATGTAATAAAGTTGGTATTTTCAAGCATTTTAAAGTTGGTAAATATTTGGTAAATATTTGTTTGTAAATATTTCAAGGTATTTTAAAGTTGGTAAATATTTGAGCCACCTGCTTTCCTCTTCTTTTGAATTATTTTTCTTCGTTAATAGTGACCTTCATAGTCATGATACATGAGGAGCCTCAAATCTTGTACACTCATTTTGAAATGCGACTAAAATTTCTCTTCTCTCCCCCCCTCTGCCAATGGACCATCCCCACACGGAAATGTTCTTCCCCATGAAAACTTATATGTTTTCACCAAAAATGATCACCAAAAAATAAAACAAAACCTAAAAGTTCACATGGCATCAACCTTTTGAAAATAATTCCCGTAAACAATCCGATCGAATCCTAACCCCGTAAACACAAAACTAAAACCCTAGCTGCACATTCTTTCCACGTTGAACTGGGATCTGATGGATATGAATGGTAAACACAAGCATGTTTCGTCACAAAGAGCAGATCAAGTACGGACAGCTGCAACCATAACTGGCACAGTTGATGTGCCATGACAGGCACAGATAGTTTCGCAGGAAACTATCTGTCCACCTAGCAATAAGACTGATGACAAGTAAAATATAAAATATTCGTCCACACAACGAAGGTCAAACCAGGCTCGCACCATAGAAAGTCAAACTACGCGCCTAGTTTGTACTTTCCACCAGGTTTGGCTAGGCTTCGACACCTCTTTCCGAGAATTTTTGTATCGTCCTTCTTCCTCCTGGAAAATTCGAAAACTGGACCCTGAAAATCCATAGGAACTTGTTTGCCTCTCTCCAAAAGATGTTGAATATGCACTAGACACTGAACGAGTCAAGGCAACACCCACGTCTGCAACTAAAAGAACTAAATATCTTCAATATCTTCTGAAATTCTGGATCTGTTGCTGGTTCTAATCTGCAAATATATAAACGACGACATCTATTTACTTGAATATCTGCTGAATTTCTGCTGCAACAAGAAGACGCAGTAACAGTATAAATATTAACAGTATAAATAGTAACTGAACTTTTAATGGGATACTAGTGAGATGAGAACGCATTCTTGGGGCCCAAGCGGTACCTCCTCTTAGATTTTAAAATTTTATAACTTTTAAAACTTTTCGGGGCTTACTTTTCTCAAATTTTGGTTGAGGCATAGTCAGTTTAGGTCCCCATTATAGCCCCATTTAGGGCCAAACAAATAGCCTATTATCCCTGAAATGGCTGAGAGGAGGTCCTAAGGAATGGCTTAAGGGAAATTGAAGCCTATTGGGAGGGTGTAAAGAGGGAGGCTTTAAATAGATTGGGATGGAGCAGGAGCGTGCATAGCTGTGTTGGCCTTATGTGGCTTTGTTCTTTAGTGAGAATACTTCTCTCCCACAAAGGTTGGAATACGTATTACCCTTCTTTCACAAGTACTAATAGAGCACTTACTCTTTATTCCCCCTAAGTTCGGGTGAGATCGACTAACTCCTCTGCTAGATTTTGATAATATCCAAAATTTTGCTGATAAGTAGTATTCTAGAGCCCCTCCCCCTCCCACCGATTTTGAATCCATAGTAGAATTTTAACGCTTACTATTGTTTCTCAGTCTTTCTTCCGAGTTTGATTGAGACTTGAAAACCCATCCTGGTAGATGCCCTTGTCCTTGTGAGCCCCCTCCTCCCCCCTGTAACAAAGGTGGGAATCTATCCTGATTCTCGAAAGGCACAGTTAGCACGCCAGTCTTTGCGGTGTATCGAGTGTGGGGACATTCTAACAGCTCCATCTGGTTGATGTCCTAGTGACATGAATTTTAGTCTCCTCCCTTTTATTGAAAGTCTTCTCCTCCTAACGACGCAGGATATTGACCGAACACCCAAAAATCCCATCTAGGACTACCAGTTCTTATATCTATTAGGGTTAGTCTTTATTTGACGGCCCCTCCTAGTGAATGGGCTCGTAACGGGATTGTGGAAATACCCCCTCCCCCGTAAGTATGCTAATGGTTGAACTTTTTTCCGTAAAGTTTTTGATATAAGCACTATATGCATATAAAATATAAAAATATTATTATAGGCATATATATCATATCGAAATTAAAAATGTTGTAAAAGACAAAAATAATAAATTCTTGATTTTGAGATCGAATTTTCCAGACTTATTTCATGGAAATCTCGAAGAGGTAAGAGATGCATAATTTTTAGTTTTGGATTTTCTACTCAAATTTTATATTGTATGCTTGCCAAAAAGTTTACTTTCTGAGCTAAGACTGTTTTTGATGCCATGATATTTTACAGAAGTTTTACAGTATGTTCTCCCCAGGAAGTAGATTTTGAAGCCAAGCCTGTATCTTTGTTAAATATTTATTAAGTAAAAGGAATTCTAGAAATTTTCTAGAATTTTTGTCAAATCTAGTAAAATTATCTTCTCATATTCTTAAGCCCCATACTTGAAAATAGCACAGTTGATCAGAACTCAAATAAATTTACGAAGGAATAGATTCACCAAAGCTGAACAACACCGAATTTTTTCAAATAATATGTAAAGAAAAATACATCAGTAAGCGTTTTATGTCTATCTTCATTTTGAAGTATTAAGCTCTTCCCCATCTGTTTTGCTTCGCAAAAGGTTGATGGCTGCGGATTTTTTTTCAATTTTTTTTTCTAACCAGCTTGAAAGGTTTTCCTACTTCTTCCCAGGGCAAAATGTCCTGTCCTGGCGGTCCCACGTCGAGTTCGTGATTTTCACCAACTTGATCTCTTTGATATTGTCAAGGAATCTCCTTTAAGCTCATTAATTAATAGCTCTTTAATTTAACGATATGGTCTTACTTATCTAATACATTTGTTGGAAAATATACCCAACATCTTTTGAGAAAACAGATTCCTTGACGTTAGAAAATTTCGGTAATTATTGATCTGTTAGGAGAATTGAAGGCTCGTGTCCTAATAAATGATCCCATAGAGATCGGGAGTTGTAGAGAATTTCATATCCAATCTCTTACTTATTTAGCTGCTAGATTAGGTTTTACAGATTCAAAACTGAGAACTTTTAGAAATTAATTTCCGCTTTATAAACTTTAATGTCGGATATGAGATAACGATCAAAACTTTATAAGCGAAGAAAAATTATCCCCAGAGACCACCAAGAAATTGATTGGGTAGATCATCTGGATTTCGCCTATTTTGCAATTGTGGGGAGGACTAGAGAGGAACACTGTAACGGCAATGTGAGGAAGGGAAGTACTAACAAGTAGCTTTAGTACCAGAACCATTTATTGTGCTCTTTTGCCTTCTGGCAACACTGCTTTTTGAGAATAGTGACATTGATGAGAGGAAAATAGCGACGAAGACCATACTGCCTTTCCATAACGAACAACAAAAGCACGAAGAACAATAGGGAAATCTTTTTGCACGATAGTGAAGATAATTTGAATGAATATTTTGGCCCTATGTCCAAGGGCCGTCCTCAGCAAGACAAAAATATATAAAAGAAAAAAGACTCACAACAACATGCGATCAATAAAACCAAAAACTAAAAATTTTTCAAAGCAGTCCCAGCATCCTCACTTCAGCGGAGACCAACCAGGTTTTATTGGTCACATGTTGTTGTGAGTCCTTTTTCTTTTATATATTTTGTCTTGCTGAGGACGGCCCTTGGACATAGGACCCGAAATATTCATTCAAATTATCTTTACTGTCTTGCAAAAATATTTCCCTATTGTTCTTCGTACTTTTGTTGTTCATTGATGAGAGGACGAAACTTCCCTGTTGTTCCCTGTTGTTCACGATCCACCGAAGATTCAACAAGATTGCGTAAAGGAAGCCATTCGAATTTCGTTAGCCATTTAGTAAAACTTAAGCTACATCGTACGTACATACGGATCGTCCAAATATGTGATGTGGAACAGTAAAAGCGAGTTCAGTCCAAAAGTTTTCTGACAGCCCCTCACACTGCTAACAGAATCATACGTCATCAGGGGTGCCATTTTATGAAAGTGAAGGGAGACCAAGGGGGGGGGTTACAGATTGTGTAGTATTTTTTTAATGAAGATACACAAAAAATATTCTTTTTAAAATAGGGGCGAGGAGGATATTGCCCTCAATTTCTTCCCCTGTACCTCACATATCGATGGAAGACAGTTGATAGAAGAATATCAAGTTGACACAATGAAAATGAGTTTGAATTTCTGGGTGTACCTTTTAAAATTGTGATTCAAAATTCAAGCTGAGTCTCAGAATTTACTGGACAATTAGGAGTTAATCAATACACACGTGATGAAATTGTGACTGAGGAGGCCTGGATATATTATCAGGGTTCACTTTGACCTTTTCACTAGAACAGTTTCACTAAATAGCTAGCGATGATAAATGAGGCATGTAAAGCACCCCACACTAGGTTGGACTCAATAATGACTAAACTAGGTCATTCTAGGATATAAGGGGAGTTAATTTAAACGGAACCCTTACACAGCTTGTGGTTGGGGAAGGTGTGATCTTATGTTTCTTATTCTCTTGTGACTTGTTGGTACTGCAATTATTTAGCATTATTGGTCATGATTGTAGGTTTCTAAGTTAGGAAATCTTCAGAACCGAGCCGCTGCTCGTACAAAGCAAAATTCTCAATCTGGAAAATATTTTGCTAGTATATTCAGAAGTATTAAATATCCTTTCTAGTGCCGCTTTCCTGAAATTAAAAATAGTGAAAGATAAATTATTATATGCGGTTGAAGAAAATTGGAGTAAAATGTTGAAAATTGATAATTTCATTTTGGATCCCAAATTTGAGGGGAGGTGGCCAAGTTGAAAATCTAGATTCTAATTCTTTGGTATTGCTATATCACTTCTGTTTTTCATTAGCACATGGGTACATATCGCTTACATTCAAAATAAGTCCCGACACATAAGTCTGTTTGCTTGTTAGGTGGCCAAATTTGAATGCAGGCCAAATTTCCAAAAGCAAAAAACTAAAACCCTTGAAAGAACCTTGGTCGCATCTTAATCTTAAAGGCATTTCTAAATGATTCTTTCAGTTTTAACTTAAAAGTCTATCTTTTCCTTTATATGCTTGCTCATCAGCTGAATAATCTTTCTAATTTTCTGCTCTACTATCTCGAGGAAACTTTCATTTGAAGAAATAATGCTCTCATAATTCCTCGCTCGAAGATTAATATCTTTCAACGAAGGAAGCTAAAAGTTTCCTAGAAAGCTGTTAGAAAGCCGCGAGAAACTTTCCATCTTAAGACTAAAAGTAAGTAAATCGATAGGAAGTAAGGCTTTGAAAAGTCAAATGGTAATCAATGTCTACTAGTCAGTTAAGAGTCGACGGGCATCAATTTCAAACTGCTTTCCATTCTGTCTTTCGACCATCGTAAAATTCTCATGTCTTCTCCGCTCTGACAAGACAATTCTTCTTTGAAAAAATAAGTATAGAGAGGGTGAGATGAAAATGGAGATGAAATGTTCTTTGTTGAATAGGTTTGGACAAATTTCAAGGAAAAGGTTTGGACAATATAAAAAACACAAATCGTGATAAAAGGAAATTGTAAATAGGTTAAAGTTATGGTGTAACTAGGATTTTTATCGAAGGAATCGCGGGGGTGGGGGAGATAAAAATACTGAATGAAGATGTAAAATGGTTTTTACTTAAGTGTGCTGTAAGGATTATTGGCTGTCCTTTTTCAATCATTCCATCTGAGAAACCTGAAACCTTCCTTTCTATTCAGTCTCAAGTCAAGATGGAAATTTTTATTATATTTTAATATTTTTATTTGCTATGTTTTTATTATATTTTGATATAATATAACAGCCAATTGTGTTGGACGGTATATTCTAGC
This sequence comes from Artemia sp. Qi Xiang Cuo, assembly GCF_049724085.1. Taxonomy (NCBI): domain Eukaryota; kingdom Metazoa; phylum Arthropoda; class Branchiopoda; order Anostraca; family Artemiidae; genus Artemia; species Artemia sp. Qi Xiang Cuo. The sequence continues at coordinate 21,260,865 of NC_142803.1, read as the reverse complement.
CATTCTAATTGTCTAATTCTACAGCATAAGTGTGACGTTAAAAACAAGGATGGGCGGCATATCACTCACAAATATTGACTTTTTTTTATCAAGAGGCACCCAATTGAATAGAATTTGATTCTTTATGTTTAATAACACGAAGCAAAAACATATTGAAAAGGATTAAATGAAACAGGTAAGTAGGAAAACGGTGCAATAAATTCTTCTCCCGGATAAGAATTGAAGTGATTAAATCATATGAAAAGACCTAGGCTGTTAAATTTGGATAAATGTTTTACCAAATAGATGCTTGTTTTATATTAGAATATCATAGTATTATAAATTTTTATAAAAAACAGAATATCGTATCCTTACCTTAGACTTTCGCTACTCGAGTGCCTCTAGAGGCACACTTGGTTTTAATGAATATCCTCCAATATTTCCTCGAGTGGGCCGTTGCGTAGATGTCCTCCCACTCTAGGATTAGTTTCGTCTGAGGGCTCTTCTGTCACGTTCGTGATCGTGTTCTTTGGTCTTCCTTGGTGACGGGTGCCTTCTGGTTGCCAGTGGTGCAAATTAGAAAGCCTGTGATATGGAGAATATGTCCAAGGTATCGCTATCTTCGTTGCCTCACAACGGAGGCAATGTCTGGTTGGCATGTGTGATTGCGGATCTCAACGTTTTTGACATGGTCTCTCCAGCTGATCAGGCGAAGACAGTTATTTTCAAAGGCGGTAAGACGATTTCCCTGTTCCGTGGTTAGCTTTCGGCATTTCAAAGAGGAACTCGAAGCAGACAAAACATTGCTCTGGAACAGTCTGAGTTTTAGCTTCTGTGAATAGTTGACTATCACATAAAAATTGAATATGAAGTACAAGTTTGAGAGAGATGTTGCAGCAGTCATATTTTCAGACACCATCTAAATGGACAGAATTTTGATTTTTAGGACCAAAAACTCCTGGAAGTTGCATAGATCACATGAAATCGTATAGATCACAAGAAATCACATGGTTTTTCACACACTTTAAACATCAACCTTGTATTAAACGAATAGTGCTGACATTAATAATGTAGACAGTAAAATCTAATATGATTTATATTTTCCGTTGTTTTGGTTTTAGGATTGCTCTGTTGTTAGCAGACATTCTACAAAACAAACTATCTATCTATCTTTAGCACTTGCTCTATTTATATTCTTTGTTTTGGCAGTCATAGCCAGAAATATTTTGTTTGTTTTAGCAGTTCCGACAAAGATTGTAGCATGAAGATTATTATATGAACTCATTATTGATAATACCTTTGGCAAATCTTCAGTGTTTCTCTATATATTCTGACGTTTTGATCTATATACATATAAAAAAAACAAGTTTTTTAAACTGAAAGTAAGGAGCGACATTAAAACTTAAAACGAACAGAAATTATTCCGTACATGAAAGGGGCTGTCCCCTCCTCAACGCCTCACTCTTTATTCCGTATATGAAAGGGCTGTCCCCTCCTCAACGCCTCGCTCTTTACGCTAAAGTTTGACTGTCTCACAATTTTTTTTTAAAACAATAAAAAACTTTAGCGTAAAGAGCGAGGCGTTGAGGAGGGGACAGCCCCTTTCATATACGGAATAAAGAGTGAGGCGTTGAGGAGGGGACAGCCCCTTTCATGTACGGAATAATTTCTTTTCGTTTTAAGTTTTAATGTCGCTCCTTACTTTCAGTTTAAAAAACTTGTTTTTTTTATTTAATTTCTGATCGTTTTTTAGTTAATGCAGCTTTTATTTGCATAAAAATTTTACTTTTCTTTTGCTAAATGAATGTCTTTACAAATTAACTTACGTAACTAACTTCTATATTCGTATATTTTTCTTCTGGCAAAAATTCAAAGTTGCAGATTTTTGCAGATATGAGCTTGAAACCTATGTAATAGGGTTTTCTGATACGCTGAATCTGACGTTGTGATTTTCATTAAAATTCTTCCACTTGTAGGGGATGTTTCCCCCTCTTTAAAAAATCGAGTAAATTTCCTCAGGCTTGTTGCCTTTGATGAGTAATACTAAACTTAATAAAATTTATATATTTAGAATCAGCATTATAAACACATTCTTTTGATACATTTATTGACATCAAAATTCCGTTTTTAAAAGTTTCGATTACTATTGAGCCGTATCGCTTGTTTTTTTATTGTTTTTTTTATTACTTATATGTTATTACGTATATGAGGGGGTTCTGCCCTTAGTCAATACCACGCTCTTTACGTTAAATGTTAAAAAAAAAATTTGATTCACAAACCCCTGAATCACAAAGGCCGTTTAATTAGAATAGATAGCTCTTTTGAAAGCACTAAAAAAAAACTGTAGCTTAAAGAGTGAGGTATTGACTTGGGGGAGAACCCCCTTACATACGTTATAATTTCTGTTCGTTTTAAGTTCTAATATTCCTTCTTACATTTCAGTTGAAAAAACTTGGTTTTTTTTATTTAATTTCTGATCGTTTTTTAAATAATGCTTGGAAATCCGGCGCCCCCTTCATAGAAATGTCCCTTACCCCAAAGAAACATCCTCCACGGAAATATTCTCCAGAGTAACTCCCTCCTCTAGCCCCCCTCCAGAAAAAATCCTTCCTGAAAATGGTTGTATACTTCCCAATAACCAATAAATAATGCTGGCAAGTCCGGCGCCCCCTTCATGGCGATTTCACTTCCCCCATTAAAACTTCCTTCATTAACATATCCTCAAAAATATCCCCCGACACACCCGTCACTCCCAATAGAATAAAAAAAAAATCCTGAAAAATTCTGTATACTTCCTAATAACCAATACTATATGTTAACATTGGGTAAAGTTCATATCTTTTAGCCCTCCCTCTGGGTACTTCGGGGGATTAAGTCATCCCAAAAGACATATTTATCATATTTTCGACCATGCTGAACAAAATGGCTATCTCAAAATTTTGATCGGGTGACTTTGGTAAAAAAATAAGCGTGGGAGGGGGCCTAGTTGCCCTCAATTTTTTTTGGTCACTTAAAAAGGGCACTAGAACTTTTAATTTCCGTTCCAATGAGCCCTCCCACGATATTCTAGGACCACTGGGTCGATACGATCACCCCTGGGAAAAAAAAAACAAAAAAAAAACAAACAAACAAACAAATAAACACGCATCCGTGATCTTTCTTCTGGCAAAAAATGCAAAATTCCACATTTTTGTAGATAGGAGCTTGAAACCTCTATAGTAGGGTTCTCTGATACGCTGAATATGATGGTGGGTTTTTCATTAAAGGGCTATAAATTTTAGGGGGTCTTTCCCCCTGTTTTCGAAAATCAGCAAAATTTTGTCAGGCGCGTAACTTTTGATGGGTAGCACTAAACTTGATGAAAGTTATATATTTGAAATCAGCATTGAAATCTGATTCTTTTGATATATTTATTGGTATCAAAAAACCGTTTTTTAGAGTTTTGGTTACCATTGAGCCGGGTCGCTCCTTACTTAAAGTTCGTTACCCCGAACTGTTTGATTTATTGACATCAAAATTCCGTTTTTAAAAGTTTCGATTACTATTGAGCCGCATCGCTTGTTTTTTTATTGTTTTTTTTTATTACGTATATGTTATTACGTATATGAGGGGGTTTTCCCCTTAGTCAATACCAAGCTCTTTACGTTAAAAGATAAAAAAAAATTTGATTCACAAACCCCTGAATCACAAAGGCCGTTTAATTAGAATAGAGAGCTCTTTTGAAAGCACTAAAAAAAAAACTGTAGCTTAAAGAGCGAGGTATTGACTTGGAGGAGAACCCCCTCACATACGTTATAATTTCTGTTCGTTTTAAGTTCTAATATTCCTTCTTACATTTCAGTTGAAAAAACTTGGTTTTTTTTTATTTAATTTCTGATCGTTTTTTAAATAATGCTTGGAAATCCGGCGCCCCCTTCATAGAAATGTCCCTTACCCCAAAGAAACATCCTCCACGGAAATATTCTCCAGAGTAACTCCCTCCTCTAGCCCCCCTCCAGAAAAAATCCTTCCTGAAAATGGTTGTATACTTCCCAATAACCAATAAATAATGCTGGCAAGTCCGGCGCCCCCTTCATGGCGATTTCCCTTCCCCCATGAAAACTTCCTTCATGAACAGATCCTCCAACATAACCCCCAACCCCCCCATCCCTCCCCCTACCACGAAAAAAAACCCCTGAAAACTTCTGTATACTTCCGAATAACCAATACTATATGTTAACATTGGGTAAAGTTCATATCTTTTAGCCCTCCCTCTGGGTACTTCGGGGGATTAAGTCATCCCAAAAGACATATTTATTATATTTTCGACCATGCTGAACAAAAGGGCTATCTCAAAATTTTGATCGGGTGACTTTGGGAAAAAAACAAGCGTGGGAGGGGGCCTAGTGGCCCTACATTTTTTTTTGGTCGCTGAAAAATAGAAATATAAATTTTCATTGAAAGTCCACTTTGCCCGCCCACGAGCTGATCGGCCCACTGGGTTAATCCGAACCCCCCTGGGAACCCAAACCCCCCAACACAAACACAAACAACCACCTAACCCCGCATCCGTGATCTTTCTTCTGGCAAAAAATGGAAAATTCCACATTTTTGTAGATAGGAGCTTGAAACCTCTATAGTAGGGTTCTCTGATACGCTGAATATGATGGTGTGATTTTCATTAAAGTTCTATAACTTTTAGGGGGTCTTTCCCCCTTTTTTTGAAAATCAGCCAAATTTTGTCAGGCGCGTAACTTTTGATGGGTAGCACTAAACTTGATGAAAGTTATATATTTGAAATCAGCATTGAAATCTGATTCTTTTGATATATCTATTGGCATCAAAAACCCGTTTTTTAGAGTTTCGGTTACCATTGAGCCGGGTCGCTCCTTACTTAAAGTTCGTTACCACGAACTGTTTGATTTATTGACATCAAAATTTCGTTTTTAAAAGTTTCGATTACTATTGAGCCGTATCGCTTGTTTTTTATTGTTTTTTTTTATTACGTATATGTTATTACGTATATGAGGGGGCTCTCCCCTTAGTCAATACCACGCTCTTTACGTTAAAAGTTTAAAAAAATATTGATACACAACCCCATCAAACACAAAGGCCTTGTAATTATACTTGATAACTATTTTCAAAGCACTAAAAAAAAACTGTAGTGTAAAGAGCGAGTTATTGACTTGGAGGAGAACCCCCTCACATAAGTAATAGTTTCTGTTTGTTTTAAGTTCTAATATTCCTTCTTACATTTCAGTTGAAAAAACTTGGTTTTTTTTAATTTAATTTCTGATCGTTTTTTAAATAATGCTTGGAAATCCGGCGCCCCCTTCATAGAAATGTCCCTTACCCCAAAGAAACATCCTCCACGGAAATATTCTCCAGAGTAACTCCCTCCTCTAGCCCCCCCTCCAGAAAAAATCCTTCCTGAAAATGGTTGTATACTTCCCAATAACCAATAAATAATGCTGGTAAGTCCGGCGCCCCCTTCATGGCAATTTCCCTTCCCCCATGAACCCTTCCTTCATGAACCGAGCCTCCCATATCACCCCCGAGCCACCCGTACCGCCCACAAGCAGAAGAAAAACCTCCTGAAAACTTCTGTATACTTCCGAATAACCAATACTATATGTTAACATTGGGTAAAGTTCATATCTTTTAGCCCTCCCTCTGGGTACTTCGGGGGATTAAGTCATCCCAAAAGACATATTTATCAAATTTTCGACCATGCTGAACAAAATAGCTATCTCAAAATTTTGATCGGGTGACTTTGGTAAAAAAATAAGCGTGGGAGGGGGCCTTGTTGCCCTCCATTTTTTTTGGTCACTTAAAAAGGGCACTAGAACTTTTAATTTTCGTTCCAATGAGCCGTCCCACAATATTCTAGGACCACTGGTTCTATACAAAAACCCCTGGGGAAAAAAAAACAAAAACAAACAAACAAACAAATAAACACGCATCCGTGATCTTTCTTCTGTCAAAAAATGTAAAATTCGACATTTTTATATATAGGTGCTGGAAACGTCTATAGAACGGTTCTCTGATACGGTGAATATGATGGTGTGATTTTCATTATAATTTTGTGGCTATTTGATGTTGTGCTGCCTTTTTTTCGAAAATAAGCCAAATTTTCTCAGGTGCTTAATTTTTGATGGGTTGCACTAAACTTGATGAAAGTTATATATTTGAAATCAGCATTGAAATCTGATTCTTTTGATATATCTATTGGCATCAAAAACCCGTTTTCTAGAGTTTCGGTTACCATTGAGCCGGGTCGCTCCTTACTTACAGTTCGTTACCACGAACTGTTTGATATATATATATATATATATATATATATATATATATATATATATATATATATATATATATATATATATATATATATATAAAAACTCAAAAACTCAACAAGGATGGGTTCGCATATCACTCACAAATATTGACTTTTTTTTTATCAAAATTTATTAATAATTACCGGTTTTTGGTCCAAGGTGGAAGAAACACCAAAAATTTACAAAATCTAAAATAATTAATCCGGATTCTTTTTAACTCATTTTTCTTAAGAAGGGGAAAAATTCCAGAAGCAAAAAGAATTGAATGGTCTCAAAAAGTTGAGTGGAGCTTGGCCAACGCGAGTTTGTTATATTTACCTCTATTGGCAACAATCTTAGCATATCCTAATTTAATTTTCATATTAATGTCTGAGACTATGCGCTGGCGCAAGCTGGGAAGACTATTAGTAATAGAAATACCGAACTATCGAAGAGAATCGACGAGAGGGATAGTAAATCCATTTCAGCTAAAGGAAGCGCTAAAGGCATTACTAAGAGAACGGAACTCGTATGTCGTTAGACTAACAGAAAGGCCAAGACCTGAGTAAAAAGAGGCCATAGAAGAAACGATCTTAGATAAACCAGATTTAGTACTGTTTTTATGAAGCAGACAACTAGCGTAAGCCAGGTATGAAACATCAGAAAAACCGGAGAGATAGGTAGCCGATATTTTTGCCAGAGCTCCTGAAATACATAAATTAAATAGGGTCGGAGATAAAACTCCACCTTGCCTTAAACCTCTTTTCAATTTAATAATAGAATGAAATCTGGCACAGATTTCAGCCGAAGAAAAGAATTAGAGTACCAGTACCGGAGAAGCAAAATAACCGATAGATTGACACCGCAACCACGAAGAGCAGAAAAAAGCTGATAATGACATACACTGTCAAAAGCTTTTGATAGATCTAAAGTACAAAGATATATGATATTTCCCTTAGAAGAATTTTCAAGGAGCAAAGAAGATAGTACACGATGTGCGTGTTGACAACCTACTCCGGGCTTAAATCCAAACTGGTTATCTCTCGCAAGCATATTATTAGTCACAAAAGGTAGTAATACATGCTCAAGAACTTTACTAAAAGTGCAAGAGACAGTAATAGGCCGGTAAGAAGAGCAAATTAAAGGAGAATTTCCCTTCTTTGAAATTGAAGAGACATTACCACACAAAAAACTCTCCGGTACACTAGAAGTACAAATACACATATGGAGAAGTAGGTGTATATGGTCAATAAGGGGGGGGGAGCAATCTAATAAAAGGTGAAATCTAGATATACCATCATTATCAACATTATCTGATTAAGTTTCTTAATTGCTTCAACTACGCATGAAAGAGAAATGGGAACACAAAGACGCTGAGATAGAGGGGTACTAAAAATACTATAAATAGAATGAGTATACAAAGAATGCACACGGTAATTAACATTAGAAAAAATAGACGAGTAATGGCCATGCCAAGCACATGCAGGAAGACAATCACTACTTGGCACATCACTTCTAATCCACTCAGAATTAATAACTTTTCGTCATTCTCTCTTTGACACTGGAAAATCCATACCATGATAACGCATTGACTTAAGATATTTTTTATATTCACTGCGCGTCTTACGCTTGAGGTCAGATACAATTCCATAAGGTGGTCTATCACATTCATTCCAGACTTGTAACCAAAACATAGCTTTACTTTAAAAAAAAAAATTAAATTAGGATCTAAAGACCAAATAGGTTTTTGCGTACCACATCTAACACGTTGTAGCGGCACTGCAACTGCCTCGACATCTTTTAGACATTTAATTATTTGATTACAAGAGCAATCCAGATCCTTTTTGCAATTCACTTGTATAGAGCTCTGAAGCAGATGATAGGGAACTCGTATAGCAGACAGCAGGCTTGTTATTGTAAACACATAGAGAGGAACATCAGCTCTCTTCCAATTACTTTTTCAAAGCATTTTGAAGACCGAGTTACTTTGCATATACTTGCTGGGTTTAAATTCAGCGTAAGAGTAATTGAGATAGGGAGAAGACCTAGGTCTTGTTCTTCGGCGTGTACTATCATTATTGATGTAGTAATACAGGGTGAGCAAATAATGTGATCAATATTGCTCTTACTGCCTGAATGGTGAATATAAGAAAACCAATGAGCTTTGGGTATAATATGATAATATGGAAGGCAATCTGACAACAAATCACTTCTAACTGATGAGTTATTTATATCCGCATTGAAGTCACCAATGATCATATAATCTAGAGAAATAGACAGAATTTTTTCCACTAAAACCTTCAACATATTACTGGCTTTTGCATATCTTTCCATCGATCTGGAAGAACGGTCATCATAAGGCAAATAAGAATTAGTGAAAACTATAGTGCCAATATGAACAGCCCAAAAACTCATCCGAGTAAAACATCACCGGCGAAACCAAATTAGGATTGCGCTTAAAAACACAAACTAGCCCACCGGATGGACGGCCTCTTGTGGCTCTGGCAGTAGTAAAAACTCATCTTTATGAAGGCTCCGACGCAAATCGTTAATGCTAAAGTCTGTAAGAAGATGCTCCTGTAAACAGACCAAATCAAAATCATTGTAGAGCTCATCAATAACGAAATTCTTATCCTTTGTAACATTAATATTAAACAATATTATGGAAAACTCCAAAGTCATTGCAAAAAGTGGGAGCGAGACATTAGTTCCTTAGATACAGGGCAGGACAGGCTATAAGAAGCATGATTTTTACCACAGTTAGCGCACTTGGGAGCAGCAATACAAGGACTATCCTTAGTAGAAATGTGGCCCAGCACATCTGGCACATTTCGGGACATTGCTGGTGCAAGCATTTTGAAAGTGATAGTATGATCGGCATTTGAAGCAGCATTTAGGTATTTCTTTAAATACGTGAATTTGAAAAAATTCATATACAACTTTAATTCCTTCTTTGAAATAAGCAGACTGAGTGAAGGAGTCTTCAAATTCAGGTTTGACTCACATAGTCTGGCCCAGTCAATTTTCACTTATTATATCTTGCAGTTTATTAATAACTGAAAGGTCGACATCAACTGGGAAACCTCTAAGAATCCCAAAGAAGCGCTTTGATTGTACTTTAACTGTTGCTCCGGTAATAAAGTTCTAAACTGATGTACAAAAATCTTCAGTAGCAGACTTATCAATATTGACATACGATCTGTCATTAACAAGTTTTACGCTACAAACTAATTTGTGCCCAGCTATTTGATCGAGAACAGATTTGCATTTAATCAGATCAGACAGATCTGAAGGCACTTTAGAGACAATAACTGTCGCATGAGTGTCAATTGCTGGGGTAGGTTTGGGAAGTTGGGGAAAATTCAACTGATAATTGTCAATTTTCCCTGACATTTCAACAACCACTTGTTGTAGTTCGTTAAACTTAGAGAGTAAAGAAGACTTTTTTCTTTTTTAAACATAGGTACAAAAGTGTCGCTACTGTCAAGAGTTCTTAACAGAGAAATAATGTCATTAAATGATTAGAAAGTGCATTGTTCCCCTTACGCACTGGGCAATCCGATTCAGGTGCACTTATTTGCCACAGTAAACTTTTAGCTTCTTTGACTATATTCACGTCAAAAAACTCCCTACCATGTCATGGCTATCGCAATCACCGCACAAATAAAACAGTCTCAATATTAATTCAAGAAAAAATACTGAATTAATAAATATCGAAATATAGGTCAAACTAAAACCAAAGTAAATTCCATTTTATAATCCTCTTAAAGTTAACTCAGGTCAACAACTCACTTGGAATAAATTATGACCTCACCAAAATAAATCCAGACAGGAATAATATCCAATTCAATTTTGGTGTTACCTCACCAAAATTGAATATATATATATATATATATATATATATATATATATATATATATATATATATATATATATATATATATATATATATATATATATATATATATATATATATATATAAGTAGGAACCTATCTATAACTCCCATCCCACACCACTGCTGCCATCTACAATTTAGTCTAACTCTGACCCCACAACATATATGGGCATAGACTCCCTAGGGGAAATGGATTTCCGAGAAATTGATTGCGTAACCTAACCTAACCTCTTAAGCTCGTGACCCCACACCATATATGGGCATAGACTAAACCGAGGGGAGAGGATTTCCGAGAAATTGATTGCGTAATCGAAGGGGAGAGTATTTCCGAGAAATTGATTGCGTAACCTAACCTCTTGATTGCGTGACCCCACAACATATATTGGCATTGACTCCCTAGGGGAAATTGATTTCTGAGAACTTGATTGCGTAATCGAAGGGGAACTAAATTTCCGAGAAAATGATTGAGTAATCGAAGGGGAAATAAATTTCCAAGAAATTGATTGCGTAATCAAAGAGGAACTAAATTTCTGAGAAATTGATTACATAATCGGTGGGGGAATTTTATTGATCCGATAACGGGACACAGGATCACGTGTTTCCTTCTAAACCAATCAGAGGGCTGGTTAAATATTAGCGGGAGAGGATTGCAGAGAAAATAAGGAAAGGATTTTTGCTATAGTTTTTATTAGTCTATGAATTGAATTCAAAGGAGTGAGAACAGTTTGACATTACTCATTTGGATATATTTGTGCTGATGATGATAGTGTAATGTTTACACTATTAGAAATTGATAGTGGAGTGGGTAGCAATAATACAAGAGCACCAAACATTGCGGTCGAAATCACGAGAGGATCACGGCTTTGTCTGGAATGGGATGAAGTATATCCAATATATGTGACATCCTTGAGCAAATTTAAAATGGAGGATCAATTATGTTTCGCTGCAAAAGTTGATATAGCACATGTGAATAGACTTCAATGTGCTTTAAGTGCATTAGTGAAACATATTGAAGATAATAAACTGTATCGCTAATTGTACATGTCTACTATTATTTTTGTAATTATTCAATAAAATTGTTTCAAAATCGAAAATGTTCCCTTTCTTTTTGTTAGGTTAGAATGTTAGGCTAACGAATCATGGTCAGTCTAGAGTCAGCAGTCAGATTGAAAGGATTGAAAATGAATAAATTTGAGAGAGAGAGAATTAGATTAAATCTGGTGTCTATGGAAATCATTTGATTTTGGATGACGATTTTCTCGACTTATCTCTTCAACGCGGGATATTCTCCAGGGAAACACTTGACAATATAATGAAAACTGATTCTCACTTGTTGGACTATTATATGAAGCTTTGTCGATGTGAATCAAATGCTTAATCTCAATTTAATGATATATTAATTGGAACACAGCACAATGATTTCGTGGGTACACTTTTGAAAAGATTACAAAAGGACGCAATGTATATGGCTCCCCCCACCATTTGAAAGCGATGACTTCACAGATGTTGTCCTTTTCCCGTCTTCAATTTTCAATTTATCTGTCGATAAAAATAATCATCTTTGTGTAAGCCGTGAGAGAGAGTTGACATTTGAAACCGAAAAATTTTCTGCACATGTCCATTGATCATTTGCGATCTTGGCAGTTGGATTCCGTGTTAAGCTTGTACACCCATCGATTACTATATGGACAAGTGTAAGTTATGCAATCTTTGTAAATTACAGAGAGGCTGTGCAATACAAAGTAAAGGAAGAAATTCATATCCTGAAGTGATTTGCGACTCTCACCGTAGAGGATATCTGTGCTCCAATTGTCGCTAGGACAAATGTGTTCAGTGGGAGAATTCTTCCACGCTATGATTGGAAAAAATCTCAAACGTGATTTTAGTTTATTTCTACGAGATTGTTATTGTATCGGATTTAAATCATTCGGGCAAGAAGAATATGGTCTACGATTCAACTGTTGGGGTAAGAAGACAATTTGGTTTCTACTTCATCGCTTTGACGACACTGTCCATGCAAACTATAAACTAAAAGGTTTTTATTTAGCAGTTACCGAATGTGATTTACCAATTGAAAACACTCCATGTGATATTGGCTGAGATAGACAGTTATAAACTTGTGAATTCCATAATATGATAGTAAGTAATATCATTGACTATACAAAGAGATAAGACAAGAACAAAGTTACCTTGTATTGTAGAAAATGTGACCGTGACTGTGCAGCTAATCAAGACCAATATACAGTGAATCCAAATGATTTACCGGCATTGGTGGTTCACCACAGTTGCCTATAAACCGAAGAATAAATATAAAGTGTAGATTTAAAGACATTGTTGTATCTATACGCATTTTATTAATAAACAAAGTCATAAACATTTTTTAAGCACTTTACCCTTAGGGTGCTGAAATCAATATTTTACAGGTCTCTGAAGATATTTTCCACTAGAAAGTCGTTCAGACGTGGATTGTCACCATAAATCTGGAGAAACTGCTTGTAAGTATATAACACTGAATATTATGATGAATATGTTCTAAGAGAAGAGAAAAAATGGACCTTTAAGAGACAACTTAAGAGTTTATTCTATGGACTTGATTTTAAACAACGAAAACCGTGGTGTAAAAACGTTTTAATACAGCATGTAACGACACATGAAATTATTATTCTGCACAATGAGTTTTATGTTGTAATCATACAATAAATGTGTTTAGATTATATTTGTTTTCTCATATTAGATTTCTATATAATATGGACACCAACAGAGATTTCTGTAAATGAATATTTCAGTGCGGTTAGATCATCTTAATTTAGAACTATCAGTCTACTGTCAAGTTTTCTATCAAAGACAAAAAATAATACATTCATCAAATTATTTATTTTATTGAAAAAATCAATAGTTACAACGGTTTTTAAATATAGAATGCCTGGTTCAGTGATCTCAACATAATTATCATTATCCTCCACTACCGCTAAAGCCATCTGAGGGGGATGTATACATTCAATCTCAGTATCATTTATTGATATATCGATCAAAGGGGGCATCTCCTCAAATAAATCTTCACGTACTCTAATTGATGATAAACCTGGTGCTAATCGCTCGTCATCTTCAATACACATTCGGCCCGAAGGTCCCCTCCTCACTAGATCCTCTGACGTATATGACAGACCATCCTCCTCCGTACAATGTATTTCTAGCACATCGTTAGTAGCATCAATTGCTGTACTAGTACAGAGAAGAATCTCCTCCTCAACTGTGAGCCCCCACTCGCTCCATACAACCAAAAAAGATTGAGAACACTATGGTCAAAAAACTAGAGTTTACGGTCAAAAACCTTGATTAATTCAGATTTTACGGAAAGTTTCACATTTGGGTTTTCAAATGGTTTTAAATATGTTTAAGCAATAAATATCTTAAGCCTCAGCCATTTTTATTACTTGGAATATTTTATCGCCAATAAAATTATACTCTAAGATTCAGCATGTATGGGAACACACTTTAAGGTTCATCACGTTAGAGAACCCTAAATGACAATTTAACTCTAAGGAGTTAAATAATTTCTATAAAATCATACTTTCAGATTCAAAATGGCAGGGAAAACACGGCGTAAACATTGTGGTCGTGATAATATACAAGTTTCATTTGAACAGTGCTGTGAGGTCCGCTAGCCCAACATAAACGGGCCCCCAAGACCAATTTTACTAAATTCAAATATAAAATAGGTATAATCAACACGAGCACCACGAACAAGAAACTCCTCACTTCCAGTGAGCTCTCACTTGACCAAGACATTATATCCATCATGAGCACTATGACTAAAAAATGTAACTGGAATGGTTAAGCCTCCTTTTATATACTCAGGGGTTTCTTATAAACGTAATAAACAGGAGTACTTAATATTTTTAAATATAATCATAATTTTTATGCCTGAAATTCATCAATTACATAGATGTGGTTTTTTTTACATGCTAGACGAGATTTAATGTCCTTGGTAAAAGTCTGTACAAGATTTAATGTCCTTGGTAAAAGCCTGTATGAGATTTAATGTTCTTGGTAAAAGCCTGTACGTAATTTAATGTCCAATTTCTGAAAAAGGGGGGGGGGGACAACCCTGAAAATTAAGTGGTATTAATGAAAATGACGACACATCAACTGAAAACCGTCAACGAGAACCCTGATTCACCATCTCCACGGTGTCACACTACTGTCAGTACGCAAGCACCCCTCGGAAAAGCAGGGATGGGAATGAGTTACTCAGAATCTAGACGTCTATATTTTTTCACTGAACATAACAATAATTGATATTTTTAACGATAAATCCCAAAAGAATTATTATTAAAATATTGAAGAAGAGAGATTTATGATACTCAGTGCCTCTTTTATAATTTATCTTCCCACCGAGAGAATTTTCAATCATACATAGATATATTTCATATTTAGATATTTAGTTATTCACTGCAGTGTGTCTGTTTTAGATTTTTGGAGGTGGAGCCAGGTATCATGGAGTTATTTTAAAACGAATAGAAGTTCAGTCATTTTTGCATGTTTTTAAGGTTAATTTTTATATATTTGTCTAATAAAGTTGAGTTTTTATTCATTTTTAAGGTTACATGCGCGGGGGTGGAGGGTATAAGACGTTACTTTGAGATTTCACATTGAATTCTATGACCTTTCTAATATTCTCAATACTCAAATGTTCAAATGCAAGAACTTATTGATTTTATTTTAATAATACAAAAATATCTAACATCTCATGGGGATAGCCGCAAATCAAAGAATATTTATTAAACGTTTTACAACTTATATGTAGATTCGTATCTTCGTATATCTCGCCATATCAAAATCCAGTTCCACTGTTTACACCAATAGCATCTATCATCCCTGACTATATAATCAGGGTTATGAGGATAGGACAATCCTCCTTCGGGCTTCATTACAGAGTTCTGAAAGTTAAAGTATATTAAATTATTAAGAAGGCTATTATTTCTTTGAAATATACATTTACTTTATATCATTTTCATGTTTTTTTATTTCTATATTAATTTAGAGCTCCATAATTTTCATGTCTAAAATTCATCAATTAGACCGGATATGTTTTTTTTTTTACATACGGAACGTGATTTAGTGTTATCGATAAAAGCCTGAATGAGATTTAATGTCTATGATAAAACCTGGAAAAAACATTTCCAAAAACTAAGTTTTTCCACTATAAGCTAAGAACTCCCACACTAAATCAAATACTATCAGAAATAATGACGAGTATTGCTAGAACTTCAATTTTAGGTAAACATCTTTTTAATGACGTATTTTCTAGATTGACAAACACTGTTTTTCCAAACAGAACATTTCCTAACAAAATGTTATGAGCTGCTAGGCTCAATCAAATACGAACTGAAATCATAATTAATAATGCTGCATACTACATTGTAGCTGCTGCTGCAGCCATGATAACTAGCTGATCGTTTCTAATTATAACAATTCCTTGCATACATCTTTCAAACATAATAAACTCAGCCTTGGAGAGATTTGGGATTGAACGCTAAATTAAATTAGTGAGAGACAAATAATTTTAAAATATTTGTTCCCGAGTTAACATAGACGATATAGACTTCCTTGAAATTGCAAATGTCTTTAGGAATGGACAGAGTTTTTATTTTTAAACTTTTAAGTAAGACGAGAAAGAGAGAAAGAGAGAGAGAGAGAGAGAAAGAGTGAGAGAGAGAGAAACAGTGTTTTTTAAATTTGATTACTATGGACTACTGTTCGCTATTTACTACATTGCAGCTACTGCTGCAACCATGATAACTAGCTGATCATTTTTAATTTTAATAATTCCTTGCAGACATTTTTCAAACATAAGAAACTCAGACTTGGAGATTTTTGGTCGTAACTATCTCAAAATTAAACAATTGAGAGACAAACAACGTTAAAACAATTGTTCCCTGACTGATAATTGAAGATATGGAATCATTTGAATGTGCATAAGTCTTTGGGAATGAATAGATTTTTAATGTTTAAACTTTTACATACAACAAGAGAAAGAGAGGGAGATAGATAGAGAGAGAGAAAAAAAGAAACAGAAAGAGAGAGAGACAGAGAGAGAGAGAGACAGAGAGAGAGAGAGAGAGAGAGAGAGAGAGAGAGAGAGAGAGAGAGAGAAAGAGAAAGAGAGAGAGAGAGAGAAAGAGTGTTTTTTTTTAAATTGATTACTATGGACTACTGTTCGCTATTTACTACATTGCAGCTATTGCTGCAACCATGATAACTAGCTGATCATTTCTAATTTTAACAATTCCTTGTATACATCTTTGAAGCATAATAAACTCAGCCTTGGAGAGATTTGGGATTGAACAATTGCAAGAAAACCAGTGAATAACTGAATTTATTTTCATTATTAGACTTCACACAAACAATGAAGGGGATTTTAACTTCAACAGATACCAATGTGTCATCTGCAAACATAAATACAATGCAATTCATATTGAATAAACAATTATGGTGATCATTCATATTATTAATTTGAAAAACTTTTTCCACAAAATAAGTTTCTCAAAGAAAAGTAAAGAACTTCATTAAACGAAAATGGGCAAGAATAAAATCAAATAATCTACGAAGTGTGAAACCATCCCCCAATCAGCATCGATAAATAAATGAAACCCAAAACGAGCAGAAATTACAATAATTAACCGAATCAAACTCTTAACGAGCAGAAATTAACATAAGTTAGGCACAAAACCCCATATGCATTCCCAAGGTCGGACAAAATTATGCACGTACACTATTGGATTTTAGAAATAGAAAGTCATAGAAAAGATTCAATTTACGGAAAACCAAGTCAGTTTCAATTCTTAGAAAATTAACATCTGTCTATCCTCGCTATACAAAAATTCTATCATGTCTTAAAAAGCTATTTAAACTCACATCAGACATTGAAGAATCGACGACTACATTTGAGGTATTCATCACTATATTTCTCTCTATATTTCAATTTGCACTGGAGTTAAAACTTTCAAACACCTAATAATAAACAGTAATAACGGTTAATATATTACGAAAATCATAAGGGAGAGGAATCTGGAAGAGTCACTGTCCTCCATTCATCATTTAACCCCCATGGGAGAGTTTTAGAGCAGAAATACACATATTTCATCATTTAAATATCTAATTCTTCTCTGAAACGTCACTTTTTCCAAAATTGTCTAATCAATTTAGAGATGGATTTTTTTTTTTTCAGCATAGATGAAAGGCACAATAACTATGTCATTAGAGATAAAATGGAAAAAGTGACGGGAAAGGTTTCTTCAGCCCCCGGGGAAACGTTTTATAAGTTATGAAATTTATACATAAAGCCAGTAAAAGTTGGGTATAGTTAGGTTAGGATAATTAACCTATTAAATGATATTGAGAAAAAAAAATATAATTTATGCGTGAGAGGACCCCCACTCCTCCCACGTCACCCATTTCCAAAATCGTCTTATCAATTTAGAGATGGATTTTATATATATTAGGTTAAGTGGCGCGCTATAACCGCGGCGCTCCCCGACCCGTCGCAGCGGACCCCGTGGCGCTCCCCGGCCCGCAGCATCGGGGCCGCGGCGCTCCTTGGCCCGTCGCAGCGGACCCTTTTGCGCTCCTTGGTCCGCCCGTTTTTGGGGCGGTCACTGCGGCGGGCCGCAGTGGGGCAGGGGTTGTGGCGCGCCACGGCGCTCCCTGGCCCGTCGCAGCGGACCTCGTGGCACTCCCCGGTCCGCCCGCTTTTGGGGCGGTCAGCGGCCCCGCTGCGGGGCCGCTGAGTTTATTATGTTTGAAAGATGTATGCAAGGAATTGTTAAAATTAGAAATGATCAGCTAGTTATCTTGGTTCCAGCAGCAGCTGCAATGTAGTAAATAGCGAACAGTAGTCCCTAGTAATCAAATTTAAAAAACATTCTTTCTTTCTCTTTCTCTCTTTCTCTTTCTCTCTCTCTCTCTTTCTCTCTCTCTCTCTCTCTCTCTCTCTCCTTCTCTCTCTCTTGTCGTATGTAAAAGTTTAAACATTAAAAATCTGTCGATTCTTAAAGACATTTGCAATTTCAAGGGATGCCATATCTTCAAATATCACTCAGGGAACAATTGTTTTAAAGTTGTTTGTCTCTCAATTGTTTAATTTTGAGATCGTTACTACCAAAAATCTCCAAGTCTGAGTTTAGTTTGTTTGAAAGATGTCTGCCAGGACTTATTAAAATTAAAACCAATCAGATAGTCATCTCGGTAGCAGCTGTAGATACTAATTATTATACAGAGAACAGTAGTAAATATTCATCAAATTTAAAAAACCAACTTTCTCTCTCTCTCTCTCTCTCTCTCTCTCTCTCTCTCTCTCTCTCTCTCTCTCTCTCTCTCTCTTTCTCTTGTAGTATGTAAAATTTTAAAAAATAACAATCTGTCGATTCTTAAAGACTTTTGCAACTTCAAGGGAGGCTATATCTTCTAAGGTCACTCGGGGACCAATTATTTTAACCTTGTTTGTCTCTCACTTGTTTAATTTGGTGATCGTTACGACCAAAAATCTCCAAGGCTGAGTTTATTATGTTTGAAAAATGTATGCAAGGAATTATTAAAATTAAAACTAATCAGCTAGTTATCATGGTACCAGCAGCAGATGCAATGTAGTAAATAGCGAACAGTAGTCCATAGTAATCAAATTTAAAAAACATTCTTTCTCTCTCTCTCTCTCTTTCTCTCTCTCTCTCTCTCTATCTATCTCCTTCTCTTGTCTTGTCGTATGTAAAAGTTTAAAAATTAACAATCTGTCCATTCTTAAAGACATTTGCAACTTCAAGGGAGGCTATATCTTCTATGGTCACTCGGGACCAATTATTTTAACCTTGTTTGTCTCTCACTTATTTAATTTTGTGTTCAGTTCCAAATCTCTCCATGTCTGAGTTTATTATGTTTGAATTATGTATGCAAGGAATTGTTATAATTAGAAATGATCAGCTAGTTATCATGGTTGCAGCAGTTGCTGCAATGTAGTATGCAGCAGTATTCGTTATTATTTCTGCTCGTCTTTGATTTAGTGTAGCAGCTCTTTACTTTTAGTTGGAAAATGTCCTTTTGTGGAAAAAAAGTTTTTGTCACTAACAAGTATATAATTAGACATAAGTATACAGAAAATTTACATTTGAACAATTATTCTTTATTATTTTGGCTCATCTTTGATTTAGTGTAGCAGCTCTTTACTTATAGTTGAGAAATGTCCTTTGTGGAAAAAAAGTTTTTGTCACTCTAACAAGTATATCATTAGACATAAGTTTACAGAAAATTTAAGTTTGAACAAATATTCGTTATTATTTCTGCTCATCTTTGATTTAGTGTAGCAGCTCTTTACTTTTAGTTGACAAACTTAGTTCTTGGAAAGGTTTTTTCCAGGTTTTATCATAGACATTAAATGTTATTCATGCTTTTATCGATGACACTAAATTACGTTCCGTATGTAAAAAAAAAACATATCCAGTCTAATTGATGAATTTTAGACATGAAAATTATGGAACTCTTCATTTATATAAAAATCAAAAACATGAAAATTATATAATTTAAATGTATATTTCAAAGAAATAATAGCCTTCTTAATAATTGAATATACTTTAACTTTCAGAACTCTGTAATGAAGCCCGAGGGAGGATTGTATTATCCTCATAACCCTGATGATATAGCCAGGGATGATGGATGCTATTGGTGTAAACAGTGGAACTGGATTTTGATATGGCGAGATATACGAAGATACGAATCTACATATAAGTGTAGAACGTGTAATAAATATAGTTTGCTTTGCGGCTATCCTCACGATATATTAAATATTTTTGTATAAATTAAATAAAATCAACAAGTTCTTGCATTTGAACATTTGAGTATTGAGAATATTAGAAAGGTCATAGAATACAATATGAAATCTCAAAGTAACGTTTTATACCCTCCTCCCCCACGCATGTAACCTTAAAAATGAATAAAAACTCAACTTTATTAGACAAATATATAAAAATTAACCTTAAAAACATGCAAAAATGATTGAACTTCTATTCGTTTAGAAATAACTCCATGATACCTGGCTCCAACTCCAAAAATCTAAAACTGAGACATTTCGGTGAAGAACTAAATATCTAAAGATGAAATATATCTATTTATGCTTGGAAATTCTCTCGGTGGGAAGCTAAGTGATAAACGAAGCACTGATTATCCTAGATCCCTCTCCCTCATGATTTTAATAATAATTCTTTTGGGATTTATCGTTGAAAAATATAGATTTTTGTTATGTTCAGTGAAAAAAATAGGGCCTTCTAGAGTCTGAGTAACTCATTCCCTCCCCCTATTTTCCAAGGGGTGTTGGCGCACTGACGGCATTGTGACACTTTGGTGATGGTTAATCGGAGTTCTCGTTGACGGTTTTCAGTTGATGTGCCGTCTTTTTCATTAATACCACTTAATTCTCAGGGTTGTCCCCCCTTTTTATCAGAAATTGGACATTAAATTACGTACAGGCTTTTACCAAGAACATTAAATCTCATGAAGGCTTTTACCAAGGACATTAAATCTTGTAGAGACTTTTACCAAGGACATTAAATCTCGCCCCGCATGTAAAAAAAAACCACATCCGGCTAATTGATGAATTTTAGACATGAAAATTATGAATATATTTAAAAATATTAAGTAATCCTGTTTATTACGTTTATAAGAAACCCCTGAGTATATACCAGAAGTTTCCATTCCAGTGACCTTTTTTAATCATAGTGCTCAAGATGGAGATAATGTATTGTTCGAGTGGGAGCTCACCGGAAGCGATGAGGTTCTTCTTTGTGATGCTAGTGTCGATTCTACAGATTGTATTATGGAAGTTCATTACATGGGTCTTGGGGGCCCGGTGGGGTTGGGCTAGGGGACCTCAAAGCACTGTTCAAATGGACCTTGTATATTATAACGACCACAAAGTTTCAGCCGTGTGCTCCCTGCCATGCTGAATCTGAAAGTGTGATTTCAGAGAAATTCTTTAACCCCTTATTAAACTTATCCTTTAGGTTTCTATAAAGTGCTGAACCTTAATGTGTGTTCCCAGGCATCCTTAATCTGAAATTGTAATTTTAATGGAAATAACCTTTTCCAAGTAATAAACACGGCTGAGGCTTGCTATATCTATTGTTTAAACATATTTGAAAACATTTGAAAACCCAAATGTGAAACTTTCCGTAAAATCTGAACTAATAAAGGTTTTTGACCGTAAACTCTAGTTTTTTTATCATAGTGTTCTCAATCTTTTTAGATTGTATGGAGCGAGTGGGAGCTCACAGTTGAGGAGGAGCTTCTTCTCCGTACTAGTACAGCAATTGATGCTACTTAAGATTTGCATGAAATAAATTATACAGAGGAGGATGGTCTTTCATATACATCAGAAGATCTAGTGAGGAGGTGGCATTTAGCCCTACTGTGTATTGAAGATGACGAGCGATTGGCACCAGGTTTATCATCAATTAGAGTACGTGAAGATTTATTTGAGGAGATGAACCCTTTGATCGATATATATATAAATGATAAGGAGATTAAAACATTAACGAAGTTTAAAGAAGTTCAAACATAAAAACTCTAACAAGTCCGAAGGATATTTGCAATTTCAAGGAAGGCTATATCGTCTCTGGTAACTCGAGAACAATTATTTTAACCTTATGTGTCTCTCAATTATTTAATTTAGTATTCAATTCCAACTTACGCACAGTCTGTGTGTGTTTTGTTTGTAATATTTTTGCAAGGACATGTTATAATTAAAAATAATCAGATAGTTATCACAGTTGCTGCAGTAGCCGCAATGTAGTATATAGCGAATCGTAGTACATATTCATCACATTTAAAAAAACGTTATTTCTCTCTCTCTCTCTCTCTTTCTCTTTCTCTTGTCGGACTTAGAAGTTTAAACATAAACAATATGACAATTCTTAAAGACATTTGCAATTTCAAGGGAGCCTATATCGTCTAGTGTAACTAGAGAACAAATATATGAAACGAGTGTGTCTCTCAATAATATAATTTATAAATCAGTTCTAACTCACTCCCAGGCTGTGTGTGTTTTTTTTGAAATATGTTAGAAAGGACTTATTATAATTAGAAATGATCATCTAGTTATCACAGTTGCAGCAGCAGCTGCAAATTAGTAAATAGAGAACATTAGTACATAGTATTAAAATTAAAAACATTCTTTCTCTCTCTCTCTCTCTCTCTTTCTCTTGTCGTACGTAGAAGTTCAAACATAAACAATCTGACAATTCTGAAAGACATTTGCAATTTCAAGGAAGGCTATATCTTCTATGGTCACTCGGGACCAATTATTTTAAACTTGTTTGTCTCTCACTTGTTTAATTTAGCATTCAATCCCAAATCTCTCCAAGGCTGAGTTTGTTATGTTTGAAAGATGTATGCAAGGAATTGTTATAATTAGAAATGATCAGCTAGTTATCATGGCTGCAGCAGTAGCTGCAATGTAGTATGCAGCAGTATTAATTATTATTTCAGCTCGTCTTTGATTTAGTGTAGCAGCTCTTTACTTTTAGTTGGAAAATGTACTTTGTTGAAAAAAAGTTTTTGTCACTCTAACAAGTACATCATTAGACATAAGTTTACACAAAATTAACTTTTTAGCAATTATTCGACTGTATTTATGCTCGTAATTGATTTAGTCTGGCATCTTTTGAAATTTAGTAGGAAAATATCCCTAGTTGAAAAAATTGTTAGCTACTCTAAAAAGTATATAATTATAAATGAGTTTAAACAAAATTTACGTTTGAACAATTATTCGTTATTATTTCTGTTCGTCTTTGATTTAGTGCAGCAGCTCTTTACATTTAGTTGAAAAAAGTACTTTTTTGAAAAAAAGTTTTTCTCACTATAAAAAGTATATCATTAGACATCAGTTTACAGAAAACTTAAGAGTTAAAAACTTTTAATTATGGCTTTGGTTATTCTTTGATTGAGTGTAGCAGCTCTTTACATTTTGTTAAAAAACGTCGTGTTTAGAAATAAAGTTTTGTCAATCTAAAAAGTATATCTTTAGAAGTATGCTTACCTAAGATATAAGTTCGAACAATTATTCATTGTTATTTTCGCTAATATTTGATCTAGTGTAACAGTTATTTAACCTTAGTTTAAAAAATTAGTTTTTTTAATTGTTTTTTGTCCCTCTATAAATTATATATTTATAAATAATTTTACATTAAATTGATTTTTTTAACATTATTCTTTATTATTTATGCTCGTATTTGATTTAGTGTAGCAGTTCTTTACTTTTAGTGGACAATCTTAGTTTTTGGAAAGTTTTTTTCCAGGTTTTATCAGATATGAAATCTTATTCAGGCTTTTATCGATGACACTAAATTACGTTCTATATGTAAAATAAAACATATCCGGCTAATTGATGAATTTTAGACATGAAAATTATGGAACTCTTTATTTATATAAAAATCTAAAACATGAAAATTATATAATTTAAATGTATATTTCAAAGAAATAATAGCCTTCTTAAAAATTTAATATACTTTTACTTTCAGAACTCTGTAATGAAGCCAAAAGGAGGATTGTCCTATCCTCATAACCCTGATGATATAGTCAGGGATGATAGATGCTAGTGGTGTAAACAGTGGAACTGGATTTTGATATGGCGAGATATACGAAGATACGAATCTACATATAAGTGTAGAACGTGTAATAAATAAACTTTGCTTTGTGGCTATCACCACGATAGATTAGATATTTTTGTGTAAATTAAATAAAATCAACAAGTTCTTGCATTTGAACATTTGAGCATTGAGAATATTAGAAAGCTCATAGAATACAATATGAAGTCTCAAAGTAACGTCTTATAATCTCCGCCCCCGCGCATGTAGCCTTAAAAATGAATAAAAACTCAACTTTATTAGAAAAATATATAAAAATTAACCGTAAAACATGCAAACATGATTGAACTTCTATTCGTTTAGAAATAACTCCATGATACCTGGCTCCACCTCCAAAAATCTGATACTGACACATTTCGGTGAAGAACTAAATATCTATAGATAAAATATGTCTATTTCTGCTCAGAAACTCTCTCGGT
Source organism: Artemia sp. Qi Xiang Cuo (assembly GCF_049724085.1). Lineage (NCBI taxonomy): Eukaryota > Metazoa > Arthropoda > Branchiopoda > Anostraca > Artemiidae > Artemia > Artemia sp. Qi Xiang Cuo. Next base: position 21,236,590 of record NC_142803.1, on the reverse strand, counting down.
GGGAGGCTAAATGATGAACGAAGCACTGATTCTCCTAGATCCCTCTCCCTTATGATTTTAATAATAATTTTTTTGGGATTTGTCGTTGAAAAATATCAATTTTTGTTATTTTCAGTGAAATAATAAGGCCTTCTAGATTCTGAGTAACTCATTCCCTCCCCCTATTTTCCGTGGGGTGTTGGCGCACTGACGGCATTGTGAAACTTTGGAGATGGTTAATCAGAGTTCTCGTTGACGGTTTTCGGTTGATGTGCCGTCTTTCATTAATACCACTTAATTTTCAGGGTTGTCCCCCCCTTTTTTCAGAAATTGGACATTAAATTACGTACAGGCTTTTACCAAGAACATTAAATCTCATACAGACTTTTACCAAGGACATTAAATCTTGTACAGACTTTTACCAAGGATATTAAATCTCGTCCCGTGTGTAAAAAAAAACATATCCGGCTAATTGATGAATTTTAGACATGAAATTTATGGATATATTGAAAAAAATTGAGTAATCCTGTTTATTACGTTTTATAAGAAACCCCTGAGTATATACAAGAAGGTCAAAGAAGGTCAACATGGAGCTGGTTGGCAGATTGTTAATGTTTAAACTTCTTTAAACTTCGTTAATGTTTTAATCTCCTTATCATTTATAGATATATAGATCAAAGGGGGCATCTCCTCAAATAAATCTTC